>NC_092424.1:102628908-102946784 GCF_036169615.1 Heliangelus exortis | reverse complement strand
TAATCAGATTAACCCAATTTAGTGTTTGACATGTTTAGTTGGGAAGGTAGGAAGGTAGGAAGGTAAGAAGGCAGGAAGGCAGGCAGGCAGGCAAGCAGGCAGGCAGGCAGGAAGGAAGGAAGGAAAGAAGGAAGGAAGAAATCAGTCCTGTCACTTCTAAGCATACAAACTACAAGACCAGACTAGAAGCAGGAGCAGATAAAACTTCCATCCATTTGTAGTGTGGACTTTGGTGTCCCTCACTAGCTGCATCATTCTGCAGATTCACTGCTGTAACTTGTGTATTATTACTTGCCAATGCAAACTCAGACAGGTCTGAGGCTCTCAGTTTAAGTCCTTGGCACATCATACCCATTGGTCTCCTCCAAACTAATTTCTAATTTTTACTGCCCATGAAGTAAGTACAACCATTCTTCTCAGTGGCATCTACATCAAAAAATGCATAACACAGAGCTCACTGCATCTTTCACTTGAAAGTGTTGTTCTGGCTGATTGTATGCAAATCCTGGTTCCCAAAACTTTTAAATCATTCTTTAAGACCTTACTTTCCAGAGCAGTATTCCATCCTTTAAAATAAATGATCTTACAGCTGACCAATTTTAATTAAATATCCTATTGCCTACATTAAATAAATCATCCCATTTAGCTGCTGATCCTGCTGTGCTGATTCTTCAGTAATGCATTGTCTTCATTGCTTATTACTGCCTTGACCTGTGTCTCATCTCCAGCTCTTTACCAACTAATCCACTCTAATCCAAGTCACTAATGGAGATACTAAGTATTATAGCATGAAGAATTTACCACTTAGGGACACTATTAGAAAGAGATTTTCTCAGAAACAAACCAGCCCTCCTCTCTCTTATAATGCACTATTAGTTAGTCAAATGGTACTTACTGTGCACCGTGCCTGTTCAGTTTTGTTCTGTGTTTCATATTAAGAGGCATGCAGTACCAAGCCAGATGCCTCACAGAAATCTCTGTTAATAGTACTGGTGACTTGCAAGGTCAATGATTTTCACTGTCCTTACTCTCCTAGGTTAAGTACATGACAAAAAGTGTCCTGGCTTCTGACTGAGATGTTTCATGATTAAAGTTTGGTGAGTCATGAGCTTTTCATCCTCTTCATAATGGTTGCATCTCCCTAAAGAACTGAAAAGATGTTCTAACTCCAGCTGAACAGTAGAGTAGGAATAAAGCTTAGGGATTTATGTATTGAACTCGAAGCAAAGTTATTTTTTCAGTGTTATATGAATTATTAAAACAAGAAAGTTTTTTAAAATCACTTATAAAGAGACTTCTTCGCTTGTAACTTCTGCATCTGTGTCTCAGTGCATAGTTGTCTACAGGACTACTTCACAGGATAGGTAGTAGAGCCTTTTGTCCATGCATTATAAATTTGTGAGAGTGCTTTGCACTCTTTTGTCAGAAAAGAACTGGTTTTGAGTACCTCAGGGTCTCAATTCCTTTGTGCCAAGCTTGTTCATCAAACTTTAGAGCAATCTAACAGGGTTTCCATTAAAAAAATATAAATAAATATCCTCGATTACCTTGTAAAGTTCTAACAAGATATTAGAAGATTCAAAATATTTTGTTTGAAATATTTTGTCATTTTTGTGAAACAGGCTGTGTGTGCACACTTATTTTTCCTTTAGGGCTCATTAACACACGGACTCACAAAATTATTTGACAGGAGGAAAGTGAGGTGTTCCTTGGTTACACTTGATCCATGACAATATGGGAACATTTTGTTCTGTGGCTGGATATACCTCATAAGATACATCATGGAGTAGTTGGAAAAGAAAGTAAATAAAGGAAATTTTCACTCCTGTTCATCTGGGTCCAGTAAGATTTAGTCAACCTGGAAATATTTTGTAGAGGGTACAGAAATAGTGTGTTTTTAAAAAGAATTGAAATAGTTAATTTTAAAATACCTCCAAATTGGGGAGGACTAGATCCATCCTACTGAGTTCTCTCGGTGGATTGCTGCAGGAACTTTAGGAATATGACCCCTTTTGTGTAATAACATCCTATCCATACAAAACTTTTCATTGCTGCTTGGTTTCTATGAGCATTAGGAAGGTACTACAAATATTAGTAGAAACTGAACACAAAAAACACAGATGTCATGAAATTCAAGCAAAGAGTTTTTATATGACTTATTTCATTGGCTTTAGTTTTCACCCATGCCTTAACTTTAAACACAACAATTCATAACTGCACAGATTGAAGGAAGGTTTGAGGTTTCAAAACATAAGACCAGAAATGTTCACTTGGCTTTCTGCCATATTGCATGAAAGTGAGATTCATTTCACCTCATTTCAGTGATCCATAAAACATATTGTGTAAGCAAGTGATCTAGCAGGTCAGCAAAGAATGATAAGAACATTCAAAGATAATTCATTCCACTCTCAAGATATGTGATGAAGACAGATGGGGTGAATCATCCTCTGATGTACCCTCTTTTCTTCAGTGGAAACCTCAGTGGCTGACTGGACATTTATCTTTGCTTAAAATAGGTGAGTTGCATTCCACTTGAATTTACCAAACTGTTATTTTGCAGGTTTATATTTTCAAGCTGTGTTTGCAAAAATAAGTTAGTTTGTAATGTTACAATATGAAAAGTTTGGAATTATGGCAATTCATGCCTATAGCAGTGCATAAGTTACAGCTGACAGCCTAAGATAAGGGAAACAAGACTTCATTCTCAGTTCCTATCATGTTCCCTAGAGAAATACAGCCCATCTTAAAATCTTTCCCAGAGATATGACTAAGAAATACAGGAGTTAGAAACCTTTTACATTTAAACTTTTTAATTTACTTAGTAAGACCAGAAAGATTTTAAAGTGGATGTCATAACAGCAAATCTGATTTTTCCATTTTCTTTATCAAAAAGGCCCTGTTTTACTCTGGATATTATGTGAGACCACACTACCTCTCACAGTGTAGACACAATAACAAGTACATAATTTCATTATTTTTAGTTCAGGCATGAACTGCAATAATACCAGGATATTATCTAATTTGAAAATTGAGAAGTGAAATAAAAAGTAATTACAGTATATTTGATGAAGGAATAAAATAAATTGGGATTAAGCACTCAACCACACTGAAAAGATGATGAAACTTTACTACATGGGAACTAACACAACCATAAGGCTTGTAGTTTGTTTTCCATTCTGCTAGTATGAAGGTATTATAGAAGGACAGTAGAAATGCATAACAACTGGTAGCAATTTTCTCATAGAGTGAAAATAACACCATTTCAGATAACTTGAAGACAGGGCATCTTTATGCAGAGACTGATTGATAGTCCTGCATTAGCTGATGTTTTCACTATTGCTACTTGTGCTGTGCTGATTCTGTTGATGAATAAAACAGCTTCATTGTCATTGCACTTATTCGGTGAATACTAAATTCATAAAGAAATATTTTAGAACACGTCACAGAGATACATCAAAAATAGTATGCACATTTTTTTCTCTTCGATTATAAAATCAGTGCTGTTTGCATGAAATATATGTTATTTTCCAGAATTATAATGATGAAAGTAGAGAAAAGATGTCAGGGATCTACAAAGATTGGCATTTTGCCTTAAACCATGTAAGAGAAGAAACTGGCAGGAGCATAGTTGCAGACTATGGCATTTCCAAGTACTGACACATGCAAAATATCCCTTCTGCTAAGTTAATCAATCATACTCTGCTAGATGATCATATTATCCTTCCAAGGAAAGAGTGCAAATAACAGATGCCAAGGAGAAAACTGAAATGCTTAATAAGATGTTTTTCTGTGATCTCCTCTCTCACCCTCTCTCTATATATAGACACATATGGTAATATAGTGGCAGAACACTTTGTGTAACAATTCCTTGGGAAGTTAAATAGAGAGATTGATCACAATAAAGGAAAGAGAAGGCAAAGCATAGGCATAAATGCATCTCTATGAACAATGTGGAATGAAGTGGATTGTGCAGCTGTGAGGAATGACCTTATTTCTCCTAAATTTGTGCAAGTAGTTACTGAAATTCAGGAAGGAACTGTCTAAAGTAGCTCATCAATTTTTAGATATTTTCAGAAATTCTTGGGAAAAGATATTCAGTAGAATATTGAGTATATTTTTCTTAAGAAAAAGTAATAGCGAAATAGTGGTAGTGTTGGAATCCCATTGGTTCACTAAGAATAACAGAGTTCATATAATGAGGCCCAAGATAATTATAAGACAGTACTTTTAAATGCAACACCCAACAGAGCAGAGAGTTCTTGTGCATATCAAGGAAAATGTGGAATTAGTAATAAACGACTAACATTTGAAAGTACTATGACTCAGTCAAAGGCAATTTAACTTTGGTAAAAACATTTGCTCTTTCCATTTTTTCTGTATTAAATATTCCTCAGAAAAGATTAGGAAATGTGCATATACAAAGAGTATAGGACTTATCTTTGTTAATTTGTCTCCTCGTGAAAGCTAATGAAGACTGGATGATAAAATAGATCAAAACCCTGAGTATGATATTATCATGGTTCATAATTAACACTGCAAATTCTTTCAAGTCTGGTCTTTTAAAATTAGTACTAAAGATTTCCTCTTATTTCTCAATGACAATATTGATAACAATTGTGAAAGATGATTGGAAGCCAAAACAGACTATAAATATCAAGGAGGTCTTTTGACCCTCAATGCATAATGGAAGTGGTAGAAAATGAGATTCCAAGAAGACAAAAGTGTTTTACAGAAGGAAAAGGTCTACTCAACTGTTTACTTTTAGTCATATCAACATCATTTATAGATAGGTATATCCAGATTTCATTCTTATTCACAATTTGGGGGTGATATATTTTTCTTAATGCTGAACAAATTTTTAAAAAAGTTACAAGTATTTTCTAAAATAAACTCTACTCCATCTGTATAGAAAATATTTAAGAGTAAAGCATAAAACTGTGCTTCCAAGTAAATTGAGTTTTCCTCAAAAAATTAGTGAGAAATTTAGCGACATCAGTAATAAACATCCTGAAAAAAACCTACGATTTTCCACATTTTCCTGACCTTTTTCTTTAGAAGTAAAATATAAAATCAGACTTGTTTCTCACAGTGAAACTTCTCTGTGATTAATTATCATCTCAGATTATCATCTGAATTCTTTACCTTAATAACATGTTCACTAATTAGTAACATGTTCGCTCACTTGCTATTGAGCAGTATACATACTGTACATAAATATCAGCCTCCAGAACTGCTGTAAGTTTCAGAACTTGGGAGTAGTATGATGAAGCTACCCAGGATACTTGTTCAGTCAGATGGATTAGCTTGTAGGAGAACTGTAACAAGTGTGGTGGGGGTGATTTCAGAAACTACCAAGTTACCTCGTCCTGACCACCTGGTTGCTTGTGACAGCCCTGGGCACCCAGCAAGTCCAGCGAGTTTTGTTTCTTCCACTCATCATTAAGAGCCATCACCATTAATCAGTCACTGATGTGCATACCCACACAAAATCAGAAAGGACAGGCAGCTTCCAGGAATGCCTTCTTGGGGAACCATAAATCTCAATGGATCTCTTGATTAAGACAGTGAAATGATTGTTCTAACTAGTCAGTGCTCATTGCTAGTGCTGGAATTTAGTTTTATAACATGTAAACACAGGAATATACATCTGTGGCCAATATTTGATAAATCAATAAATGCAATCAAGCATAATAGGCTTTTTTGTGCTTTAACATTTTCTAATCAAGCACTTTCTTCTAATGGAATTTGTTACCACTTCACAGTGCCACTGGTTAATGTTGCTCTTTAATGAAAATATAATTTTAGTTCAATCCTATATATTGACTCTTCATCATGACATTGTTTCACGTTATAATGTATAATGCCTGAAAAACTAGTAGAGAAGAAACATAATCAAAGTTCCTCCACAGTGAAGTAATTGTTGGCATTTCCATAAAAATAGAAATTTAAACCCACTGGTGATTACTTTTACTCTATCACTTCTATTGAGGAGAATGGATCTCATTCCAACCATTTTGTTGCTGGTTGTGGATAACCTATCATTAGCAGAGTCCCTTGAGTAAATTACCTGTATTTTTCGTGATCAGTCACAACATTTAAGAAAGCAAGGACTGGAAGTTTTTTCAGGAACAAGCACAAATGAAAACCATTTCTCACATGAAACATGAATGTTTGAGTATTCCCATTACTCTGGTAAGCTTTCCCCTGCTGAATACAGTAATGTAGTTTTTTACTCTTAAGCGTAATGGCTTAGTACAAAAAAAATGCATAGAAATGTAGGATAGCCATGAAACAGATGAAGTGTGCAAAAAGGAGGAGGAATTACGTACCAAGTCTTCATTTCACATAAACATGACTATGTTCACATAACCAAAATTCACTTCTACAAAAAATAACTTGGTTTGGCTCTGGCTTGCTGGGTTCAGTCCCACCAAATGAAACTAGAAGTATTCCTTGACAACTCTAGTAGAATTACAGGTTTAACTTGCCAACAAATGCTCATGGAGTATATGACAACTTCACTCATTCTTCTCTACAGATCAGGAACAGTCACGATTCCCCTCATCAGTCGTTCAGAAAACCTGAAAGGATAACTAATGTTGTAGACTTCCTTTCAAATGAATCTAAACTCTTGGAAGAAACTGACTTCAACTACTGCAACCATGGTTGTTAGAAAGGACTACGTAGGAATCTTACAATTTCATGCTAATGTAACAGATGTGCAGGCTTCCGAGACGTCAGCTCTGAGGCAAACTACTTAAAAAACATGTAATCTGTATTTGTGTTTTTTATCACAGTCATGTTTGGTATATAACTAATTTGATACTGTCCTACTTGGATTTTTTCACTATGTCCCCACTGTCAATTTTTAATATAAGTACAGTACTTTTAAAGGAAGGCTAATGACTCAAATCTCCTACCCATGTAGGACATGTGAAAGTGATGTCATTCAGATTGATGGTGGCTTCCAGTGTTAACTTCAGTTGCTGTAGGGACACTGAAAAGTAATGGAAAGAGCTAAAAACTTAACCCCAGTAGCTCTCTTTTGCTTATTTTTCAGATAACCATGCTACAACAATGTAACTTTGTGAGAAATAAGATTAGTTCATGAAATTTTTCTGGGAAGGTTAAAAAGAACTTCATATGTTTTCATCTGGTATCTGACCTTTGCTTGGGAGGAGGTCTGATAATACCTCTCCTTCACTACAGATGAATTTTCCTGGGATTTTCTGTTTTATCAAATTCACTTCTGTATTTATCTCTTATGGACTTGGCTTTTATGCAGCTGCATCTGGCAAAAAAAGCCTGGTTGCAAAATTTCAACTTCTGTAAATGTCTGTACCAAGAGTATTCTTTATACAAAGAATACCTTATGTCTTCATTGCTTTTTCTGATCTTTTTCTAAGCTGTTGGTCTTTTCTTAACCTACATTATAATATGCATTTTTCAATAAATTTTTTTATGTCTAGTAATGTGTTTCAGCAAAGTCATCAGTGACCATACTTATACCATTTGGCTCCTTCCCTGTACAGATGATTCTTTTAGATGGGTTATTGTGCTGTCTCAAGAATGGTTTCTGATGACTGATCATAGTGACAAACATCAGTGTGACAATGGGATTTAAACTGGTTAATCTGTCCATCTATATTGAAGAACAGAACTCATTCCCTTCTGTCTGGAAATTCAAAATGGTTTTGCTGCCTATGAAAATTGATGAAGCCAAAATATAGCTTTGGATGGGAGCACAGTCAGCAAATTTTGGAAATGGGAATTGAAGGTGCTCTGAGACTTACTATTGTTTGAAAATGGTTTTGTTCTGTATATTATGTTGCTGGACTGAAGATGTGTTGATGATTGACTCCAGAAGGTGAAACACTGAACTCTGTTTTCAGTCTATGTGACATGTGAAAATTAATAAAAATGTTACTTTACAAACATCATGCCTGATAATATTTCCAGACAGAAGAACTGAGATAAAGGTAGTAAAAGTAATACAAGAATTTAGATTCGACAGGAAAACAGGACTTTATTTTCTATTAAACTGGAAGGCACATAACTTGAACCTTGAGGTTAAAAATAAATGCTGGAGTTGCATCAGCCACTGAATGCCATCCATCCCATGACTTTTCATGAATGACGTAATTACTGTCTTTTCAAAGTACCATGATTTCTTGTCATGCTTGAAGATATTCAAGAAATTAATACATGCAGTAAACATGCTATGCTTGTCAGAAAATATAAGACAATAATAAGCGTCCATTCCTGTCATTTTAGAGAATTTTAAGAAAAGATTAAATAGGTTTAGATACAATCATAGAATCACAGAATCACAGAATGTTCTGTTAGAAGGGACCTTGAGGATCATCTGGTCCAACCCTTCTAGTATTATTAGGAAGAAATTCTTTACAGAGAGGGTGATCAAGCATTGGAATGGGCTGCTTCGGGAGAAGGTGGATTCTCCATCCCTGGGGGTTTTTAAGAAGAGATTGCATGTGGCACTCAGAGCCATGGTCTGGGAACGACAGTGGTAGTGGATTATCTCAGAGGTCCTTTCCAACCCAGCTGCTTATTCTATTTTATTTTATTTTTTGTAAGCCTTCCAGGAGAATTGTTTATATGAGATGTCTCAGCACCCCACTGAGCTGATACTTAAAACTTTCCAAGGTGAGGGAATCCACAACTTCCCCTGGGACACCATTCCAGTGCCTCTCATTCAAATTTTCCTCTTGTGTTCAAACAGAATCTCTCCAGGAGCAACTTGTGCCCATTACCCCCTGTCTTGTCCACGTGATTCCTTGTAAATAGGGAGTCTCCATCTTCTCTGTAGCCCCTTTTAATTACTGGAACATTGTAATAAGGTCTCCCCTAGGTCTTCTCTTCTGCAGACTGAACAGACCCAGTTTTATCAGCCTCAAAACGATCTGTGAACAAAATCTACATTTACATTGCTCAAAAATCTCTAAAGTTTATAAATTTTATTATAAATTTGACAATCAAATAAAAATTCAAAAAAGAAGCAACAATTTTATGCCAACATATTTATTTAATACATTCATCATACAACAGTTGACAAGAACATAGATGCATATGAAAATACCATGGGAAGTTGCTCTTCAGGCATAGCACAACCATGAATCAGGAAACGTTTTCTACCTTCCTGCAGAATCATACTGCAGTAGGAGTATTTCTCTGTATTTTATTTTTATGCTTTATGCTTACTTATAAGCATAAAGCATTTTTATTCATATTTATTTATGATTTGAGGTTGATTTCTTTGAGACAGCAAGCTTATATGATCATGCTGTGTATATGTTTGTGTCCCAGATAATTTCTAAACTTTTTAACCGGTGTCAAATAAACCCAGCACACACCTCAGAACAGTTCATTTTGTACAGTTTCTGGGAAATGGAAAGTTGTGAAGAGGAGAGAAACCTCATAAACACCACCTGTAATGAAAAGGCTGCATTATGAGCCAGGAAGGTTACTGACAGATTAAGTTATCCAATCAATAACAAAAACTGCCTTGATTTTACCTCTGTGCCATAACTCAGCTCTAGGTCTGCAGTTATTGGGCATGAGGAAAAGGGACAAAAATTTGTCCATGTCCAGTGACATGGATCTCTTTTGCAGTTCTGTGGATGTGTTTAGGTGAAGATTAATGCCACAGTCATTTGTGACTTGATGAGGACACAGCTCTGCACAGCCAGCCTCTTGCCTGGGTTTGGAAGATACAGATCATTTCTCACGGAGAGGCTCCTGATGGCCTCCTATCTTACTGTGCTACTTAATGGATTATCTGCTATACTACATAGGAGAGCAGTTATTTCCAGCTATTCAGTATAAAATAAATTAGGTAGTAATTAGCTTTATAAGGAACTTGCTGAATGAGAGATGTGAGACAAGAAAATACTATAAATTTTAAAGGATTTATCCATTGTTCTTAGATTTAACAACCTCAAATTGGATGTAATTTTTCTCAATTATCTTGTTAAAATGTAATTTTTACTTTAATTTTTTATCAGTGAAGTTCTCTGTCCTGTTTTCCAAATTCAGTGAGAAAAAAAATGCTAAATATTAATAATGGTAAAGATGAAGCAATGAGAAATGACAAAAATGTGATCACCTTATTAAATATGAAGACACGGAGTTAGTTTTTCTGCAGTATGCTACATTGCTGCTTGTTTGGAAATGTCTTGATCTTTGAAGCACCAGCTACAAAGACTAAAATGTCATTTCTATCAGTCACTGAAGCAGGGACTGTTTTACTTTGGCAACTATAATGCAGTTTTTTAAAGAATAAAGCATAACATATTTTGAAATCTTGAGGGTGCCATAGTGCATGCTAAAGGCAAATAGGAGTACCCAGAAAATTCTGATGGTGTTTGAGATATGAAATGAAAACTTGTCACAGATTACAAACATTAAAATTATGGAACATATTAACAGTATAAAGCATAGCTTTAAGGAGAAAGAATGACCTTGCTTAGGGAAAAAAACTTACATTTTGAAGAAATGGAGAAACTCCTTACAGAGGCACTTCTCTGGCTTATGTAACAAGGTGAATATACTAACTAATTTCTTAGCACATTATATTAGAACTCCTGCATTATCAGTTATATAAGAGATATACAGTATGTTACAATTACAATATGCAACAGTGCTGTGAGACAATTTTATGTGAGGAAACAGTAGACAGATTAAACTACTTATCTAATGTAACAGAGTCAGTGTTACAGATGACAGCAAACAAACAAAAAGATAGTTCCTGACTCCAGCTCCTAGGTGGTAATTACCAGGCAAGATGAATTCCCAGCTTTATAAAACAATGATGAAATTACTTGGCACCTTTGTAACAAATTATTTCACTGTCCATATTTCCTTAATGAAACTTCAAACCCAGGAAACCTCCCAATTCATGAGCATTATATATCTCATCTTCTGCCATCTTTAGATATACACAGTATAATTTCATATTAGTTTCATGGAAAATACAGGGAAGGACTGTTGCGGTGAGCCTTCTCTCGGGGACGTGGCTCTTCTCCAGAGCTCTCTTGCCATCCCTCTCCTCAGGCGTCCTCATCTCTTCTCTCTTGTTTTTTTTCTGCTTCTGGGAGCATGCCTTTTATTTTGCCCTTCAGCCCCGCCCATTTCCGGCTGGGGCAGGCCCTAATTATTGGGCACAGCTGGGCCTAAGCTCCCAGTTCATTATCGGCAACACCTGAGGACTTGTGGTTCTCTCTACAAAGGACTTTGGATGTGAAAGTGAGGAATTCCTAGCTGTCAAAAGAGCTTGTATAACAACAAAAAAGAAAAGGAAATGCAACAAATAGGGGGGAAAGGGTTGTGTAAAAATATGAATAAACTGCATATGTTGTGTGTATTTCTCTATTCATTAGTTATGTTCTCAATATGTTTCATGATAGGGATCACCAGTACGAGTTCAGTAATGGTTTTCATTGAAATTTAGTATAGTCATAGTGAGCACAATAGAAGGCTATGCACAAGAACAGTACAAGGCTTACAGTACAAATTTTTCTGTCCTGCAAGATGTAAAAAATCATGCAGAAGCCCAAAGTACAAATAAACAACTGAAGAGAATTTGTCATCTTGGGGATTCTTGGTTACTCATTTTGTATTCTAAATAGCTTGAATTACCATATACAACTGTTGGGAACAGCAGAAAGAAACTTATCTAATGGCATTATTATAATGTAATTCCTCTGTGTTAGTGCTGGGCATATTCTTACCCCACCTTCTCTTTTCACATTTTTAATTACAGGATGTATATTTCTCCTTAGGTAGGAAAGAAGGTTTTAAATCTTTACATTGTTCACAGAAAGAAAAAAACATTCATCATTCTCTGTTCCCTCCCTTATGAAGCTATTTTGCTATCTCCACTTCTTCACAATGAAGTAGATACTATAGCATAACACAGTACTGTTCTTCCATGTTTAGGGTCTTCTTGTGTGGCACAATGCAAAGAAGTGAAGTAAAGCAGCTCTAACCAGCTATTTCATGTCCTCCTCAAGTTGTTCACTCAAAGCAGAGGGACATGCTCATACTGATGACAAGGTCCAACACAATCCTGAGCAGCAGATAATGTATAAGAACTGCCCCTTATTGGGTGAGACATTACTTTTCTACAGCAGAAAAATATTCTTTCTCAGTCCCCTCAAGTGTTGCTTCCAAGCAAATGTAATCTAATAAAAACAATGCCTTTTTCCTACAGTTAGTTATAAATGAAAAAATGTAAAGGCATAGCATGAAAGTCCCTACAAGACTGTTTACTTACATGTTGTCAAACACCTTTACCAACATGAGGTACCCCTGTCATCTGCTTTAATAATCTCCCACACTTATTTCCCCACCTGGCAATATTTCCCTTTTTCCATGGTTATAATTACAAAAGAGCCATTCATAAATTTATAATATCACCTTACAAATGACAATTTTTATAAATTGTCCTCTTTTAAATTTTTCAAAGTAATTTCTTTTGAATGTCTGATTGCTTTTAATAGATTAAAAATAAATGGTAAGTGGCAACAGAACTCATTTCTCAACCACGCCAGATATTTTAATTATTTAAACATCTTGTCTCTGGAGACTTCTCTTCATTAGTGTGCTGTGCTTTTATAGGCATATCTCTAGAATTTGTGAAAGGTGGAATTCTGTATATTGTGTGTCTCAGAAATTTCATCCTGGCACAGTTAATAAAGAATAAATCAATAAAATACTAATAAAAGCTACTCCAAATATTTTTATTGCTGAAACACTTTTTCCTTTCCTCATCTTTATGAAAATGTCACTAATTCTGATGCCATTACTGTTTTTGCTTCTTTTTATTTTTCCTCTGTTCCTCATGGTTTTACAGCAACTTACATTATTCTAGCTCTTCTGAAGAAGGCATAGAATCTCTCTGAATATGGCAAGGGAGAATAAGTAATATTTTTGACTAATGCACTGGGCTTGGTTAAAACAAATCATGGATTCAACATTCACAGAAACAAGATTTGCCCATGATGGGGTCCTACATGATCAAGTTTCCCCAGTGCCTCCAAGTCATGTACAAGGAGCAGCTTCCTCCCCTTGTGTTCCACAGATGAGGGACAGTCCTTTAGACAGTCCCATGAATTAAACCAAGGACATGTCAGTTTTTTTCAAATGCAATATTTCTCTTTGTTTTTTAGGAAATGAGTAGGTTTATACCATTAAAAAATGAGGAAGTTTCTTAATCACTGATCACTGGATGCTTCCTAAGTAAGAGCTATCAAAGTTTTTAAAAATACTATTTTATTTGACAGATTGAAAAGTGAGCATACCAATTTTTCCAAGACTAAAGAATATCTTCTAAAATGGAAAAGGTATATCAAATGGTTACAATATTAAAGCCAAAATTGTGCCTTATTTTTGTGACATCTCATGTCTTGTGTCTATTTTTGAGAGCATTCATTGAGAAGTAACAGAACAACTTTTTACCGAACAACTTGTTGATCACCTCACTGGATTGACTATGAGATGAGACAGATTGTCCAATGCTTGAAGAGTTTAAACCAAAATAAAAATATGATTTTTTTATAAAAGGTTCCTTTCTCAAATCACATTCTTATAGCTTTGGTTATGCTCGAAGTTACTTGAGATTATCGCAGAGTTTCTAAGATTTTTTTTCTAGATTTCCATGAAAAAATGAGCACATCATGAAGCAATATGTCTTAATTTCCACATGGAAGTAACTTTGGGTTACAAGCAAAATAACATAAATTCTTCTAAGGAGTATAATATGAGATTCTCATGAGTCAGCACTACTATCTCTGCTCACTTGATATGAAAAGTTTTTAGTTAACAGGCTAGTTTTATACATAAATACACAACATAATGTAATAGAAGGATAAATTGGCATTTTATGTGATAAAGTTAAAGCAAATTTGACAGGGTCATAGTAACATTATTGTTTTCAATATAGCAGGCCTTTAAGACATTTTTTTCTGCCCTAGAAACTGAACAAAGCCCCACTAACTCTTAACTGTATATTTTCTTTTAAACCCGGGGAATTATGACTTCCCATCCTTACATAGCACAAAGCCTTCACTACAGGACTGCCTTCAAAATTATTCAGAAATTCAGAAATTTAATCCTTTAAGCAGAAGGAGTGCAACTGGCATCTATTCCTGTGACAATTTTGCTTAACTGTGAGTTCTGTCATTCATCTGATCAATGGTCTCAAACATATCTGAGCCTATTCACTTCTGTGTACTGGTTTTCTTAGCACTTTTAAAACATATATTCCTAGCAACACAAATTGCCTTTTTTGTGGTACCTGACATAACAATCATATGATGATCTACTGAAGAACTGCATTTATCTGATATCTTTCAAATATTTCATCTTTATTCTTTCCTTTAATTTTCTAGATTAAATAAGATTTGGAAAAGGTAAACTGATGTCACAAAAGAAAAACAAATTTAAAATGTAGGAGGAAAAATCTCTGTCTGAAGCTAAAGCCTTTAAAAATATTGACAGTGGGAATCTGAAGAGTAATTGGTTTTCTTTTTGAGAGACATTTACCTTTGCAATGTCACAAATCCAAGAATTCTTCTTTCAGAGTGAAACAAAATAGTTCAAAAAAGCCAGACAAGCTGGTAACTGCACATGCATTCCCAAAGCCTATTTGCCTCCCTGCCTTCAAAGACATCTGAGAGATTGTGTTCCTTTTCCTCTTCTTTGAGATCAATATCATCAATCACACATAGAAACAAACTTAGAAATTCAAGTGTTTGAACTGTCTCCCAGCAAATACCCAACATTTTTTTTAACTGACCATAAATGAGTTAGCAGAAATTTTCGATTAACTTTAGGGCAAGGAAAGAGCAGGAGGTTTATTAAGTATTAATGAATTCCATATCCTTATGGAATGCTGGAGCACAAAAATCTACCTCAGATTCTGATGTAATAATAAATAAACTGTACTGCCAAAAGTCTGGAAAAAATTATTGCACCTTCTATGTCACTGTTCAAGGTATTTATTAATCAGTAGCATCAATCATCTCTGTGTTTCAAGTTAAAAGTTAAATTTTTTTCCTAGATTTTATTATAAATTTTCCATAAACAAATGAATATTTCATGAAATTATTTAAAGATTATCCCCTGGTTTTGAAAAAGATTACTAATCTAGTTTTCATTACTTTAAATGAAACAAAACACAAAGCCCATTAGCTGCTTTTGATGCTCAGAACTAGAAATTTTAGATCAAGCATGAAGAATAAAAGATACAAGAATAAGGGAAGAAGGGAAGAAGTCTGATGAAGTCCTCAAACACCCCACTGGCACCTCAACTCTCTGGGCTCAGCTGTCCAACCAGTTTTTCACCCAAAGAAGAATACAGCTGTCTAAGCCATGAGCTACCATCTTCTCTGGAAGAATGCTGTCAAAGGCTTTTTATCCATGTAGATAACATCCACAGGGACAAAAGATTTTCATTTCCTTCATTTAATAATTATCTCATGACACAAATTCAAAGAGACTTCTGTTTCTTAAAGTCAGTATCCACCCAAATTTCAAATGGTGACTCTTTCTCCTCATCTTTTTCTATGGTTCATTCATCTGATGCAGCCTATTTATATTCCTCCTTTTTGAAAATGCTATATTTATAGTTTTAAGTCCCTAAAATTATTAAATTTACAGTACAAGTTGCCCAAGGAAGTTGTGGCTGCCCCCTCCCTGGAAGTGTTGAAGGCCAGGCTGGATGGGGCTTTGAGCAGCCTGGTCTGGTGGGAGGAGTCTCTGCCCGTGCAGGAGGTTTGGACCTAGATGATGTTTAAGGTCTCTTCCAACTCTAGCTATTCTATGATTCTGTGATTCTATGATTTTACTATGTTTTTCCCCAATGTAGGAAAATTTTCAAATCTTCACAGTAAAATATAAAAAATTAAAAAAACACTTTTTTTTTTTTTGTTTGTTTCCAAAACAGTAAAAGCAAATCCATGTAAAAAGGATGAGGAAAACAAGGAATATAAATTAAAGATAATTTTCAAGTCTCTGATTGATTATCATGGAAAAAAGAGGAAGATTTTTATTCCCTCTGCAAAATAGAAATTGTTAATGTCTATATTCTTTGAGAAAAAAACCTTAGCCTTGTTCCTTTGTTTTCTCTTTAAAGCATTTAGTTTTTGACAAAGAGAGAGCTTGTATACACACTGTGTCCCCATGGAATTAATGAATTTTCTGGTGTTGGCTATATCATTATTTTTTAGATGGTTGAACTAATGATATGAGATGCCCTTCACAGAGTGCCATCCATCTCATGAGTAGAATGAAAATTCAGTGTTTTCACCCTGGTCTGTACCAATATTCTTTGCTTTCTGTCTACATCTCTTTAGTTAACATTTGTGCACTATTTATTCTCCTACAGGCAACACCAAAAAGTGGGAACAATAAATAACCTTCTCTCATGCAACACACTGTCTCAATTTTTATTGAACACGCTAAACTACAGAAAACTGGAAGCCTGTTTATCCTTGTAGAACAGATACTTTTTTAATGGCTCTGTAGACTTGAGTGTATAAAATGTAAAAAAAATAAAACTTAAGGGATGGGATCCTGTACTGCTTCCCCCTGTAACCTGTACTAAAGCAGTTCCCCCAGAAAGGGACAGCCAAGGTAGCATTCAAACATCAGTTTAGACCTCTGTCTCCTGGGTTCTTCTTAAATGTTGTGAAGTCCCACTGCACTTTGAGCCAAATTATCCTATACAGAACAAGAGGCTACCTTAGGAGGTTTCTTTGAAACTCTACAACAGTTTGCTTTGCACCCTGCCTGACCCTGATCAACAATCTCCCTGTTCTGGGAGCTGTGAGTTAACCTTAGGAATCAGCCTTACTCAGAAGAGTCTTACTCCAGAGAGACAAAGCTCTTACAATACTTTGTTAAAAACAAAACAAAGC
Source organism: Heliangelus exortis (assembly GCF_036169615.1). Taxonomy (NCBI): domain Eukaryota; kingdom Metazoa; phylum Chordata; class Aves; order Apodiformes; family Trochilidae; genus Heliangelus; species Heliangelus exortis. The sequence goes on along the minus strand of NC_092424.1, from coordinate 102,929,847 downwards.
ACAAGATACACATGCATGTAACTCTGTTGGCCATTTAAAGATAAAGTTGCTTAGGGGGAAGTCTTCAGCCCCCCTTCTGAGAATAAATGTGAGGTGATCAGATCTACTTGGGGAGAAAACTTCCCTAATCTATAGATCAATGCAGTTCAGCTGAACTTGCACAGAGATCCTCTAGAGTACAGTACCTGGTGTCCTGTTGATCCTCCAAAGTACCTCAACCCTTCAACAAGCCCCTCATTACACCTGTGAGCATCTTGTGGGTATTTCTGGCTATCTCAAATCATCTGGGTGCCTGTATGTGGGTAGAAGAATGGCAAGTGAGAATCAGCTCTGGACAAAGAAGGTTAAACAAGGGTTTCCAAGTGGTTAGTACAGGCAATAGTGATCTAGGCAGTAGTCAGTTGGGTCTAGAAAGCAATTAGCTGACTGACCTGTTGCTGCAGACTTGAATCGGTTTCCTAAATGTAGGTGTGACATTTTTCACGCTCCTACACATCTGAAAAATTTGCACAGAGCTGGTAGATGTGATATAGGACCCACAAGAGACCAGTAGCTTCCATCTTTCACAAGGCATTACTGGATGTCTGCGTTGTCTGCAGTGCACTGGCTGAATTCTTCTCTAGCTTCACTTGACTGTATTGACTTAATTGACTCAGGCACACAACTTGCATGCTAAGATTATGTGTAGACACTTAACTATGTCTCAATATGGGCCTACATCCCACTGTAAACATTCTATCAAGGTCTTCTGGATTCTGCAAAGGAAAATGTGAACACAAGTTTAATGGAAAGAATATTCCATTCTTTCAATACATTCTTTTAATTGCTATGCCTATTTTATGTAGTACACAAGTCTGTTTTCCAGCCTTCTCTGCTGGGAAATCTTAGTTCACTTCTTGTTTCCAATATTTCATTAATTTACAGGGGTTTTTTTTCTTCTCTTTTAATCCTTGTTAGCCTGAGTTTATCCACATGATGGAGAAATCAAGTCTATGTGGATTAATATTCTACTGTTTATATATTCCTTTGCAAAAAGCCAACAAAATATAATCCTTATGTGACTGCTAGACTATATCAAAAGTTTCAAAAGGACTGAGAGCATACCGGGAAAATTTTAAGACTAGCCTGAAACTTGCAGTGTATATTTGTTTCAAAAGGAGCAAAGAGTTATTTCTGATAACTCAAGGATGTCATGCCCTGGAGTATCCACAAAGAAGTTTTAGAAAAAAGATGACTTTTGGTCAGTTCAGAACATAAAGTTACTCATAGTTTATTACCATTTTACAGATACAACTAAACTCTGAAAAAGCACAATGCACTGTAAAAGATGACAGAGATGAAGAAATTGCTTGAGGTTTCTAATCAGACTTATTTTGAGGATTATTTCAAGCAGTAAAATGACAGCATTTATCTTCCACAACTTCAGATAGGTAACCTCATCAAATCTATGACCAAAATCCCTGTCATCTGAACCATCCTCCCCAACTCAATATCATTAGAGACAAGATTTCATCAATAGGAACATATACAATAAAAGTTTCCCTTGCTTCTTACCATTAGCAACCTGGTACAATCTGTTAAATGTTTTTTCAGTAGGTCTGTCCAGACTACCTATTTATTAGAAATGCAATTTACATTTTACAAATAAATATTTATTTTTTTAACTGGCTGCAACAGGTCACTGGAGTAATGGTTGTGGTCTTGAATCTCATTATGGAAGGTAATTGACATAACATACAATATACTACATTCTATAATCAATTATTCAATGACTTCAATGAGAAAAGGTAACTAATGGCTTTGAATAAGCCAAGTAAACATAACAACACATGCATGTGTTTTGTTGGTTTTTTTCTCTAATAGGGTTAAACTGACAGTAGAAATACAGCCAAAAACAATATAACTGTGTTTCACAGGGCAATAGTTGTACTGTGGTATCTCACAGCCTGCACCTGTGAAGTGTTATCTTACACTTGAAGAATCTTCTTTGGAAGGTGTTGAAGTGTTTTATTTACTATGTGCCACTATTTTCCATAAAAGAACTAGAGGTAATAAATGGGAAGAGTACTTGTATACTGACAGATATATGCATTAGTCCTAATGTGGACTCATTTTTTCTAATCCTGTTGGTAGTTTCCTTCTTCAATTACTAAGCAATAAATTTTTTCATTGTTGCTCCACTTTGTTAATTACAGAGTGATCTGTTATGCTAAAATAAGTAATGGTAGGGTAAACCTTTACCAGTTTGTCTTACAGGTATAAGTACTGAGGTTCGTGGGGGAGATCCAGGTTTAAGGAACTTCTTTTCTGTTATCATCAGTGCTAAAAAGAGAGGTGCCACAGGATCAGTTTGAGAAACAAAATACTGGGTTTTCTTTCTAGAGATAAGTACAAGATTGTCATCTGAGCCTCCTTGGAGATTCTCTGAATAACCAGACACCAAAACCAACACTAGAGCAGTTTTCACTGGGAAAAAGGAAACAGCAAGAACAAGATGAATGCTGTAGTAAAATGGTTTTTAGGAATGTGCACTATGATAAAAATAGTCTTTCCTGTTCTCATTGGTAGGATGCTCAAAGCCTGTTTTCATTCACAAACATGGAATATATTTTAAGGATCTGCATTTATTATTCCTAAGTATTTCCTTATAAAAAACTCTGTAGCTGTGTTAAATTTCATCCTGGAAATCTTTTTGTAACCATTTCAGGTTATGCTTTATATCCATGGATCTTGGATTCATTTTCTTGTCAGAGCTGGCAGTTTGCATGCACCCAGGTAAATTTAAGGTGACTGTATTATTAGAGTATCAAGTATATACTTAGAGAAATGAGTAAAAGGGAAAGAAAAGGGTTAGAAATTTCTGAAAACTCATTTTTAATATATGTATCTTCTAATACAATACACTGAGAAAATCAGAATATGAAACAGTGTACCTCAGAAACACTAAAAATGAAATTTGGAACATTTTGGTTTATCTCCAAGGAATCTATGTTCATTAAAATCTGATGCAGTTGTGGGCACTTGAAAAAACTGATGTTAAAAGTTTTTCCTTTTGATCCCTATTGGTGGTCTATTTCTCAGATTACTGTGGAACATGTGCTTTAGTTGTCTTCTTCCTGAGAGCAAAGAAAAAATTTAAGGATATCAAAAACAAACCCTATTCTGATAAGCAAAGGGAATCGGGAAGGACTGGCTTGCTGCAAATGAGAGAAGATGAAAAATAAAATTGGTATCTTTTATGTGCTGAAGAAACAATTCTAAAGAAGTGATTAATTAGTAGGGGAAACACAGAAGGCAATCAGTGGATGAATGGTTCACAGGGTATCACTATTTTCTTCTGTTAAAACAGCAGGGAAAGCTTTGTACAGAAATAACAGTGACAAAAATTAAACTGAAAATAATAATCTATCCTGTTGTTTGTCATAAAAAAAATGAAAGTTACACTGCTCTGGGTTTAAAAGGATTTGTCTCTTTAGATCAGCAAGTGAAGCACAAACTGTAAGTCTCAAGCTCTTTTTTTTAAATTCCTAACTTGAAGTAATTTACTGTAAAGGTCAAATGGTCTTTATCACTGGACTGGGACTTGGGGTTTGAGTCCTGGATCTGCCCATGGTATTCTGGAAACCTCTGAGATATTCATACCTCACCTTTTTTTCTCCTGGGTCTTGTAGCACCAATTTTGAGTATATTCAGATTGTGTTTACCATGTCTTCAATGAAATATTTCTTTTGTTAGCACATGAAAGCTTGCTATTTTGAAAATTTTCATATCAAGAAATGTCAAAAATTAGAATCAGCTAGTAAAGCAAGATTATCTGAAGCACAAGTATGTCCTTACACAAATTGCATTTAAATTCAGTTTTGAAGTTATGAATATGGAGCAGCAAAGCCAAAGGGTCTCTTGCACTTAATATTATGCAACAAGCAGATTAAAAGAACATGTTAATTTTTTAAATAATAAAAAAGGGTTTTCCTTTGATCTTCTTAAAATTTACTACCTTTACTTTTTCTATTTTATTTTCTTCCTTTTTTTTTTTTTTTTTTTTTTTTTTTAATTGTTATAGGAACACAGAATAATTAATTTGGTCATGGCTTGCAAATCGACAATACTAAGCAGGTTCAAAATCAGACAGGTTGCTGCCAGGATGCTGTTGGTCTTGGCCACCCTGGCACACTGTGGGTTGATATTTAGCAGGCTGTCAACGAACACCCCCAGGCCCTTTTCCACCAGGCAGCTTTCCAGCCACTCCTCCCCAAGCCTGTAGCATTGCATGGGGTTGTTGTTACCCAATGAAGGACCGACCCAGCATTGAATTTCATACAATTGGTCAACCAACTTGTAGCCAACTGGATTTAATTCCATTCACCACAATGCCTCGGGCACAGCCATCCAGTAAGATTTTTACCCAGTGAAGAGAACGCCAATCAAAGTTATAAGCACTCAGTATCTCCAAGAGAATTCTGTGAAAGGGTCAAAAGCTTTATTAAGTAGACAACAACCACAGCTTCTCTCAATTAATGGGCTGCTTTGTCATAGAAGGAGATGAGGTTGATCAAGCAGGACCTGCTTTCTTAACCCATGCTGCCTGGGCCTAGTCACCTGGTTTTCTGCATGTGTCACAGGGTGGCACTAAAGGTGACCTGCTCTGTAATCTTCCCTGTCACTCAGGTCAGATTGGCAGGCTCGTAGTTCCCCTTAGAAATATACTCATTACATCTCTAATAAGTTTTCTTCCACCAAATCCTCATACTGGGAGGGATGGGAACGTTACTGGCTGGGAACGTTGATGCACTTGAAATCCTTCTGACTGCTGTTTCCAGACAGTTTGTCTTAGTATACAAACTTATTTGAGCTTTCCTGTGACTGGTAACTGTAATGCTACCAAAAAAATATCCTGAATATGACTGCCATGCTTTTGTTATACAAAACATTTTCAATTCTAGAGATATCCCAGGATGGATAATGATACAAACATAAACTTCACTGCCAGCTAAAGTGACTCACTTTGCTTCATTTGTGATTTTGAGTTTAGGTTCTCACAGGTTCCCTCTGACACCACATAGAGTTTGGCTGTACACTGCTCCATAAGGCTTTGATTTGTTTTTCAAGTCCAACTGTAAGCTGCTGACACTACCTCTTCCTGCCATCCATGACATTGCCAACATATTCTTCACTTTGTAAACCCAAGTTTAACAAATTTGAATTAGGGGGTTTATTTTTCTAGAAATATTTCTGTAGAGAACATAGCTAAACAAGCAAAAATTCTATTACCTGACCCCTACAATAGCATAACGTCTCCATTATGTGACATTTTTGCTAAAAGCAGAGCAAAGAAAAAGCATGCAAAAGCCCCCATCCTAATGCTTTCTTTTCTTCCCTGTTTAAATCCAACTTTGTAAACCTGATTTTTGTTGCATTGATACAAAATTCAAATATGTTCTCAAAATTGAATGAGTTCTTTCACCTGTTCACTTTCTTCAATTTGTTCAGTGTTTTCAGCATGCTTATTTCCAGACTGGTTTTGTGGTGTTTTGTGTGCAGAAGTACTCCTTTTTATAGGGAGAGTTACTGACACCTGGGGTCATAGTATGCCAATCCTCCTTATAAAATGCTGGTTCTAGACACTGGCCAGTTGACAGTAGATGAACATTTTGTATTCTTTGGTCCTTCCTCTCCATTGATAGCTTAAATGAGCTGCTTCACCTGCTCCTTGTTGGCATTTGAATACTTTTAACAATCAGACTCATCTCTCTCAATGCTTCTGTAAGAAAATTTCCATATGTGCTCTCTGGTATTTCCAGATACTGCATAAAATAAAAATATTGAATGTAGCCAGGAGTCTACAGTCATTTGATCAGTCTCTGGAAAGTATTTCCTGCATTAATTAGCTGAAAATATAAGGAGTCCAAAAGTAAAAGGTAAGTTTGAAAAAGTCCTATACTTGTCCTGGATCCACTCTTTGATTCTCCATTATGGCCCAAGGGGATCTGGCAGTGTCTTTTGCCTAAATCCAAGGTGTGAGATACGCAACACACTGAAAAGAGCATAATATCTATCTTAGCATGAACTTGTGGACCTTTCCAGACACCTTGTATTAAATTCTCTTCTCTTAGGCTCAGGGACAGTACCTAACCATAGATGAAGTCAGGTGAGTTAAATATCATTTTCCATTGCCAGAGGCCTGATGCTCTGTTGACTCACTGTGGGGTGCTTATATTAGGAGGCTTATATAGCAGAACTTCACACCATTTCAAGTATGTTTACCAATGCAATCTCCATCTTTTCAGTATCCAAGATTTGTGACTATTTTCCTATAAAATACCTTGTACTATGTACATCAATCCTAACTCAATGACTAGGAAACCACAGGTTTCTCCTCTTCCTAGTTATCACCATTACCACTAATTAAACCCACACTGTTTGAACCTGCTGAGCACTGTCCTGTGTCATTTGATCACCTGGATTCTTGTGTCTTTTCATTAGTTTTGTGGTCACCTGCTTTCCTGATCTGCTGCTCTTCTTAATATTTTCCAGTTTAAAGGCAGGCTAGAAGATGCAAGGATGGCTAATTAAATCCCAGTTAAGTGTAGCTTGCTTCAGTTCCTGCAGAGTCCTGATCCCTCATTAATCTCCCTTTCATCCTGACCTTTACACCTCCCTTAGGTGTTGACCCAGAAAAAAGAACTTTGGGCACTGATGCTTAGACCTGTGTGAATTCTGCAGTGAGAGGTAGTAAGTAGTGTTCCACTGGAGCTATAATGCTAGAACAATATGGTCTACCCAGGTATTTGCAAAAAGGGATGAGATACTAAAATAATATTGTGGTTTAACACTTCACAGCTGCTCTTCTCCCCCACCCTTCTTGCACACACCCCCCCTCTCCCCACAGGGATGGGAGACAGCATCAGAAAAGAGAAAATTAATGGGCTGAGATGAAGACTGTTTTATAGGTAAAGCAAAAGTGGCACACACAGGCCAAAGCACAATAAGGAATTCATTCACTACTTCCCATCATATGTAATGTATTGTTGGGAAGATAAAAGCCATCCCTCCAAACATGCACCCCTTCCTTCTTCTTCCCCCAGGTTTATATGCTGAACAGGACCTTACATGATGTCACATACCCCTTTGGTCAGCTGGGGACAGCTCTCCTGACTGTGTCCCCCTCCCAGATTCTTTTGCACCCCCAGGCACTGGTGGAGTGGGGTGAGGAGCAGACTTGGCCTTGGTGCTGTGTAATGACTGCTCAGCAGTAGCAAAACCAACTCTGCATTATCAAGACTGTTTTCAGCACAAATCCAAAACTTAACCCTAGACTAGCTACTCTAAAGAAAATCAACTCTACCCCAGGCAAAACCAGACCAAATAATAATGGAGATACTGTTTTCTAAAGGAAAAATAAATGGTAAGAAGTAAGTTCTTCAGACAGCACAGTAGGAAAAGGTCTTTAGGGTGATTTTTTTTTTCATCAGTGGCCACATGTTGTTCTAGAAAGTCTTAGAAACTCCATAATTCTGATAAATATTATGAAATCATGCATAATCTTTCATAGAAGTAATTCTATATTGCATAACATTTCACTTCTGTGTGGACTTAACAGCAAAAATAGATGAAATTGTTTCTGCCATGAAATGAAGATTGCTGGGCCAGCTTGGGACAGGACATTATTCTGAAAGTGTTCATCATTGATGAATCAAATTTAGTGAGACTGTGTGCCAAGCCTCAGTACTTTGGATTTAACAACAAAAGGATGTGTTGGAAGCAGCATAACATACCCATTTCTAAATCAGACCTGCTCTGGGAAACAAATGAACTTTCTGGATATCCTGAAATGTCTGCTGATGTCTGATATTTTGATGCTGGGTATGCGGAAATATCTGCTTATGTCTGATGTCTGATATAGATCTGGCATCTGGCATCCCAAAACTTTGGACAACAATTTTTTTACAAAATACCAAAATAGCTGGAGAAACTATACAGTTCCTCAGAGGAAAAGGATAGTTTCTCAGAAGAATTCAATTTTCAGTCATACTCAGCTTTAGACAAGAAATTGCCAGGAATAATATATGAATTAAAAGCATATAGTGAAAGCAAGATAGCACTGTGTATGCTGATGACACTGAACTATTTTTCATCTGAAATTCAAATAATGTCTTTTAAATATTAGCCCTAATGACAGGGAAGAATTTTATCTGATGGGGAACATGGTATGATGTACAGTTTGTGTTACTAATTAAATAAGTTTAATTACTTAAAAATTTAATTGCTAATTTCAAAGACAAGACACTTGAGCTAAGAAACTAATGTAGTTACATAGAGGAGCTTGAACTGGACCTGATCATAGATATTTATATTAAATGGTTTAAAATCAACTAAATCAAGTGAAGTAAAAAAGTAAATATTCATTCACTAAACTGGAAAATGCAATTAGTTGGTTTAATGTTTTTTACATGAAGAACATGAAATTTGGGTGTCTCCCAATGACAGTCATAATAAAGATGTTGAAGAAAAGATATAAACAGTCCCTTGTTTACATGGACAAAAATTTCTTGCTTGTCTTTTTATTTATTGAAGAGATTATGAGAAGAAAGGAGAAATGCATTCAGAATGTTTTTTAAAATATTTGGTTTCATTAAGCTAAGTAGCTAGTAAGAGTAACAGTACTGTGGTACTGAATACACCCACAAATGTATTTATATGTTCCTTGATTATATATAAATACATACTTGTAAGCTGTGATAATTGAAATTTAACATAGAACAGAAATCAATGAAATATTTTAACAGCCACCATTTTGACAGCAATATCACAAGCATCCTTCAATTATACAGACCACTGGGGCACTAGGCTGAAAGGGTTAGCCTAGAAATAACTCCCCTGAAGTGTAAAGTGAGGTCTGTCTTACTTTTCAGGAAGTATTAATTGGTTTACCATTGCTACAAGCTAATTGCAACTTGATTGATGAGCATGGCCTCAAAGTAAGAGAAGAATGCAGGGTCCTCATCAGGAGATGGCACTCTTCATTGTTTCTTAATTAGAGTCCAGTGTTTACAGCTTGGTTTAGAGAGATCATCTAGTTAAAATATCCAGGAAATAGTAATAACAAAAAACAACAACAACAAAAAACAAAAACAAAAACAAACAAAACCAAACAAACAAAAAAAAAACAACAGAAACACCCAACCCTCAGTGTAGTTATTAGATTTATGCCACAGATGAACTTAACATTGAGAGATTTCTTGTACAGTTTGTGTAAGTCTGGTGGGTTGATTTCTTTCTAGAATGAGAGGGCCTCTTCACATTTCATGTCGAACATAAATGAACCTGCTTGGGCTTAATTCACACTCCTCAAGCTTCTCTGCAAGGCATTTGTAATTAATTACTATAATCTTTCAGATTTTTGTATTTTCTTCCTGTATCATATTTTTCCTGTCAGAAATCCATGTGTGCAATGCGTGCATTTGTTTTAGCTACAGGCAGAAAATATATCATTCAGGAATGGAAAAATACTGAATGATGTGATCTGTTAGTTGATATGCCGTTCCAGCTTTACAAAACCATTTAGATACAAACTCTTTCTTGTACCTCCCTGCCAGGGATAGTGTCTCTCTGCTGGGGGCCTACATGGCCTCATATCTAATGGACCAAAGTGTTCTACAGAGAATTCCCTTTACTGAACTCCTGAAAGGTGTCACAGCTGCTCTGCTGGAGCACTGCCAGGAAGCAGCTGTAGTGCTGTGCATTTCTGTGACACTGAACACAGTCACAGCAGCACCTGTAGTCTGTTCTCACAAGTAGAACAGGTGTTGCTTACAAGTTTAGCCACCATCATTAGCAGAGGTGAACGGGTGTTTTACTGGAATAAATGCTGTGGCTTTTATTATTATTGATCAAAGCAAACTCTGTTCTTGATTTGTTATGATGGTTGAGGGCTCACCCCATGTTTGCTGGCAGCCAGATTATCTCTGCGTTTCTGATGGCTGTGCAAGAAATACAATATAAATACAAAAATAAGTAACTTAATTACAAGACTTAATTCTACAGGGTTGATATTAAACACAGTTCCTATTCAATCAGAAGTTATTTAAGTGGGAAAAAAAAAAAAAAAAAAAAAAAAAGAAAAGAAAAAAAAGAAGAAAAAAAAAGGACACAAGAGGACAAGACTTGAGCCCTGAAAGTAAGGTTTCAGAGGACTTTATGCTTGATGTCATATCTACCTCCAGGAGAGCCATGGGGGACTCAGACTGCTTTCTTGCTTTCTCTCCTAGGCTCCCACACAGTGCACAGAACTTCAGGGACTTGGAAAGAAAAGAGATGATCCATGTAGGCATTCAAGTGGCTGACCATACAAGTGGTGTGATATATGCACATCATCCATCTCCTCCACATGCCCTGAATTTGGGGTGAATTTGCACTGAATTTGTGATAGGTTGCATTGACTGACACGAAGACAGAACTCCAGGGTGCTACTCTGTGGAGTCCCTCTCTGAAGCTATGGATGCCTCATGGGCAAAACTTCTCCATCTTTCCCTTGCACCTCAGTTACCACCAGCTGATCTGTGCCATGCCTAGAGGTCTAAGAGAGATCCAGCAAATAGACCTCCAAAAACTCATGACTGGTGCAGACATGTGGGGTGTGACACCAGGTGCTAGAAGGAATGATTATTGGAAACAAGAATTTGGAGAAGGGACAAAACTGGTTTGGAGTGAAATGGTACTGGGGACCTGTAGAGAAGCCTTTGAGGCCAAGACTAGGAATGCAGAAAGGGTATCCCAGTATGGATAGTCCTCCTCAACAGAGTATCATGGAGGTGGTCATTGATATAAATGTTCAGAGCACCCTGAGCTATGCAAATGGGATTGAAGAAGTATTCATTTTAATGTCTTTTCAGCTTTTTCTGGTGGTGCAAACCACTTATTTCTCTGACAGGAAATCCGTGATAGTTAAAATGGCATTGCAGCCTGACTTCAGAAGATGCACTATATTATCCTGATTAGTCATGAAGAAAAACAGAAGAAATATGGATTCTATCTGTCTTTTTAAAAGATCATGTTTAACAAGTGTATAAAATGCCTTTGTTTACAGTTCCTCACACTAACGAGCTTCTTTAACAATTTTGAGTGCTCAGAAGTTGCTATTTTACTGATGAAATCATGTGCATTAAAAACATTTAAAGCTAACCACAGATTAATTTTGAACATACAGTTTAAAAGTTTCTGACCTGTGTGATTAACAAGGCTTTTAATTTTTTTTATCAAATATGAGAAAAGATATCTAATTCAAAGCCATGAAATTTCATTCCATGTAGAAAGCTGAAAACTCTCTAAATTAAGGAAATGGCATTTAAAACTAATTATAGTGACTTGAAAATTAAGAGAGACACAAAGAGCTTCTCAACAGATAGAAGGAAAAATACTGTTTGAGCAAGAATAATGTAACAGTCAGAAAGCAATTAATGAATAGGACAGGTACATACATGCCTAGAAATAGCTATTAATACCACAGAATTATGCACTACTCAGTCATTAACATCACATTGCACCTGGCAGTTTAACAGGCAGATTTTAGTTCTTTGAGAAAATAAATTAAGGGCTCAATTAAGGATCTGAGCCATGCTGAGAATATATACAGATATATTTGAAATCAAATTTCTTGATGTACAAGATTCCAATATCAAGCTCTCGGCAGTCTAAATTTGAGGATGACACTGATTTTCAGTTGTGCTTCAACATACCATTTCTAAATGAGTTCCCTGGTAGAAAACATTTCATACAAGCTTTATTCTCACAGACCTTCAGACTTTCCCATGATCTTGTCAATCCCTCCCTGTAGGTATCAAAGTCCAAAATTTATATCCTCAGAACCCAAGTGTAGTAGTCACATAAAAAGGCAGGTGGATCTATAACTAAGATGTATCACACGTAACCTGGAATATTCACATTTTGTTTCTGCTGCAAAAAAGATGTCTGTCTGGAGCTCCTAAATAACGACTGAGCTGTGCTATGGCTTAAGAAAAAGATAAGCTAATTTCTCCTGTTTCCTGAGTAAAAAAATGGCTTGCACATTTGTCTGTAGAGGAAAATTTGGGCTGATGACTACAGATTGGAAATAAAGTACTCCTTTTTTTTTTTTTTTTTTCCAGAGACAGACACTGAAGTCACAGCATCAGGCACATTTTATCCGAAGTTTTGCTTCAGCATTTTCTATTGTCTTATTTATATACTCCTCTAGTGGTTCCAATGACTTATTGTCCATGTAGACTGCCTGCAAAATGAAGAGCAGCATGGTTTTAGGAGCATTCAGATGCCTCCATATGAAGAGGTCTGTCTGTACAACATCTAAGATACTAGCTCTCCCCTGTAGCAGTGCAGCCTTTCCATATGATGTTGCACTCAGGCAAACAAACCATATTTACCAAACCTTTGTGTTAGGAGCTTGAACAGCACTGCACTGCAAGGGAAAAGCTACCACAAATCACCCTATCCATCATTCACAGAATGTAGGCACTTAATGAAGCCTAAAGCTTGCACTGAGCAAAAAACTATCTAAAAATTCTGCACAGCAATTTTGGGAGATTAAGGCAGCTTTGTCTTTCTATAGATCCTACTTCAAACTGTCTTAAGAGTGGCAAGTGAAACTGTTTGAAACATAATTGAGGTGGGTGGAAAGCTGGAGAAAGTGGGCTGGTTTTCTCTTTAAGAGTTCAAAACACAGCCTTAGATATCAGACTACAATGAAGGGAACATGATTTGGAAATGCTTGTTGGGTAAAAGTCTTTATAGGAACCTGAGTAGCAAGTATTTAATAGATATACAATTGAAAAGCTTCCCTGGAGTTTGCAAATTTTAACAAAAAGATGTAAATCTTGAAAAATGTTTTGGTTATGGAGGATTTTAGTCCCAGCTAGCAATGATTCAGATCAGAGTGCTTATTTGGGGATATTTGCTAGCTTATTTTTAATAAGCTATTATAAATATAGATCAGTAAAATCAGTCTGTAAAAATTAAATTAGTGAATTTCTAGTCTACAGAAAATGGATACTGCTTTTAAAGTGCTAAATGCCTCAAAGGGCTAGAAACAGTAGGTATTGGGTTTGCATTGCAAGGCTTTGGTAGAGGGGGGCTACAGGGGTGGCTTCTGTGAACAGCTGCTGGAAGCTTCCCCTCTATCCAATAGAGCTGATGCTCTATCACTGGCCAAGGCTGAGCCCATCAGCAGCTGTGGTAGCACCTCTGGGATGATGTGTTTAAGAAGGAGGAGAGAAAAGCACTGTGCAATTGCAGCCAGAGAGTGCCCTTGTAGCCCGTGAAAGTCCATTGTAGATCAGCTACCCACCTGCAACTGTTGTAGGATCCCATGGAGGATGGAAACTGTGGCTTTATGGGAAGCCTGTCCTGGACTAGGCTTTTGACAGGACCTGGTGACCCTTTCAGAGAGGAGCCCCTGCTAGGTCAGGTTGCTGGTAGGACTTGTGATCCCATAAGGGACCCAGGCTGGAGCAGTCTGTTCCTGAAGGGCTGCACCACATGGCAGGGACCCGTGATGGAGTAATTTGTGAAGTACTGCAGCCCATAAGAAAGAGTCATGTTGAAGAAGTTCATGGACAACTGTGTCCCATGAGAGGAACTCCAGCAGGGAAAGATTGTGAGGAGAACTTCCCCAGATGAGAAAGGAGCAGCAGAGACAACATGAGATGAACTGACCACAACTCCCCCCCCCCATGCCCCTGAGGGAGAAGGCAGAGAAACTGGGAATGCAGAAAGTTCACCTCATGAGATGATTTACCTTTTCCTAAAATAACATTCCAGGAAGGTATATCGTCCCCTATATAATGTGGATTTTTTCTTTACTGGTGGAGGTGTGAGGTCTAAAACAAATACTTCGGTCATAAATTTGTCTTCAGTGATAATCCAGATGTATACACAACATCCTTGTGGCCTCTCAAGTAATCTCTCTGGTGTGTTATTTTCCTTCATTTTCTAGCCCTTCCCACACACTGTGTAGGGAGCTGAGTTGCCTGTCATAGACTTCTGCTGTGCTGTGTATTGCAGCATTTACCTTTTGATGTCTAAGTTACTCAGTGGTAAACGTGATGCTCAAAAATCAGTATTGTATTAGCTACTTTTATTTTATTTGCCTGCACATTTTTCTGGGAATGCAAGATGTGTTACACTTTGTCACTTGGCATGGTTTAAGCCCAGATGCCAACTATGCTCCACACAGCTATTTACTCTCCCTGGGTAGGATAGGTGAGAGAAATGGAAGAGTAAAAGAAATTAAATACTTGTCTTGAGATAAAGACAGTTTAAGAGGTTAAATAGAAGCTGCATTTGCAAAAAAATCAAAACAAGGAATTAATTCTCTACTTTCTATTGATAGGCAGGTGTTCCGTCACCTCTAGGAAATCATGACTCCATCACACATAGCAGTAATTTGGGAAGACAGACACCATCACCCCAGAAATCCTCCCCTTTCTTATTCTTGGCCCAGCTTTATATGCTGAGCATGATGTAACATCCTGTGGAATATCCCTTTGGTCAGTTGGGGTCAGCTCTCCAGGCTGTGTCCCCTCCCACCTTCTTATCCACCCCCAGCCTACTCACTGGTGGGGTGGGGTGAAGAGCAGAAAAATACTTGATGCTTTACAATCCCTGCTCATCAGTAATAAAAACAACCCTGTGTTATCAACACTGTTTTCAGCACAAATCCAAAACACAGCCCCATGCTAGCTACTACAGTGAAAATTAACTTCATCCCAGCCAAAACCAGCACATCACCTTTAGCATTTGCTTAAAGGTAACTGAATCCCTGCCATGAAAGCATAAGGCAATTATTCATAGTTAGCACATCCGTAAGCTACTGAAACATAAAATTAACTACACACATTATTTGGTTTATACAGTCCTAGTCCATGTCATGAATAGGAAAGTCAGTAACACTATGAATAAATCTTTCTTTGATATAATCAACAAACCTGAGATGACAAAGGACCTCTAAAGACCTATTTTGACTAAAGCAGTTTTGTTTTCTGAGCTTCAGTTGAGCCAAAATTAAGAGGACTTACGTGCACTATCTTCATCTCTCAGATGCACAATATATTTATTTGGCAAACAATCTCATTGCCTTGTTAAAAATGTTGTCCTGTTGACAGAATTAAAGAAGTGGAACATACTGAAACCAGTACCAAGTGCAGAGGAGGCAGGCAATTTTTAATTTTGTTTCTGGTCTGGCCAGCTTCTACACACAGGCATAAAACAGGAATGCATCCATGTGAAGAAATTTCCAATATTAGTTGAGCTGGACCTCACTTCTAAAGTTTCTCTAGGAAAGCAATACCCATTCATTTTGAATATTCTTTTTATAGGAACCATTTTTTCTCCAATGGCACCATCCATCTCTATCTGACTGCCATTTGCAGAGGTTGCATGCAGTTGGTGAAAAGATTCATCACAGCTATTCTGCAGTATCTGCTAAGTCTTCCAAATCAGTCATCTATTAAAAAAACACAATCAGATGAGCACATCCCAAGGCTGATACCACTCTATTTCTGTCCATGACCTGGTGCCAAGCACAGAATGTGGAAAAAAAGGTAAGCTTTGCTACCTAACCATAGCCCCAATTTCTTAAACAAACTTTTGCTTGTTTACAAGTGTGTGAATAACTAAGTAAAAGTTCCTACCAAGTAAGTGCGAATGAAATTCAGATCCTTTGCTAACTGCCTGTGAATACATTCTGGCCCTTCACTAAGTGCATGGTAAATCATTCCTTAGTGAAAAGAAACCAGTTATTTCAGAGTCTGAGGAACAAGTGTTTGAACCCTGGAAGTTATCAAAGGAACTGACTTAGTGAAAGATTTTAGCTGGGTTGATAGTAAATTAACTTGCCTTACTATTTATTGAAAAATAACAAAAATAATAGCAAAGCCTTTTGTTCACCTCCTTTCTTGCTTCTGGCAATCGTCCCTTCATGTTTGTGTTCTAACTCCTGCTTTATTGTAGGACCATAGCTATCTTTCTCTCTTCACCTTTAATCTTATTGACACTTTGGCAGAGTAAACAATTCTGATGCTCATGCACAGAAAAAATTAAATTTAGATTCAAACAGATGTAAAAATGGTTTGCAAGGATTTTTATCTCTTTCCCCCCTTATAACAATGTGTTTATATAGGAACAGCAAATAGAGGCTTTTTGCTGTTATCCTTCCACTTTCTCTGTGGCTGGGCTATGCAGCTAGCATATGAGAGCCCTGAATTTCAGTCCCATTGGCGACTCTAGGAGGTATAAGTTCAACAGAACAGTACCCTCAAAGCTAAAGAGAGATGCATTTTTCCCAATTGCCCTCTTTACAGGAGTTTTTGTTAACATAATACCCTTTTTCTCCCCAGTTTCCAGCTCACTTTCCCTGCCTTAAACCTGGCTTCAGTTGGCCTAGTCTAACTTCAGAACAGCCCAGAAAGTAGAGAACAGACCAATTTTTTCCCCAGTTGCTTTCAGCATCATGTTCTCTCCTTCTCTGGGGAAAGGAGAAAAGGAAAAAAAGCTGTGCTACTTCTCCATGAGCAATATCTTTTTCAAATAAATTAACGCCTTTTTACCTATTCCTGATATTTCACCCTTAATGAGGAAAATACCCATTCTACGAGGTTACTTATTATTCATCCCTTTAGAGACTGTTTGCCACATTATTTAATAGTTTCGTGAGTTTCCACATTTCCAAATCATAATGGACCACTATATCACTGGAAGAAAAAAAACAGTCACTCTGAATTTTGTGTCTTTTATGCCTTAATGCTTTGTTAGATTTCAAAATGTAAATTTTTCTATTCAAATATACTTCATTTATGAAAGAAAAATAATAGTGCTTCTGCTATGAAATATGCGGCTATTGCCATAACCCACCTGGTATTCTATTCAAATTCTTCAGCTGTGAGAATTTGCTATTGCAAATATATTTCACTCAAAACCTCTATGTAAAAGCAGTTAATATTTTCATTTGCTACTTTTGACTCTTTGTACTTCAGCATGTTCACTCTAAGACTGTTGGCTTTTGTGTCCACCTCTGCTTAATCTCTTCTGTTATTAACATTTGTTTTCTACTTCAAACTTTCATCCTAGGCACCACAGTGAACTGTAAAAAGCACCCTGCAAAATAGATCCACCCCTGTAGCTAGGAATAAATAGGACTTAGAAGACCATTAAGCAGCTGACAGGTTTTGACCATTGCTTTTTATCCTATTTATGGATTTTCCCTCATATTCTGCTCCACATCTGATACCTATTTGCTGATTTTGTGTGCTGAGGGTCAGCCCTTGGGGTCAGGGGCCACTTTTCATTATAAGTTGTTTAGCAGAATAGGATTTGTGTACAGCAAGTGAACAGCACCGACCTTGATGGGAGTGTGGAGAGCAGAACAACAGCTCCTGTTAAGAAAAATGCTGCTTCAGGCCTCACACAGAGTCAGATCATGCTGCTTGCTTTGGAATCAGTCCACTCTTCTTTGTTTAAAGACAGGGATGCAGGTCTGAACTCAGTGCAGCGATGAACCATTTTATTACTCAATTTATTACCTTTAAAAGACCAGGATGAAAGCATAAGTACCATTTCTGTGCTTTTTTTTCACAGGGAAAAGGAACTCATTTGGTCTGAAAAATGAGGCCCCAATGTTTTTTGGTTTTGTTTCTGGCAAGCGGAGATCTTTTAGCTTACCAGATGTAGGATGGTCTCTGGCAGGATCTGCCAGATCACAGCTTCCAATAGGACTTCCCTCTGAGATTTATTGGCTGGCAGAGATAAGTGCCTGTAAAATGTAAAAAAACCTCATTTTCTTGGATGTGTGTAGGAAGTTGAATCCCAACCCACACTTCGCACTTCTGTTGTTCTTAAGATCTTGCGCAGCTATTCTGTTAATGAAATCATTTAAAATCATATACTACAGTGGATAAAGGTTTTCTAGCAGTGCTTGCATGTATGAACAAATATAAGGCCCAGCTACAAAGTGTAACCTGATAGATATACACATTATAATGGAAAACTTAATAGCTGTTGGGCTATATAGTTAAACAATGAGAAACTAGTAATTTTAAAAAAAATTTGAAGGATGAGAGAAATCTAAGTGTGTAAAAACACATGAATGTCAAAGTTGTTATCAAGGCTCCTAAATATGATAATTAATGTCAAGCAAGTTAACATGCAATTCAAAGCAAATTCAAAAAAGAATTATTGCTGTAGAGAACAGAACAATAAAAAAATATTATCTTTACCCATTGTATCTAAGTGAACAAGGCTGGCCTTGTTTTTTTGGTTTATGAGCATTTCCTTGACCATTTCCTTTTACAAATACATAGATTATCTTATACATCAGCATCTCTATCTTGATTTTTTTCTTAAGAAAGATAAAGAGATCATATAGCTGAGAGAAGAAAGAAAAGGAACAACTTGGGATCATTTAGCATTTATGATAAGACACCTGTGAAAGTGTTCCACTTTGATATCCTAACTCCTCTGAAAGGATCAATTCTGTGATAACTAGGAGCAGCTCTAGAAGATGGTTTACTTCACAGATGTAATCTGCAAAAAAAAAATCACTGGATGGAATATGTGTTACAGTAGCAGTTGCCTTTTAGTGTTCATATGTGCCTATAAGGAAGACCCACAGATTTTGATCTGCACAAGACATTGTTTTCATGTCATATTTGGGAGTGATTGGGATTTTAGGGTGTTCTGCCTTACTACACTCCTGGCAAGAAGATTCTAGAAGACCAAGCTAGGTTAAACTGATTTCTTCACTTGATTCAGGCTGGGAGTTTGAACTTGGATTTCCCCTGCTCCTTGGAACAGCAAAGACACAACGAACCATTTTTCTTTAAGATCATTCTTACTCCCCCAGAAATATATTAATGTTAAAATTATATTTAAAGCTGAAATTTTTTATATTCTCCTCTATAGAAAGTTTCACTTGCATGGAGCCTGCCTTTCAGAGTGCTCTGTGACTTCCACCTTATCAGCAGTTTTTCCAGTTAAATTTCGAAGCCTCTCTATTCACAATATTTCTCTTCAGTTTTCTAAAGTCCATGTTTCCAGTACCAATACTCTTTTTTTGCTTTTGTAGTTTTTCTCTTTTTTTTTTTTTTTTTCATTTTTCTTACTAATTTTCTTACTGTATTTAATACTGTTTTAATATCCTGTCTTGCTGCTACTGCTCTGCAGGGTCTTGCTGTGCAAAGTGGCAATTTAAGTGGAGATACTTTATGTAAGTGACTAACAGCCACCCCTGGTGAGATGCTTAAAGAAACAATTGCACTGAACTGTACCTCTTGCTTTGAAGAAAAATTAGATAGAAGGGAAAGAACTCCAGCTAACGGGAGATTATGATTCCAGTTCCATAGAAGGTATGAAGTTATTTAAAGCCTTCAAGACCTGTAAAACTGCAAGAGGCTTTTCACAACTAAAGGGAAAGATTAAATCTTTATTTGGGAACTAGGGCTCAAAGTCAGTGAAGCCACACAGTGTTACTAAAATTTTACAACTACTATTACATCTGCCTTGTCATTGTTAAAAATATGCTGTACTTACTGAATTATTATCCTGTTCTATTTTACTTGAAATAGCCCTTAAAGTCAACTTAATTTTGATATTTTTGTGCCTTTATGCCTCCAGATAGATGACAAAACTGTTAGGTTTCTCATTCAAGTTTACTTATGGGTCATAAGATCATGGAATAGTTTGGGTTGGAAGGGACCTAAAAGATCATCCAGTTCCAATCCCACTGCATGGGCAGGGACACCTCCCACTAGACCAGGCTGCTCAAGGCTCCATCCAACCTGGCCTTGAACACTTCCGGGGAGGGGGCAGCCACAAAGGTTGCCTAGGATCTTTTGAAAAAAGCATTTTCCATTGGCAAAGATCAGTTTAACACTTGTCAGATTGATGTTTTTCAGAAAAATTTTTAATTTAATTTCCATTAGGACCAATTTTTGGGGTACACTTTCAGGTCAGAATGAGGAAGTATCCTGTAGGCCAGGAAATGGGATCATTGCACACAATGTTCAGCAGCTTATGGTCAGATCCATAATCCAAAACCAACCCTGGATTATTACTTTGTGATGACCAATGCCTGGTTCTGTTCTTTTAGTTGTTTTTTGTTTGGTTGAATTTGTTTGGTTTTGGGGTTTTTAAATTTGTTTTCATTTCATTGGGTTATTTTGTTTGTTTGGGGTGAAGTGTTTTGTGGGTTAGTTTGGTTTGGTTTGGTTTTTTCCAAGTTGTTTTCTGAATATCCTTAATTCTCCCTGCTGTTGATTTAGATAATATTGTATACATAGCTCAGAAATTACAGTACTTTGCTAACCTGATTCCATCCTCCCATTTTATCTATATTATTGATTCCTAAATAGAAAATTCACACATTAGACCCTCAGCAGAAGCACAGGTGTTGGCCTGCTCCAAGAATGAGAGTCACTTATTGGCATGCTCAAGGAAGATTAACTTTTTTTTTCTCAGATTTTATTAAGTGCCCCATCCCTTCTTTTTCTTCACACTTGGAATTCTGGACCCTTAGTAGATGGGAGCACAGACTTCCCAGTTTGAGATATATCCTTAAGGTGGGCAGAGTAGGGTCATTGATTTCTTTAGGTTTTATAGACACAAGCATAGCTATTTGTTGTTGAGTATTTGAATTTATATACTTTAGGAGTCCAAGTATAATGCTGTTGAGCTGCCAAGATCTTAACCTTGAGCTTAATTCTCTTATCTAATGAAAGCCATCCAGTCAGGATGAAAATGAAAATGAGGTAAAATCCTTGCTCATTCAAATTCGAAGACAAATCTTTTACAGATTTCAGCAGAGTTATGATTTCATATTTAATTAGGAAATGTTATTTTAAAACTGTATATTGTGCAGTTTGAGAGGGGAAAGTGTAGGAATTTTCCTGAACAGAATCAATATTCAGTAACCAAATCAGCAAACTGGAGAATTATTTTTTTTTTTACTATTTTGCATTTTAATATAGTATTATGTATAATATGTTAACATATTTTTACCCTACATTTTTTAAAGCAATGGAATAAATATTTTTCTCTACAGCTTTATGTGCCATCTAATCATCAACTGACAAGCTGCTTATAATCTTTTCTGCCAATATGAATATTTAGTTCATATAATTTTTCCATTTCATCCCTAGCATAAAAACTGCAGAAAAAATCAGCAATAAAAAAGCATATTAAGCCAGAGAAGAAAGCATAAAAGAGAAGTTCATATTAATTATGAGCAGCTTGCTAGCAATATAGCAAATAGTCTTTGATTTGTGTGGCTAAAGGTAAGATACACATTCAATATTTCTCATAGTATTATGAGGTTGATGGATGACCTGTTTTGCTGTTGCAATTTTAGTAATCACATGGAGCCAGGGTAAAATTTGTACCTCTGACTTGCTCCAGAGATAAAGGTATGAATAACTGTGGCCATCTTGACATCACAAAAATTCTATTTTATCCTTTCTTTATAAAGAGGAACACAATCCCAAATTGCTCAGAGACACCCATTTTATGCCTGAAATAACCTAAGATTCTACTCATACTCCAAAATTAACATCTGAGAAGCACATAGTATGCAGACCACAATCCATGACCAATAAATATGCCAGTTTGCATATTCTTACTTTGTTTATCTGACAAGAAGAGTAATATTTCATTATGACCTTGGAGGTGGCCTTTCAAAGGAGGCAAAGCAGGATTTATTTAAGCAATATTTATTTATGCTGAATCCCTTGCTTATTCTTTGGGCTTATTGATCTGAAGTTGAAAAATTAATAAAATTATGCTGTCCACTCTTTATAATAAATATACATTTATTAGAATACAAATTAGGGAGAAAAATCCATTAAGGGTATATAAACATGAAGTTATATTTAAAATTGCAAATTATTTTCTAGCATTTGACTGACACAAATTAAGCTCAGAGGGGAAAAAAGTGCAACTGGAGAAAACCAAGGAAAATAAGCATGCCACAATGATTTGTGATAGTGACATTAAAAAAGCGATAAGGAAGAAACTGAGTCGATATTTCAAGTTTTGTTGCACATTGTGTTAAAGATTAAAATCTTTTATTTCATAAGTAGTATGAAACAAATAGTGTCCTATAGAAGATGATGCATGTACCAACATTCACTAAAAATACTTCTTCTGAAATTTCATCTCAAAGATTGATTTGGTAAAAGTGAATAAAACTTCAGCCAAAGTAGGATTTGACTCCAGCTAAAGTAATAAAATATTTATCTCAGGTTGTTTCAAAGTTGCTACTCGTTAAAAAGGGTCAAAAATGAGAGTAGCAGAAGAGAGGTGACTTTTTGATGGTAGAGAGGGGGATCATTGTGGACCAAGAACAATTTAGCATCGTTCACTGCAGGGCGGGCTGGGCCCCCAACCAGATCTATTGATTGACTTCTGTGTTGTTAATGTGCATGCAATGTATGGGGCTTTTGAATATTTGTTCTATGTGGAGGGTAGTGGGCAAATTTCCCCTACCCATAAACTCTGCAAACACATACATGTAGCTATTCTCTGGGGGTGTTTGTACAGTGCCATTTCTAATTACAGGCTCTTTTTAATTTTCTGCCTACCTAGCATTTTCTGTAGCTTTGAAGCAGACAGTATGGGACAATGTGTTAGAACCAGTTCATCTTTAACAGAGGATTAAAAGAGCCATAAATATCCTAGCCTTATGCAAAGGTCCATTGACAAATACTTGCCTTCTTAAAAAGCAAAGGGGAATTTCTATGCATTAATAATGCCAAACTGTTTCCTCAACTCTTGTGTCACCAGTATACTGTTAATTCACATGTCTGTCTGTCATTATGTTGAATGACATAATGAGACCTACATGACACAGGGCTGTCCCAAGAGCAGGAGCTCACATCTTCAGCATGAGTAGAGGTGATTAACAAAACACTGGAGTCACTCTTTGGCATTCACCGAGGTTCTTCAGCTGGGCCAAAGATCCAGACATATTAACTTCCAACTGCTTCCAAAATCACTGAATCTCCTTCTGAAATGGAGGGTGATGGTGGACAGGAGAGGAAGAGGCAAGACTGACATAGAATTTAAGCTCTGTGTGTGGCTTGTAAGTACCTTGTAAGTACAATGGGGCCTATTATGAAATGTTTTTTGCACTACAGTTCTGGGTAGCACCATCAGCCAAAGAACTGATGCCCAGGTGCAGTGCTGTGCTTGCATCTAGCCTGGAAAAGGGGCAGCCAGCTCAGGAGTCTGGGTGACCTCCTCACCATACGCTGAAATAAGCTCCTGTTGTCTCTTCTAAAGTCTGCTAAGGAGGTTAAAATTCTATGTATGGGCCTGAGATTAAGCCCAACACTTGAGATAATGTAAAAACATTGACTTAGCAAGTTGTTGACATTTAAAACAGATTTTTTTAAAAAAATAAAAATATATCACATCTCATCATTGTTCCTTCAATGAACTTGGATGACTAGATGTTGCAGGCACTTTCAAAACCAGATAGCTCAAAGAGAGTCCAAGCTGTATACTCTGTTTTTTACTTCCTTTCATCCTAAATTTCAATTCCTTCGAAAAAAACTTCCTTCTGAACAGTTCCATTAGTCTCAATGATATGGATCCTTACTGGCTAAATTCCAGATGAAGATAGAATGAAAAGCTGTGAGCATTAGAAGAAGAAAGACTCCATAAAGAAATGGAATGATGCATCTTCCCAGTCAGATCAGATACAAAAGGATGGGGATGGGTGTCATTTTATTCTGCAGCCAGGAAATATATATAACAGAACTAAATTGATCCCATGGGATATTTTTATGATTTTTATTTTTTTAATCAGAACTCTGTACTTACCCATTTTCTCCTACTATCTGTTTTCTGTTGCAGGTGGTGTGTGGCATGTACTACAATTGAAAATATGGGGATTGGAGTACCTTCGTTAAACCTGCCCAGTGTGCCATCTTCCCTTGGACAGATGGTGTGAAGTCTCCATTCTTCCTGAAGACATGCAGGGGTTACATCTAGTCCTGACAAAAACAAAAAACAAAACAAAACAAAAAAACCACAACATGGATAGACATGGACCACAGACATACATATAACTACTTATATATGAACATGCAAATAAATTGAGATATCTCAAGAGTTAGCTATAGAATGATTTATTTTAGGTGTGGATTTTTTTTATATTGGAGCTCTGAAAGCCTCTAGAAATTGAGCTTCCTTTTAGCTGTTTTCACTGCAAGAAAAATAAACTTTCTCTAAAGGCACCAGGGAGACCCCTATAGCAGCCTTCCAGTACCTGAAAGATCTACAGAAAAGCTGGGGAGGGACTTCTAACAGGGGTATGTAGTGATAGGATGAGGTTTAATAGTTTTAAACTGGAAGAGGATAGATTTAAGTTAGATAATAGGAAGAAAATCTTTCCTGTGTGGGAGATGAAGCACTGGCACAGGTTGCCCAAGGAAGCTGTGGCTGCTCCTTCCCTGGAAGTGTTCAAGGCCAGGCTGGATGGGGCTTTGAGCAACCTGGTCTATTGGAAGATGTCCCTGCCCATAGCAGGGGGTTTGGAACTATATGATCTTTAAGGTCCCTTTCAACATAAACTATTCTATCATTCTGTGAATACGTAATATATGCTTCTGAAGAAAAATGACATTTTTTTCATAGTTCATTTGCAAACAGAGAGGATCAAGTCCCTGTGAAATGCAGCTCAGTAAGTTATAGCAGAGCATGACTAATTTTTTTTTTCCTTTAGATGAAAATCAGTTGCTGGATTGCAATAATTACAAATAGTCTGATGTTCAACAGCTATATTAAAGCATTAGCAATCCTCTCAATTCCTCTCCTATGTAATGTGTAAGTCCTAGTGGCAGATTACAGTTCAGAAAAAAAGAGGCAGAGAGGAGTGGATAAACAAGCCATGTCAGAACAGCATTTTAGCATGAGGATTAAAATTCAAGAGGGCTTAGCTTTGTGTTATGGGCCAATTCCTATTTCTTAGTCACTGAATGCAGAATTCACAAACAGCATTTTTCAGCTTAAATACAACAGGATGTAAACACCTTCAATAGAGGCCTGAATGTAGGTCTAAACTCTCTGTAATATGTATGGGAGGAGAAAACCTAAAAATGTCCCAAATGAGAGCCAACACCGGTGGTTAGTTTCAAAAATCTCCTGAGGGAGAAATGATGATAAAAGGTCATAAGCCTTTTTCTTTTTTTTTTCCCAACATCTCTTTCCCCTCTCTTTTAGATACTGTGTCCCTGTCTTCCAAAACCCTTCATTTCTATTTAGTGGGAACAGGAGGTAGTCATGATTATCACATTATCTAGTGGCTCAGGAGATAAAAAGTGCACTGGGTTAAAGTACATTTTTATAAAAGAACATAAAGCTAATACCACAATATCTGCTGGGGACAACTCAGGAATGCAGATTTTCTGTTGCTATTTTCAGCTTTGCTCAAAAACCATTGATCATTAACTCTCTCTTTACAGCTTAGATGTCTATGTTAAATAGACAAGAGATTTTCAAAAGCATCTGCTTTTCACTATAGATTATACAGGCATTTTAGGCTTTTGCTTTAAGGAGATTTGTACATTAGGAGTCTAAAATGTAAGTATATCCTGCATTCCCAGGCATTTTACCTTCAACAGAATAGGCAACAGCTGATCAGATTTTATAAGAGTAATACTTTTGACCCTAAGGTCCTAAAGTGTGAGTTAAGAAAAAAAAAAAAATAAAGGTCAGTTTTACACTGTCTTGTATAAATGGATGGAGTTGCCATTTTTACATTTTTAGCACTTATTTCAAAGACCTGTCTGAAGTTCTGCACTCCATGCCAGCTGCAGACATAACTGAGAGGAACTGAACAGAGCTGGAAGTGATTTCAGTGATGACAATTGCCTCACAATCAAAGCAGTTTTCCTTCAGCTGCTTAAATATCTGCTCCACTATTAAATTTCTGTGGGGATTAAAGGGAATCTTAGCTTCACAATGTGATTTTAACCTAGAACCCTCCATTTTGATTATTTCTTTTCTGTAGTAATAGCACTTCCTGCTTTTTGCCTTTGTCCTATACCTTTCTCCCAGTGTGTTTGTCAGAAGCCTGGAGCCTTTTTCTCAGATGCTGACTTTGAATTACAGATGAACACAACTGTCTGCATCTGTGGGCTTTATGTGAGTTTATTCTTGCATAAAACCCACAGGTAAACCCTGGACAAAATATTCCCCAACCCACCAATTCAATATCCATGAATATGAGAAAGTAACACAGAACTGACCCTAAGGATAACTAAACACTTGTTTTCCTCCTTCTAAAAGTGTCTAAAGTAAAACATTTTAAAAAAAAATAAATTCAAAAATATCTTGGAATAGGATCTCAGAGGAAAGATGTTACTTTTACAGTCATGAGTTCCACACTCTGCATCACTCTGAAATGACTCGCACAGCATCTGCTGTCCTGGCACAGGCTGTGAATCAGATGCTTTCAGTCAAGCATATGTTGATAGAAAAACCCACACCTGCAAGAAGGCATCCATGATTATATTAGGTTAACCACAGGGACACTGGAAGAGGTGTTATATCATAGGAAGGACTATGATATAGAAGGTGCTTTGGCAGGTATTAGAGTCCCTCTATCTCCTACAGTTAGAGTAAGACTTAATTCCTAAAAATGCAGCTCAACAAGTTTTACCTTTATTTTAGCTCTTATCAGGAGTGCAGTGGGAGGTCGTCATGGTAAACTAGTAAAACACATTAAAAAAACAACAGCATGAAAAGCACTTTTTAAAGTTGAAAGCAAGTTACTACTTCTGCCTAAGGACTTAACAGAATATAAGAGAATGATAGGTATTAAAGAATTCCTAAAAGGTTTTCTGATGTACTGTGAAATAAAGTACAGGAAACTGAAATAAAAAATATCTTCCTGATGGAAAACAAAGAGAAAGAAAATTCAGAGCGATATTCAAATAGATTCAAAGTTAAGGTATCTGAGTGATGTGCAGGATTTGAGGATTTGAATCAACATGTCCTGGAGAGATTCAGATTCTGTCTATGTGTTCTGCATTTCACAGTTTACCTGTGTCAGTCATTCAGTTTTCTGCACGTATAGTGTACAAGCTCTTACAGTATATACACCTTATTGCAAATGTACATTCAAATTCCACTTTCTGCAGAGAACCACCCTCAGTTAAAACTTCTTTTATTGTTATTGTTATAGTTATACATGATTGCTTGTATTCTTGTCTGAATAGTGATGCAGTTTGTAGGACTTTACAGATGCAGTTTTAGCACAACTTTGTGGTACTGCCTATCAAAATTCAGAGAATTTTGACTTATTCTGGACATAAACTTATTTCCAAATGCTGAAACATTAGCTCACTTTATTCCTCTAGCTGACGCCTTTTGATTTTTCTCAGCCCTCTTTGTGCCTTGAAGATTCAGGAATAAATATAGATTGTTTGTGTAGTTGGCAAAACACGGTGAAAAATGAGGCAGAGTCTGATTTCCAACAGTAATAAATCATCAGAGTGCATTTCTGTGTTAAATTTAGGATAAGAATACTATTGTGTGCCAGCACTCCAAGACTGCACTGAAATTTTTGTGAGCTTGACCAAGCAGCTCCCTCCTACATATCAGCACAATGTGCCAAATTGTGCTAAGATTCTGTTTTTAGCCCAATACTTCAATTTTTTTCCCCCATGCTTTGCTGTTACATCTCACAATCAGGACTTTGCAGTCACACTCACAGGATTTTCCTTAGAATATCATTCTAGTTTTAAGATATACTTTGGCTTCTACCAGTCCCCCTGAAGTAACTTCTTATATTTATTTCATGACAGCCCAGCAATGGGCAGACTTGCAGTGTAGTTCAAAGCAACACACCAGGGGCTCAAGCCATTGACTCACGACAGAGAAAGTCCAGAACACAACAACTGAGGTATTGTTCAGAATCCAAAGTAGTAAGTAAGATGTAGCACACTGTGCTGCAAATACACAGTTTCTATGCATTCCACTTGCACCTCATATTGAAAATTAATGGAACTAATAATAAGCCTGCTATAATGCCTCTGTTCAGTCTTCTTGGAATGGGGAGCAAGGAATTTTAGAATTCTTCTAACTAAGAAAATTAAGAGCTTCTGGTAGGACTTGTTCCACAAAGTTCCCCTTGCTCTAACATTGGTTTCAAACTTTATCTGAAATAACTATACTTCTTGTGCTAATTGCATCCTGCAGCTCATTATTTTCAGGAACATTTAAAATAGGCTGCTGTTATGTCAAAGGGTCATTTTGAAGGAGGAACTATCTTCTGCACTCTCTGCCTCACTACCCCCAATTATTTTGCTGTCATTCTATTTGGCTGTTACTCAGAGATAGGAAATTCACTGCTGTTGGATCTATTGCTTGTTTGAGTTTATTCTGGTGTTTCAGGTGCTCTAAAATGGTTGAAAGCACCTCGAGATCAGAGTAGACATCATGTTCCATCTGCTGCTGCGCAGCACAAGCCATCACCTCCCAGGTTCAGAGACCACTTGTACCTTCTCCACAGCACCAATATCTGTGCTTTCTCTCCAGTTCATTCCATCTGCTCAGGACTGGATTTGCACTTTCTCCAGCTGACTAGATGAGGATACAAGGAGAAAAATCTTTTGACTTTACTCAGTTACCACCTAAACTCTGGGTGCAGGATTACAGATGCTGTATGCTCTTCATTCTCCGTCTTTCATGAGTGGCACAAGAGTGAAAATAGGTGGGCAAGGGGAATGAGTGTGGAGTAGCTCAGCAGCAAACCATTAGCCTTAGGGAACAGGGTGCAGGGTCAGAGGTCCTTCCAAGAGAGGACTACTGTCAGGGTTTAACACTGGCCCGGCAATTAAACCGAGTAACAGACGCTCTCTATTAATCTCTCTCTCCTCCCTGATAAAGAAAGAAGAGAGAATAAGGGAGAGAGATTTGTGGGTTGGAAACTAAACTACACAACTTTAATGAAACAGTAATGAGAAATAGGAAAAATTGCTAAATATATACAAAAATACAGGAAAATTGATACCACATTCCTCCCCCCTTTCCCCCAATAACTCTCACGTCACCACCGAGGCTGCAGGGCAGCCCTGGGAAAGTCCAGGCTGGACTCCTGGAGTCGGCAGCAGTTGGGAACTGGAGGCAGGAACACACAGATATGGGCTGGCACGGATCAGGACCACAGGCAGGTGAACGGACGGAATCCTTCCAGGCACCAGGTGAAGGAATGGAAGCAGGAAAGGCAGGAAGGGCAGGCAGCCGGAAGCTGGAAGCAGGAAATCATGGCTTGGCCCTCATGGTGCCTCAAATTTATACTGAGGATGATGTATATGGGATGGAATACTCTGTTTGGTCAATTCTGGCATCTATCTTGTCCGTTCCTCCCCAAAGGAGGGCTGCAGGTGGGACCTCTTTCTTTCTTCTGGAGGGTAAAATGTTCCTCAGAGCTGAGCAGTGTCCTTGGCTCTGCACACCAGTCTCTAGCACTAACTATAAACATCGAGTGTTATCAGTCCTAGAAACACACACTGCCTGAGAAACTTGCTGTTAATTTCAGCAAGTGCAACTACTTACAAGAGACTTAGCTGAAAGCAAAAGTACAAAACAGAAAATCACCTTTATCCTGGCCCAAACCAGGACAACTACAAGCATGAGATAGGCTCTTTTAAGGCAATCTACTTTCCCAGGGTTTGCAGGAAGGTTGGCTTTCTTCTTGCTGCTCTTTTCCACTCCTCAAATCTGGTTGAACCTCCATGATGCAGATGAAATGCTGTCCCACCCAGGAAGCCACCAATTCCCAGTAATAACATCGTACTGCAGCAACATTATACTCTTAAATTTTCCAACAGAGATAACTGCTTAAAACAGGACATCAAACTTCAAAACTGACTTGACTGAGAAATGGCCGACACATAGGTTTTTATGCCATTGAAGTATACAGGGGCTTCAGGAGTACAAGAGTGAACAGTATGAAACAAAAATGGGAGGAACTGTACAAGGGAGCTGCAAGATGGTGCTTATTGACAAGGCACTGTGGGACTAATCCTTGCAGCCCCCCATGGACATAAGCAGGCCTGGCTGACAGGGGCCAATAATAAATGTACCTGGTAAGACAGAGTGGGTGGGGACCACCTGCATGTCTTTTGTGGTGGCACAGAGGTGATGGCAGACTTCCTACTGGTAACACTTTAAAATTAGCTATATTACTCTCCACTAAGAAATAAAATTGGCTCTTGTGGGGAAGGTAAGAGGACAGTTTTTTTAAGAGGAAAATGTTCTTCGTAACTTGTAACAGTTGGATGTGTAACCACATCAGGCAAGTGGTGCTCTGGTGTGGTCCCTGTTCTCTCCAAGGAGAAATATTATGGAAGGAAGGAGAGAATAGGAGGATCCAATGTTTATTTCTGAACAAAGTTTAGTTTAGATAGGCAAACTATCTGAGTGACAAGTTTTCTTTTTCTCTTCTCTTTTTCCCTTTTCTTTACATAAAGGTACTTGCTATTCTTAAGTCAGCTCTTTCATTCAAACTGTATGGCTATAATCTTAGAGCTTTTGATATCTAATAAAGGCTATAGGTATTGTGTCATATCCTTACATAAGGAAAATAAGAAAATACCCCCCCCCTAATTACTACCTTAATGTGATACATGTTTGGGTTTTCTTTTAAATTTACTTGATGTTATTTGGTTCTCATAAAGCAAATTAAACCTCTTTTATGGTGCATGAGATAAACTTCAGTTTCTCTGGGGAAGAAAACCTGTCCTGGTTTAAGGGGACCAGGATAAAAAAACAAACAAACAAACAAATATTCCAACCTGTTAATGGGGGGGGGTTACAATGGGGAGCAGCTGTGCCTATCCGGAGGTGTGCCAGCTGGACTGGGGTCTTTTTGTTACTGCTGCTTCTGCTTGTTTTCTCACCAGAGAAAGAACACAGTTCACCAAGAAAAGTTGCCTTCTGCCTTCCCAGGTAGGACCAGCTTGGCTGCTCTAAGGTTATTGTGGGCTGTCACTGGGACCCCAAACTTAGGCTCCCCATCTGCTTCTGAGTCTGTTGTGGGGCTGCTCTGGTTGAGAAGTAATTGCCAGCTGAGGATGGTGAGTTCCAGATTTCATTATTTTATATGTATTTGTAAATCATTAGTACCACATTGTTCCTAGTATTTTTTCTAATTAATCATATTAAATTCATTAATATGATTAATATGATTTTTCTAACCTTAAAGTCTCTCCCTTATTCCTTTCTTCATCTTTCCCTGTGAGGGTTTAATATTTAACATGATAAATGTTTGGGTTTTTTCTTTGGGTTTTCATCTATTCCCTGGGTTGGTTTTTTGTTTTTTTTTTGAGAAAGCAGCTGTCACCTGCTTACTGTCTAAAACTGTGACAAAAATTATTTAGATTACTGAATTGCCAGGTTCATAGCCATAAGGAGATTCTTTAAATAGATATTCCTGTATCTTAATTTCTACTGACATGAAACTTTTGGTCAGTTGTCTTAAAATCTGAAGGACTGAGGCTTAGAGGAGGGCCATGGATCTAACAACCCTCCAAAACTAATTAACACTGGTAGGACTGGTCAAACTCTCAGAAAACTTAGTGAGGTTCTTTCAAACAATGTGACTGGACATATATAATAGCTATTTGAGACTAACCCAATATAAAAGAAAAAAGCATTACAAAGATTTGACTGGGATCATGTTAAACTGTAGCAATTAAAAAGGTATTTTCTTATTTCCTTAGGCCACAGTGCAGCCAGTGTGCAAAATTTCATGAAAATGATGTATCTTTGTTCATATCTCTAACTGCTAACAAGTTGCTAGGTAGGATAGAGCTCTACTGACATTTTTTGTGTTTCTCAGAAATCATTTTATTTAGAACTGGGTATTTCTTATGAAAATTTAATAATAACAATTGCACAAAAATGTAGCATCAGCTGCTCTGAAATGGATAACAAGTGTATGTCAAGATGATTTTGTGAATGTACTCCTGAAACTGTAAAAGACAGCAAGAATCTGCCTTTTGAATACCACTGATTTTCAATACCTCCTCTGTGTCCTGCTTTGCTTCATCTAAAGAGGCATGAATTAATTTCTATCACTTTTCGCAGCTATCCTGTATTACTTTAATCATTATTTGAACTCAGTTTATGGGCAAAGATCTGAAATGGAGCCTCCTACTCACTGAGCAAGTGCTCTAGTTACCACAGCATGGAATATGTTGAGATTTGTGTCCTTGGCTGCAATTCCTTCACTCTTGTTGTTGAGTATCTTTTTCACTGCATGGTGTTCCTCTATCTGAGCTGTTAAGGCTACAAACTTGAAGCATAAACACTTTCAGTCCCTGCCCTAGACAATGAGAGGTCCTTAAATAAATCAGAATAACACTAAGAAAGAGATTTTTGTGCATTGTCCCACCACAGACTGTGTAAGGTGTAGCTGGAGGCCAAGTGGGAACCTTGCACAATTTTCATGAGATGCTTGCATTTAAGCAACCACAAAGATTCTACGTTGTGTACGTGCTTTAGGACTCTATGATCTTTTGAGGTCCTTTCCAACCTCTAACATTCCATGCTTAAAAACGGAATTCAGCTTTATTTTCTATGATATGCTGGGCAATTTCTACTTGCTTGATTTGCCTGTCACTGGTTTCCATTAATCCATGCCTTCCCCATCCCCTGTATATTTCTATTATCTCTTTGTTAGTATGTCCCATAAACAACCCTTCTTATTCCTCTACACATTCTCTGTAGAGTTCCTTTGTCAGTGAGGATTTTTTCTTCCATGCTTTATCCTGCTACTGTCTCATCTGTAAATAAAAATGATTTGCTATTAAGCTGCTGAACAACTCATGGTTGTCTCAGTACCATATAACTGTCTTCCTGCTCAAATTAAAATAGTAACATCTCTGATGTTTCTCATCATGTAGCTAGGAGCACAGATTCAACAAAAATTTGATTCTCATTCCAAGCTTCCTCCTACATCATTTTCTTAAAAGTGTACGAGTTACTGTACTGATTATGCAGCCCAGTAATTTGAGCATCCTATTCAGCTCTGAATTTAAAGTTTTAAAATTCAAATTATGCTTGAATTTTGTATGTTTTCTTTACAAAACATCTCAAATACAGTTTTCCCTCTCCATCTAAGCATACATCTATGAGTACTCTGACATTTTATTACAACAGTCTCAGAACTTAGCAGATGCTATACCGTGGCTAAAGGCATCCCCCTTGTATCTAGCTCATTTGAGCTGGTTATCTCTTTCTTTAAATGACTATATCTCACACTTCTCTGACATGCAATTTCAGAAGATGCCTTTTCAAGGCATCCCTCTCACTCCCATCATCTAATCACAAAGGGGACTCTTACTTCAGGTAGGTCTGTGGTTGTGCTCCCCTGCCCATGATCTCCAACATTAACAGACAGGTGTCATTAGACTTTTTATCACTTTCATATTGGGGACAATATCTCTGTAAGTATCAAAACAGAGCTGACTATCTTCAGAGATGTGGCTGAAAAACTATTCTTTCCTGTGATGACTACAAAAATATACAAAAGTGAGAGACTGCTGTAGTGCCACTGCTGGGTTAGGCTATGCCTACTGATGCTATCTCACAATTCATTTGTGCTCTTTATCTGTGTCTGTGCTTGCTTAGAAATGTGAGCAGGCACCATCCCCTCACATTCTGTAACAAATCAAGTTCCCTTCAAATGCTTACACAAATAATAATTGTAATACATTGATCTGGATCCTAGAGACGTTCCTAAGGTTCCTCTGTCCTCATGTTGAGCTGTAGCAGATTGTAAGCTGTTTTCCTACTGCCAAGTAGCAGTAGTTGTGCTGGCATACGAATAAAATGCTATTTAGAAGATCTTTGTTTCACCCAGGGATCTAGGGATGGAATGCCATCCAGGCAATTATTCTTTTTTTTTTTAATTTTAATTTAATCAATTGGGGAATGGATGGATGAATTAATCAATTCCATTTAAATGGGATAATGGCATTATTTATGCTGATCACCCTTTTTTACCACCATGTGTAGGAAGCTTTCCAACTGCAAGGCCAAATTCTTCCACACTACAGATCCACTGAGGTTACTGCAATTAAAACAGTAATAAAAATGGTGGATTGTAAGTATAGAATAAATTGCCTCCCATGCTTATTTTTGGAGAAACAATGTGTGCAGCTGACCTGAGAATACTACAAATTACTCTCTTTATTTCACTGCTGCTATTCTGCTATTAGTGGTGTTGCAACAGGAGGTGTTCTTGGCACTTGTTCCAACAGAAATATATAACTTTTGTTTTGTTTGCATACTTATGCAGCTCATTACTATGTGAAAAACAATCTGCAGCTTAGCATTTGTTAATGGGATATGGAACAGGGAAACAGCAGATGGAGTATTGGGATACTGAATACATAATACATTTGATCCTGAAAGTCCCTGTGTGATTTTTCAGCTCATGATGGTTGTTAAATTCCTCTGCAAAGCTGAGCAGAAACCACTCCTGTGTTCAGGCAGTTTTTCCACAATGAACAGACTTAAGGGTCAAACATTCATTCTCTGCACCCGATCACCTCTGAAAGGGAAGCAAAAGACAAAATTTTGCTTTGTGATTACTTCTTTGGTTTCTTTTACTGTTCAGAGAGGAGCTCTGAAAATAGGGTGGCTCGTTCTCCTTCAAGTGATTGAAAGTAACCTTTGCTGTGATATTGTCCTACCTATTTCTGTCTTCACCTGAAGAGTAATTGAGTTCTGAAAATCATCCTCTACTCACCTGTGTGTCTAATTCTGACTGATGCCTGTGACATTTGTCAATCTGAGGACACATAATCAGGGCTACAACCACCTCGTGCTAAGATGCATCTTCATTTACTGTATTGCAGCACCTTTGCCCCTCTCAGAATAAGATCTTGGGGCATAATGATTTCAGTGTAATCTCTTTCCCCATCCTCATCTCTGTGTCAGACTGAGTGGAATTACAACCAAATCTTTTGTATTTACAACAGTAAAAAGATCAAATCATTCTGTGACATTTGTTGGGTCAGGATAGATTGAGCTGTGGGTACATCTGTGACTGCAGCATGGATTAGACATATCTGCCACACTGCACTAAGATAGCTCAGATTTTAGGAGATTTTTCTGCAGAAAAGTGGCTTTCTGACTCATCTACATAGACTTGTTTAATAAATTATGACCTTTCAAACTTCTACAAAAAGTCAAGGTGTGGCAACTGAGTTCACAGTCTCAGGATCATTACAACCAAATCCTAAGTATCTGCAGTACACTATAGTACAAATGCTATGTGATATGAGAACATGACAGATGAGAAATATTCAGGGTTTTTCACCAGCAAGTAAATGTGCTGCTCCAACAAACTGATTTTGGTGGGGAAAATAATAATAATAATAAAAAAAAAAAGGTCTGAAAATGTTAGAGTAAGATTCTACCCTGGAATTTCTCACAGACTTTTGTGCTTTTTCAGTGCAGGACCACCCCTCAATTCACCATCATTTGTGAAAAGCCATTTCTTTGGACTTGAATTTCACCTGGTGCCAAGATAAAGCAATTCTTCTGCCTGCCTAAGAAGCTTTCCAGACAACATCTCTGACCCACAGATCAAGCAGCTCTGAAGGCAGATAATGCTTTTAATTAAATAGGAACCAACAAGCTCCTGTGCCTCTGATTTTTGTTTCATAGTCATCTTTCATCCAGCACTCTAAGAGGCCACTTGAGCCTGTGCTGGTGAATAACAGCTAGGTCAAGGGGACCATACATTATCCCACAAAGCTGCAAGTGCTGTGGGCCAGGAAATGTTCCCTGGCACCTACCAAAAGGCTATGGTCTGCTACAGGAAGAAAGCAGGAAGAAGCAAGGGCTGTATCAGATTCCTGGGCCTTTGTCAATAAAATTCCCAGATGATGATGCTCCACTCTACAGTAATAGGAAAATCTGCCCCTGCAGGAATTCTTCCTAATTCAGAGAAAAAATTCCTCTGGACCCCATATCTGATAACTGGTTTAACACACGTTGAGCTGGATGAGTAGCTAAACATCTCTAGGTGTTTAACATTACTAAGATTTAAGTAGAATTAAGTCCTAAAAATGCTTGTCATTTTGAAATTACTTAAAGTTATTGCTGTTTTTAAAAACAATCAGTATATCTCAACTTAGCCTTTGATTGACCAGACCAAACAAGTCAAATTGATTCAGTGTCTCACATTTCCACAATCAGACTCTGTTGGCATCTTTTCCCAATTTTAAGTCACTTAGTCTGAATTATTTAAAATGAAGTTTTATCAGTATTTTCTACAGTAGTGATAATGATTTCTCGGTTTTGTTAAAAAATACTTTAAGCCCAGATGCATTTTTAACACTGACTTTAATGGGGTCAGGATTTCACTCCCACATTGATAAAGAACCTTTTCTTTTTCAGTCTTCCTGTGGTAAGTGAAACATATCCTTGATTTTAATGCCAAAGCCTTTCTCCTATGAGTGTCTTGTTCCAAGAAGTGTTGTGGAATGAGGCAGATATGACAAACCAAACAGAAAACTGAATACTTGCATCTTGAAATAAAAAAAAGCTTCATGAGCTTTTCCTCCTCTCAGCTCATTAACTTTGATAAAGCAAACAGACATTCAAATGGAGAAAAAAAGGAAAAATTAAATCTAAATGAATCATACAAAAATTTTCAGTTATACATTTTGAACACCATTCTGTGACTGCGAAACTAATGCACTAATAAACTAAGAAACTAAGTGAAAATGCTTACATAAATCACTTATGTTCTGATACTCCACAAAACGTTGTTTTTATTCTGACTGCAAAGGGGTGAATGATTTAGAGTCATTTCCTGCTAAAGAAGGGTGTATTCATTTGATATTATATCTATAAATAAATAAATCTGAAATGCAAATAAAGACCCAAACTCAAAAGTAGGATCTCAACTACTCAGGGCTTCCAAGTTTCCTCAAGCATCACTGGATTGCTGTGAAATTTGTGTGAAATGCTCGCATAGTTCACAGAGTTTTATGTTTTCTTTGGGAAATCAGCATTTAATTTCTAGGAAAATGAGATTTCCAAAGGAGAGAGATGCCTTCGTTGTGTGCTCCGTTGGCTGCACAAGTAAAAGGGTGAAGTGAAGGGGCTGCACCAGGCAGCTTGGCTGCTGTGCTCAGCTCTGTCCCGTCTCCATGGCAACGTTTCAGGAGACGCGGTACCTACTGCCGACTGAACAAAGATTTTCCTATTGCTCTGCAGAAGAGGCAAAACGTAAGCTGCAGTGAATACAGCATTTTTCCCTGACCCTGGATCTATAAGCATTGCCAGGTCTTTTCTGGTTTTTCTCTCCTCTGAAAAACAAGCATCAGCTGGGGAAGATAGGACATCGGTAGATTTTTTTTTTTTTAACAAAAAAAAAATATATTTGCAGAAAGATGTAAAAGCTCAAAGTCAAATTCAAAGTCACAGCTCTTCTTCCAGAGAAAAAAAGAGAAGCCCTCAAATCAGCAGCCACCCGTAGAGTTCAGAGGAGGGTTTTTGAAATGGCAACATGGGATGGAGTATCAATTCTTCTTTTTTCCTTAATCTTCTACTCACATATGAAAACCATACGCAATCACAAGAGGAACAAAAAATTTAAACTAATAATTAAGACAGGGACAGTTATCTCTGCCTTCTTCTCAGTTTCTGAGTACCATTTAAATAGGGAAAGGATGACAAAGTAAAAATTTCCACAGTGTGCTTTTACTTCTGTATAGGAGAGATATCAATATCATCTGTATTCTGGTGGAGATGACAGTAGCATTCCTACTGTGCTACCCTATATATTCTCTAACAAAAAATAAGCCTTCCTAAGTGAAAAGGAAAAATTATTAGTTTGATTACCACTAGCAGTCTGCAACCTCTGCATATAGAAACCGATCCACATTTTAATTTGTTGAACATTACAGAACATGTTTTATTTATTTTTTTAAATAATTATCACAGTGATATTATCAGCTTTGTTTACAACAACACTGGTATTTTAGCAACTTACAATGATTATAGTTTCTTCTAATTAAAACAGAGATTTTATTCAAAGTTCTCTGCTCAAACGATTTAGAGCAAAACTGATGCAGATTGCAGCTGACATTAGATTGTTCTAATCCACAAACTTAAAACAATAGTGCTGATATTCTTTCTGAAGTATCTGTGTTTGTTTATTTTTGTCTTAGCAGAAAAGAACAATCTCAGAGCCCCCAAACTAAATGATTACAATGGATGTGTGACAAGAAAAGCTGAGTGTGTGTCTGCTCCGTCCTGGGCAGGCAGGAGCTGGGCTGCAGCTGTGCTGGTGGTGGTGGCAAAGCTTGAATTTCCAAGTCCTGGTGAAGGCTTCTTAGCTGTAACTTAATGACATAGATGCTGTGACTGGTCTGTCTGTGGTCATTTCAGCCAGCATGGGTTTGTGCATCTCCTTGCAGAAGAGCATGTGGATGGAGCTGGGTACAAGAGCACAGTCAGCTGTGTCACACACCTCTGCAGGAAAAAAAAAAACCTTAAAATTCAAATTTAATGCATATTTTCTTACTATACCTGACCTTACCTGGTATACTGACGAAAAATAGATTTGGATTGGAAGACCAGAGCTTCATGACAGTGCTCACATTTGGTCATTAGTGATAATATTTTAATGTAAAAAGATGCAATTTTTTAATGTAAAAAGATGCAATTTTTGTAAAAGTCTCCCATCTGTGTTTGGTTATATTTCTGTTAAAAAAGGCATTTCCTTCAAG
This sequence comes from Heliangelus exortis, assembly GCF_036169615.1. Taxonomy (NCBI): domain Eukaryota; kingdom Metazoa; phylum Chordata; class Aves; order Apodiformes; family Trochilidae; genus Heliangelus; species Heliangelus exortis. The sequence goes on along the minus strand of NC_092424.1, from coordinate 102,891,043 downwards.
AATAACCTTGACTTCGTGGTGGTTTCACTGCTGACTAGAAATGACCTAGAAAATACATTGCATTAAATCCCTTAACCAAATAGTCTCTAGTTTGTACCTTCTTTCTACAGGCCATGAAAGGCAGAAATTAATAAGAAACCCTGCTGCTTTAAGTAATCTTGCAAACAATGAATGTGGAGAATAATACTTCTTTCTAGGATTAAGATAACCATTTTCACTATTATTGCATGTATTTTCCTTTTTCTGACTATGCAGCTTACCAATTACATGTTCCTTTGTTATCTTCCCCCAAATATGGTTTAATTCTGAAAACTGCTAAGCCTGTTCTTACCACCATGTGAATAACTTGAGATCCCTATATTTTGCTGTAATGCAATGCAAAGTGAGGAAAAAAGGATTCCCCTGCTCCCACGTTTAGAACTCTCATAGAAAACCAAAACATTTGCTTTATTTCTGAACAGGAAAATTATCAAGTTATTTAAAACGGCATGAAAAGGAGGGTATAGCTGCAAAATATATATCTGAAAGAAAAAGGAAAAAAACATTTTAATTTCTTTGCTCATCTATGGTTAGTATTGAAAATTGAAAATTAATTTTTTACTATTTTTTCTGATAGTTTATCACAGACACAAGTTGTTTTTTTTTTAAACTGCATACTAAAAATCAAGAGTTTCCATTTCAGTGATCAGTAGGATCTTAGAAAAAAAAGACATTTATTCTTTTGTTAAAAAGAAAAGGAAATATGTTCTTTTCCATTATAAAAAGAAAATAAGAGGAAGAAAAAAGAAAATTAAACCAAACTGGACTTATAAGCATAAATAACAGAGAATTTTAGTATATTTGTTCAAAACATCAGTATGTTGTTTTGCCAGTGAAATTAGTATGGCAAAATTAAGTTTCATATTTTCTTTCTAAGCATGTTGTATTTGATAGAAATACTTTTTTATTGAAATCTTTTAAAATCAAAATTCTTTTACAATTTCTGCTTCTTCTGGAGTTTACCACACTCATATAAGGAGAAAAAATTAGATTATTTTACCACTAAAGTGGAAATGTCCTTTCTATAGATTCTAGGAGGTATTCATGAGTCAAAAATTACATTAAGGTGGTTATCTTATTATTCTTTTCTGACCTTATTTATTTTTTTAATTGCCTTTATTTAACTTTAAAACTATGCACTTTGCTTGATAGCTATATCATCTTTTAGAGGAGAGAAGATTATAAATGTTATTATTCTAGACAATGCAATCACCAAAAGACACTTAAGCTACTTAAATATTTACCTACTACTTCTTGGGAAAAACTCAAACTTCAGAATAACAAATAACCATAAAGCATATATAAAAAGCACCTGTTGTGCTACAGATCAAACAGGAAGGAGCACAGCCTTGGGCTTCCACCAGTTCAATGTTTTTTTTAAGGTTCATATTTCAATTTTCCAGTGGAAAGAAGAAAAACTGTCAGGTTCAGGTTATTTCACAAAATTAGCATATGTCCTACCAAACCTTACAGAGGTGAGAGTCATGGAATATGAGTTTTCTAAGTATTCTTAAAAATAAATTTCAAGGAACTGTTAAAGGAAGGTTTCTCCCTGTGCTATCCACAGGCTGCTATTTTTTTTCATTTCTGTCATTTCTTACTTGCTAAGCTAGCAGCTGGAACCAGGATGTCTAGAATTATACACTATAATCCCCAGCTTTTATCTAGGTATTCATCTCCTCACCTCACCCTCCTGACAGAGTCCTGTGGGAGTCTTTCTGGAGTGCAGGGCAAGATTCTTAAATTTGGGAGTATATTTCCAAGTTATTGAAAAGACAAGAAACTCTTCTTCATGCTATCAAATCCTTGTTTATTTAACTTAGATGTCTGCAGCATTCATACACTATTTTCATGGGACAATTTTTAAAAGCAGGATCTATTCAATATTCATTTTTAAATTATTTTATACTGAATCGATCCATCTTCATAAGAAATGCTGTAATATTTTACCAGTAATTATGTGTGGAATTGATAAGAAAGCAAAAAATTCCACTCAGAGTATATTAAATATTTATTGAGTTCCAATGTACATGTATACATAAAAGTAGGAAGAGCATCTTATATCTATCTGAGAGCCATAGACATCAAAGATTTGAATATCCTCAGCAGGGCAGAGAAAGCTTTTTACTGCACACTTGCTGTAGAGGAAACAATGGTTTTCTTGTCCTGTAAATCTGTTTAGCCACCTACCACAAACACTGCTGTTATTTTTGGATTTGCCTTAACTCTTAATGACAAATACTTTTCATATGAAAGCATTCTGCACATAAAAGTTCAACTGATTGATTATATCTATCAAAAATTTATGGGGGATTCTGACAGAACTGTGAGAAATATAATTTGGAAAACAAGTACAAGACATTACTGATTGATAGGAAGCTAGAATATATATAAATATTGCATATGATACTTTGAATAATGTTGAAGTACCTAAAGTAGTTTTAAAGCCTTTTTCTAAAAATCTACAAAACAAAAAATAACTAATTGCTGCAATATGCTTTAAAGATGCTGTACCTGAATTTGGAGACAAAGGCTTGTCTAGATTCTGTCAGCAATCTGGTAGAACTCTACTGACTTCCAGAACATGTTGACTACAAAACTTAGTGTTCCATAGGCTTTTAAAGGTTTAACTTCTACAATAAAAAATGCTATCTTTGCATTATTCATTTGTAGCTATGGAGGCATTAGAATATTCATGCAAAAAGTATTTGCTAATGAAGATGGAAGTTTTTATCTGCTTATATCCTGGAAATGAGGTTAGCTGAAGGTATTCCACCACCATTTTTTTTAATTCTTCTTATTACTTTTGTTTAGTTGGTTTTGTTTTTTGTTTGGGTTTTGTTTGCTTGTTTTAAATCAACAGACCAAATATATTCTCTTTTTTTCAAAGCTTTTGAACCTATAGCTCTCTAATTCTAAAGCACACTGAAATTTAATTTCCTCTTCCATTTCCTATTTAGAATTTCTTTTGAAATGAAGCTTGGTACATTTTATCTTTCTACCTGCATCCTTATATGAAGTAATTTGAGGGAAAACTAAGCACTATCCTAAAATAAAGAAGTGTTCTTCTAAGGTCTTTTTTTTTCCTCTATTTCATTGATCATGAAAATAATTGTGTAAATGAGATAAAGTCTAAAGACTCTGTAATTTTAAGTACTCAAAATTAGGGAGAAAGGAGAAATACTGATTGAGACAGTTTTTAGTTCAGAATTGAGACTGAGACATCTACTGTAAATAAGCAAAGACCATACCTGCTATCTGTGCAGCTATTGTTGTTTATTCCTTATCTGATCAATAACTTTTATAAGAATTTGCAGTTGAACTGATCCTGGATTTTATAACTTAACCTTTATCAAATGGAGCCACCTTCAGGAAGGCCTGCAGATCTAGGAACATTTGGCACTCCATATGTCCAGAGAAGCACCCTGTCATCTTCAGTTCTGAGAAACTGGGACTTAAGAAAAAAGAAAACAATGAGACAGAATTGCTATTCCCTAACCATAATTCAGGATTTCATATGTCATAACTCTGTGTGATAGGAATTTTAAATTAAAATTCTACACTCTTTTTAATTCCTTATTATCCAGGCTTTCCTTATACAAGCATGAGCATAAATTCTTCAAGGATATGGAATATAATCCTAGACTTGCAGAAAAGGAAATTTTAAATAGGGTTTCATGATTCTTTCTAAATTCATAATTTTTATGTTAAAGGCAGAAATAGTGAAATGGCACAAATAATGTGAAAAAATGTTGACAGAGACAAGTTTTTAAATATCTTATAGATTCAATGCTTCATGCAGTTGAGTTGCTCTTGTGTTTCACAGAGCAATCTCCATATGTAGGTAGCTTATGACCAGAAGAATGATTGTCAGTAGCTCTTCCTTAACACTGATCTGCAAACTACTTGTTGTGCCACTGAGTGCCATCATTGGATAGGGACTAAGGGCTCACTTAAAAATTTTCCCCCTTCACAGTCACTTGTCTTGGAACAAATGACTTCATATTTTTCTTTCCAAGTAAACATTAAAAGTAGGAAAGGGATTGTTTCACCAAAAATGACCTGGTGGGATAATACACAGTACACTTCTTAAGCTACAGGAATTTCATTCTTTTTCTGTAGTTAATTAAAGAAAATTAACTTTTTCCTTGTTTTTTCCAAAAAAAATAAGAACTGTGACTGCCTTCCTGTAGCTCTAAATTTAAAAATTAAAAACACATGTCTTCCAACAGCTTAAATAGTGTTTTTGATGCCCGTATGCTGCAAATTAGCCCAAGCTGGCATATTGTAAAGATCTGAAAAAGAGCAAGAATGCATAAAAAAAATATCTAATGATAAGTACTGAAAACCAGTATCTTGGTTGTCAGTCACTCTCTGCTTTCCAGATCTAGTAAAAGTAATTTAAAAGGGAGAGAATATTTTCTCAAAATCTTTCTTGAACTGAAATAAGAACAACAGATAGGTCTAAGACCTATTCATTGTACAGACAAGAGGAAACTAAGAAATGGAATAAAACTGAACAGCTGGGAACAACAGTGCTATCTGTAGAAGAATGAGAGAAGTATAACTAAAACTTTTCATGAGTACTTTTCTATTAGATTGAAATGCTCATACAGAGGCAATTCAGGAGATAGATATATCTGAAATGACAAATGTGAATTAAGAGCTCTGGCAAATTTTTATCTGTCTGTAACAAAAATTGATCAGAAATTTGGTGTCATCTCTGTCTTGCAGTATGAAAAATATTCCAGTTATGGAATAAGAACTTAAAAAATGTTAATGTTAATGTTCTTACACTTCCTGCCATGTCAAACATTTCCATTTCATTATCATTGTATGTTTCATACAGCTATATCTTATGAAATGGTTATTAGCTGTATTACAAGTTTTAATGACTCATTTTCATACTTATTTCTATTACTCAAGAAAAGAAGTAATAGAAGTGTTCCACAACAGTTCCATCAAATACTGCAAACCTTTCAGCAGAGGTCATCATGATAAAGTGAACATGGATGTAATCCAATCTAGAAAGTACAAAAAATAAATTAATAACATTATGTGTCATAAATATCAGCCTCAAAAGGACAGTTAATTAGTTCATCTTGTGTGTCTGCTGTGCTTTGTCAAGTGTTTAATTTTGTATTACTTTGCTCTTTAGCTTTCTTCCTGGGACACAAAAAAATATTTAATTTTGTTGGCAGAGCATGATTTTCTCCTGTTATTTGCACTTGAACTGTATGAGTAACTTAATTAACCTCTTGCTAAGTAATGATGCTTTTCTTTCCTGAGCAAGATTTCATTTGTCTTCTACTCAAAGCGTAAAAAGGATAATTCTGACTCTAAAGATTAATTATTATTGCTAATGAAAAAGGGAAACATTAAAATAATGGAGTTTTTCTCTTCAGCCTATTTTGTATGTTTTCCTCTTCTTGTTTTCCAACATGCCATTGAAGGATACTCTCATGTTTCATGATACAATTAACCCAAAGTAATTCCATACAACCTACTACTTTACAACACACATTGACAGTACTTTTTTTTTTTTTTTTTTTTGATGTTTCCTTTTGAGAAAGTTTTTTGCCTGTGAATGGTGACTCTGAAAAGAAAGCATAGCCAGATGAAAACAAAGCAGTATCTAACAGATGAATGATCAATGAATTGAACAGAATTCATTCAAGGAAGACCTCCAGGAACTTACAATGGCATAGCATATGCCACACATTATGTGTCCACATCACACATTACTGGAGTCTGAATTGTTACACAAAAAGAATGAATTCCCATCAACTCTTTTCTCCAGTGGAAAGTGAGTCTGTGCATGCATCACACTGATCAGCTGTTTAAGCCTGGTTTAGTAGCAGAATTCTGTCCATCTGCTTCACCTGGTGTGGATTAAGCTCTTCTTCTGCATTTTGGTATCTAGATTTATTTTCCATCCCACCAGACTGCGATTGCAGGGTTGGGCCCATTTATTACATATAAATAAATTAGAGACTTCTGCAGCTTCATATATTCCTTAAAATCTTACAGTTCTTCCCTGTCACCCTCACAGACACCTTTTCAGATGTGTAAGTTCAAAAGGGTCATAAAAAATAGCAAACTGTGCCCTAGTGAAAATACATTTGCCAAAGTTTCAATTGTCAAGATACATGGAAGTGTTCCAGGAAAAGGAACTTTGTACTTCTCAGCCATCAGCTTTTATGCAGATGAGATTATGTGAAGAGGACTGATTTGGTGATTTTCTGCAACCATTCTCTTTCTCTCTAGGTCCCTTCTCCAAGCTCCAGAACAATTGAACTTCAGTTGACTTAAGGTGATTATTTTAAATTTAATTCACAAAACTGTACCTGAAGTCTGGAAGAGGATCTCATGGTCCCCTGGCTTTGGCTTGGATACCCCTGTTCTCACCAGGATACAGTTCAGCATCAAAATGGTTTTGTGCATCTGCCCCATGTCTGCTTTTTTATAGAGCTCTCAGTGCTTCATCAGAAAGGCAACTGGTATTTTGAGACGACTGATGATGTGATAAAATGAATTTTGTAGTTTAGCAGATTAGAAATGCATTAATTCTTGTGAAAAAAAAAACCAAACAAACCCCATACTATTTCTGTTTATCAGTTGTAGTTTAATAGGAAATATAGACACTAAGGAAAATGGTCCCTCTAAATATATATCAAATATATATAATTATATATCTATAATACTGAGTGTTAGCCCTGCTGCTTTCAAAGCAAAGTTAACTGCTTACCTTCATTGGACAGCCTATAACTAATAATGAGCTAGTAAAGTGAAGCACAATAGGTTCAAGACAACAAGTAAACAACATCCTCCTTTATGGATAGTGGAAATTACTTGGCCAGTTGAGAATGCAAAGCACCTGTCTCCTACTTCCATACCTTTCTGCCCTTATTGTTATTCAAGGACCCAAGAAAGTGAAGGGTATGCAGAAAAATTACTTACCAGATGCCTAATTTGGGCAGACTAAATCCCTTCTTTGGTCATACCTGAAATTTTGAGCTAAATCCCGAAGGTTAATTAAATAGCTCAATTAAATAACTGATTTGTTCCTTAGTTAAAATCTTTGGAGATATGTCATGGGAATACTTAAGATTTGGTCTTTTAATTACAAAAAGCTTAAAAATAATGTGGCATATAGCTCTTACAATATCATTCTTTCATCTTAGGTATCTGCCAGGCATTGGTCATGTTCCCAGCGTTTTTTCCATCATAGTCTTTCATAAAATGTGATGTTCTTTCCTGCACTCCTACATTTGCTGTTCTCCTGCCTCAGGCACACCATGTTCTTCATCTCTCTCTCTGCATGTTTACTCTACACCAATCAATCAAAGAACTGAGTAATAACATCTTTCATAAAACCTCAGAATATCGGTACAGAAGTCCACCCCAAAAAGATCTTATTAGACAAAATGAGTAGCTGTAATTTCTCTATCTGACAAGCTCTTTAGCTAGCCTGACCTTTATCAGAAGTAAATGATCATAAGAGCTAGAAGAAGCCTGAAAAAAATGTAATTAAAAAAATCAAATAAATTATTTACAAAAGTAACAGGCGAGCACTATCTCTGCTAAAATTATGAGCACGTTTGTTTTGGTTTTGGTTTGTTTTCATTTGTAAACAATACAAAATTCAGCTGTACAGGAAAATGCACTTTTTGGCAGGTAACAAATGACTGAAACTGCCCAAAAAGGTCAACATTTTACTGTTGTCTATGCTGTAGATTCTGGAAAGGACAACAACCATTTTAAACATTATTGCTAATGCCTATCACCAATAACCCTGAGTACAAAAGTATAATTATTTCTTACCATAGAACTCATGTTTTCTTGGGGTGTGGAAGCCTACTGGTGGTGATCCTGAATCAGCCAATGCATAAACCTGAATATTTTGTTTCTGTTCATTTAAAAATACACATGAAAGAAAGTTAAGAACTGTGCAGAACACCGCACATTTTCCTAATTTTTCTTCTGTACAAAATGGAGTTTTTATCCATAAGCTTACCATTATTAACTCATCTGGTTGGAATCAAGACATGTTTCATTGCATCTACTTTATTTATATTGCTGCTTCAATTTGAGGTATTTTATATTCATTATACATATATACAATATATACATATTATATACAAGAAGCTGATAAAAGGAATGTAAGTAAACTTGCTGATCAAAGTATGACAATGCTCAATGGCTAAAGATTAGATGAAAATTCATTAATCTTTGTAGAAGTGGTACTTTTCCTGAAAAATAAGTTAAACTTTCAAGTTAAATCCTTAGTTTAACTACTAAGTGCAGATGTGCTTAATGATGTCTAATGAATTAATAGCTCTTTTCACTTAAGTTACCACATTAAACTCTCATTTGTCTTCTAGTCCTTACACAACAAATACACACTTTCTTTTAGAGAATGCTCGATATGAAGAACAGGTGAAAGATATGACACAGCAAAGTAGATAACTCATTGAAAGGTCTGGAAGTAGGGTTCATCAAAATAATGGTGATACAGATAAATTCCATACTTTTTAAAGGGCTCACAGTGTCAGAATAATTTTTCCCAGGCGAGCTCTCCCTACTAAGAAATTACAACAAATACATGGTGAGGATGTTATCTCTGATATGTTGATAATATTCTATTTCTTTATTCATTTGCTTGGCTAAAATACATATTCCTGATGAAAATAAGAACATAGTTTGTAATTGCTCGGTATTTCAGTATCTGGAAATAATAACCTCAACCCGTTATATACATTTTACATCTTTTAATTTTAATTCCCCTAGAGAACTACTATCCAGTCAAAAATAGGAGACAATAGTAAAGTTCATATATGTATGGAATAATGAATATAATATGTATATATTTATGTAGATGTATGACCCTAAATCTAAGATATAGATATATCTGATACAGATTTATATAAATATATCACCTCAGTTATGTACATGCCCGTTTATATTAATCACGTGTCTGTATATATATACATGGATGTACACACATACATAAATATACCTCTATATACTTTACCACATAATCACAAAATAGTTGGGGTTGCAATATAGGCCATCCTTTTGTACCATTTTTCTCAAGCAGGTCCTCCCAGTGCCAGTCAATTGGGAACATGTCCAAGTGGCCTTTGAATACCTCCAAGGACAGAGGTTACACCACAGGGTGCAGACAGAGCAGCCTGTGACAGTGCTCTGCCACCCTAACAGTGAAAAAGTGTTTCCTGATGTTCAGGGAGAACCTCATGTGTTTGTTTTTGCTCCCTGCCCCTGGTCCTGTCACTGGGCACCTCTGAAAAGTGCCTGCCTCCATATCCTTTGACCCCTCCCTTCAGCTGTTTATATAAATTGATGAGATTTCCTTGGGAGTTCTTTTCTCCAGGCTGAAGAGCACCAGATCTGTCAGCCTTTCCTTATAGAAGATGCTTCACCCCTTTCATCATCTTTGTGGCCTTCATCAGACTCCCTCTGGTGTCCGTGTCTCTTCTTACACTGAGGAGCCCAGAACTGGACAGGATACTCCAGGCACGGCCTGCCCGGCACTGAGCAAAGGGGATGGATCACCTCCTTCAATCTGTTGGCATGACTTTGGCCAGTGCAGCCCAGGGTATAATTTGATTTCTTTAGTGTTTTTTTCTTTATCTTTTTCTTGATGGAAAGGATAAAAAAGGGGGTGGGGGAAAAAAATCTTATATGGAAAACTGCGCAGTATTTTTTCTCTTATTGAGATATAGGATTGTTTGATATGCCTTTATATTTTTTTGAAGTGCCAGTTCCTGTACAGTGATACATATACACTGTTTTTATTTCATCAAATTTTTACTCACTGACAGTATGAAGTTTTATAGCAGCTTTAATATTCAGTTTCAATGAAATGGGCTAAAATATCTCTTGGGAAATGTAATTCTACAGGGAATAATATGGACCTATCACATTTTCAACCCAGCTGGAACTTGGAACTCAGCCCAGATTTATAGCTATTAATTATCTGAATCTAAAAGTGCCTGAGTTTCACTCTGATATTAATTATTCTGATTCTCAATGGCACTTAAGAGCTTGAATCCAGTTCAAATTAAACCTAAATGGGAGTTAGAAGTCCAAGTGATTTTGTGAACCTGTGTGTAGGTACAGAATGTAGACACCAAAAATGTGAACCCCCCCTGTCTACCTGTCTAAATGCTCCAGCCCCAAAGATGTATTTATGGTAGAAGACTTAGCAGACTGAAGTTCTACTATGCTTTATATTTCGAGACACGTCAGCACTTCAGTTTATTGATGATTTAAAAATCTGCATGTATTTCTATCATTACCTCCCACTGTACAAGCTGTCAGTGCAAAGCCCCTCAGTCTGATGAGCAAAACGTGAACCCAGGAGCAAAAGACCTAAACTGCAGACTCTCATCAGCAGAAGGGTTTTGAATTCTGGTCTTCTGCTCCTTGGGAAAGTTCACCAAGACTATGGCAAGAGAGAGGACACTGAATCTGTGTGGTTATAGCAGAGCCAGAAACAACGTCTGTGGCTGCCCAAATAAAACTGACTGAACTAAATTGATTTAAAAGATTTGCAAATTTTTATCCTGCTTCTGGATGAAAACTCTGTAATATGGAGACTTCCCAGAGGATGGACATGTCTATTTTTATTTCTCCCAAGGTACAGCTCCAATGAGAATTCATTGCAGTCAGAGAGTGTCAGTATAAAATCCCACTGGGCTGCACAGAGCACATTACAACACACACTTGTGGCAGACAATGAATTCCAGTATCACAGATTGTTGCTCTTATTTGGCTGAACCTTGTATTCCTTGGTGACCTTGTGTACAATTTGTATTTCACAGGACAGGCAACATGCCAGTTCTCTGGCCATTATCCTTATAAACTTGCAGCTGTGGGCAGGGGAAAGGGAACTTCTTGAATAATATTACCTTTCCAAGATACAAGGTGAGGGAGGAGGATCTTAACTCAGTGAGACATCCCAGAATGGATCCCTTAGTGCTCCTAAGTATCAAAGTGCACCATTTCTCCCAGACAGAGTAATAGAATGGTTCCATTTGGAAGGGGCCTTTCAAGGCTGTCAATCCCACCCCACCTTGTGGTGAGTAAGGACATCTTCAACTAGATCAGGTTGCTCACAGCTTCATCTAATCTGGCTCTGAAGGTTTCCAGGGACTGGGGCTTCTACCACCTCTCTGGACAATCTGAAGTTGGAAATTAATGCAGAGATCTCAAAAATACAATTTAATCAGTTGTAAAATGAGGTGTAGGTGTTTCAATAGCTGAAATACCCTTACTGAGTCATAGGAGTAAAATCTACTCACAGGGAATTGTGTAGTGGGAGGAAACACAGCAGCAACTGTGAAATAGCAGCAGACTGCAAGAGACAGGATAACATTTTCCATGATCTTTTGTGCCAGTGCTGGCACCCTGGAAAGCAGGGACAATATACCTGTGGATACCTCTGAACTTTGATCAGTCCATAAACAGAATTCAGTTCCCACCACTCAGTTCTGTAACATCATTAAGCTCTGGTCATTCCTTTAGTTTTTCACCTTCCCTCTACACAGACAGCTCAGTCCTGCCTGGGAGCTTGATCTTAGAATGACAAAATGCAACCTGTTCTGTAGTGCTGAGAAGTTTAAACTGCTGGTGAGGACTTTTTTTTTTTTTCTAATAGTTCTATATTCACTGCACAACACTTTTTCAATTTTTTTCCTTTTTTGTATGTGCTTTGGGGTGGGTTTTTTTGTTGTTGGTTGGTTGGTTTTAGGTTTTGTTTGGTTTTTTTGGTCATAATGCATAGCAGCTTTGACAAGTGTGCAATATCACTACAGACTTCTTTGGGATTTTACAGGTTTTATTCTTAGCTTCTACTTACTGCCTTTAAACTTGCAGTATCTTTTGATGAAAAAGGAGTTTCTGAAGTAATGAGGGGAAAAAAGTTCTTTCCAGCTTTCTTTGCAGCTTTCTCCCATTCATCAAGACACTATTACAACTTTTCAATTCTAATATTTGAGATTAGTTTACTTTTGCCATCAGAAACAAAAACCAAAGATTCATATTGCTAAATTTTACTAATATGATTAAGAGTTGCACCTTTATATTTAAACCAAGCTAAGTCCCCTGACTTAGAAGCAGCTTCTCATACAACCTGTGTTTTTCCCTCCAGTCATCTTAGTGGCACCCTGCTAGACCCTGCGGTTCCTTGGTATTTCCCTTGTACTCAGAGACACTGACTCCTGGCCACCAGGTCTCCAGTTTCTTTTCTGCAGATTTTCCACTGAGCCAGGCAGGCTCAGCCTGTAGGAGAATACAGGATGATCCCAGTCCAGAGGCAGTACTTCACCTCTGGCACTGCTGAACTTTATGTGGTCCTTGCTGGCCATTCCTTCAGCTTACTGAGGTCTCTCTGGATGGTATCCATGTCCTCCAGTAACCCCTTGATACTCTGAGAAGGATGCTGGTAGTGGCTTCATATGTGTTTGAAAAACACCAGGTTTTTAATATTGAGGGCAGAAGGTACTGTTTGTCTGTATAGGCAAATCTCGTCTGATGGGATGATTAACACATAGCTTCATTAAAGAAGTCTTCTCTTGGTTGTGATTTGTTTTTGCACTGGTTTTGTAAAGTTGAGAAGCAGGGACTGTTAAGAGAAGCCAAATCAACAGACTTTAATACTCAAGAGCATTCCTTCCCAGTTGGCATGCTAGGTGTGAGGCAGATGCTTTTCCCCACTCTCAGGTGTAGCCATCTGTGATACTGAATATATTTCAGGAATGTAAATATGCCTTAGCAAGCTTTACCTGAGCAATGAAGAGTGTATGCCTCTCAGTACATATCAGAGTAGAGATTTTCAGAACTGGTTGGTGCATGTGCAGAAAAAGCACAGTACAGTGCACAGAGTCCTGAGACCACCAGCTTCTCAGCAAAGCCTTCTTGGCATAGGGACTGCTGGAACAACCAGTGCCATTTCTACAGTGCTGGACATACACAGCTAATTAAAGGAACCACTATATTGTTCAAATAGCTTTATGTTATCTACATCTACTAGAACTCTCAGTCATTCATTTTTGCAGCATACTTTTGTGCCAATTATTTAAAAGTTATTATAAATTTACTACTTAAAATTATTTCGAATTTATAGTTCTTCAGAATGTCCCACTGAATATAAATGGGTATCATCATGCTTGCAGTAGCCTCAGTAAAACTAATAACACAAGGACTTCATCCAGGATTCCAGATGGTCTCTAAAGTAAAAGAAATAAAAGTTCACCTACAGGCATAATTGAAATGACATACCATCCTAGCTTAAATGTTATTAAATGTCTTTAGGAAGAGCACTCTTTGTAGCAGAGTTTTACTATCTAGATCATCTAGGATATATACAACATATGAAGATTAAATGGAATTTTAAGACTTGAAATCCAGGTGTCTCATTAAGCATTTAATATGTAGTTTTATAATATTTTCAAAAATACCCTTTTTTGTAATCATAATTTCTTGATTAATAATTTTATTTTGTGATAGAGAGTTTATCATTTACTAGATCAACAATAGTAATAATTTTTATTATTATCTGAATAGATAAGAAATCCGACTGGATTCTAAACACAGGAATTGTGTCCATTTGTAGTGGAGTACTATATCCCAAAATAGTAGCTCAGGTAGCGTTGCAAATGCTCAATAGTCATAATTGTGGGTAATACTGAAGGTTTTGTTCAAGGCACTGAATTTAGTAGAAAGCTGTTGGCACAGCTGGGTGTTTTGTTTCTTGGAACAGTAGCAGGAGGAATGATGTGCCTTTACACAACAGAAGCCCTTTTTTTATTCAGTAATGAGTAAAAAGGTACTGTTCTGTGCCAATCTGTAGCACTATACAGTGTAATCTGCTAATTATGAACACGTCTCAATGCAGCATATATCAAGGATTTATGATGATACCAATCATGACCAATTAAGTCACTGTGATCCTAAAAGGTTTTCATAAAATATTTGGATAGTCATTGTGACACATTTGATGTTTTTAAGATATGAAAATACAAGACAATTGACAAAAAGATAGACAAATCATATCACATAGCATGTAAACATGCACAAACTACATAAATGTATGCACTAGAGACCTTCTAATATCAAAATAAATTTATGACAAGTGATTCTTTAATATTTTTAATAGATACTTTTGGCAATACTTACATTTAATACCTGTTAGGTATCTTATTTTGCCTTCTTAAAGAAGTTAGGAGTATAGGATAAGAAACAATCAGGCAGTAAGGCTTTGGGTTTTTAGGAGTAACAAAATAATTTTCTTTTCCACTGCTTGAGTGAAGTTAATCTTGCGGCTTGGATCCATGAGAAATCCTCCCAGTAACCAAAGAGAAACGGGACTCATTAAGCTAAGTAAAACTTAGAAAATACTTTCACTTCATTAGGTTGTTTCTGCTTGGACTGATTAATTATCAAAATTTTGCTAATGGACTTTACTTGGGTTATCTGAGTAAAACTCCTCATTCTTTAGCAAGACACTTCAAAGACCAAACCAGGTAACTGGTTAATTAAAACCATTAACAATTCACCAGTAGTCAGATAAATAGTAAAGGGATTTCCACACATGAAAATAAGTTGCCATCTTAATGCACCACTTAGCAGTAATGCTCATATTGTTGACTCATTCTGGCTCTTCAGGGACCATGCAACAGTGATCTAAGTACCCTGAAAGTGAGAAGTCTCTACAGAGTTATTTGTAAAGAATTAGACAGGGGAAAGTACAATCAACTGTTTCATCTACAGTGGCACTTAATAAAACACAGGCTTATTTCAAGCTCCATTTTCTTCAATACATCTTGTCACTCATGTTAGATTATGGTACTCTTGAAAATGTCAAACAAATCTGAATAAGCCTGAGGCATGTCATATGCTAAAAGGTTTCCATCATGAGCTTTTTATAATAGCTGAGATTTTTTCTTTGAAAAAAAGTGAACTATTTCTTTAAGACTTCAAAATGCCCCTTTTAATCCTAAAATTGTAGATAGTCAGCTGTGGCATATCTGTACTTTCCTTATCCCCTTCTGAAGATTAAAATGAACACATACTGTATAAGTACTTACCTATTTCTATGAAAATAATATGCATTTCTTCATGAGAAATGGAGTCAAATGTCAGTTGCTATTGTCACTTTACATTATCTCACATTCATCAGTTCATTATAATGTGATGAGCTATAGTTTACTAGATCTACCATTTGCAAAGCTATTGCACTTATTTAAAATGCTGCCTGTTCTTCTCTTCCAGCCAAGAAATATATTCCTTCTAGTGTCAGTACATTTTGACACTTGTACAAATAAATCGAACGAGTTTTGGGAACTTTTTGTTCAATCACTTTGCTTTTGCAGAATGTTTGAAACCTCTTGGGTATCCAGATTTTAGGAGCCAGACCTCTTGGCTGGATTTAGAAGAAAGCTCAGCTGTTCCCTAAGACTGATGAAATTTCCATTCTCTCACAGAGTCAGCACTTGACTGAATGTGCTTGGATCCAGTTTATTAGAGCTAGGGGAGTTAAAAGCACCTCTGAGAGCATCTGGTAAAAAGTATTTAGCAGTGTGCATTTCCTGACATTTTTGCCACTCCTAGTTATGTCACCATGACTAGCATGTGCTCCTCCAGGATCACTGGTGGCCTCTTCATACCCACTTTTTCAGATCTGGTTGGTCGTTTTGCAAAATTGCCCACTAGTGACTTAACCAGCTGGGACAGAAAGGCCTTTCTTATTGAGCAAATGTCAGTCAGAGACAGAATTTCCATGTTGTTATCTAACATACACATTTAACTATAAGTGTGTGATGGATATTGAGCAGGATCTTGAATAGGAATGCTATCACTCTGTTCTTTGAAACTCTTCTTGTTTTCTTATAGCTTTCTTGAAGCTGACAAATCCATTAGTGAGTTGCAGTAAGTGTACAAGTATCAACTGTTGATTTGTCATTGTGATGAGCAGATATTACCCTCATCCGTGGTGTCATGCACCTGCATTTTAAAGCAAAATCCCCTGTTTAGTTCCAAGTTGAGGCAGTATCCACTAATCTATTCATTACAATTAAACTATTCCTCATTTTTTTCCATCTTTTTGCCTCAACATTTTGCCCTTGATATCCCTTGCACATCTAAACTCCAGCTGAGCTTTAGCTTTTTGTTGGGGCATTCACCCTTCAGGTGAATTAAATCCATGTTTGTGCTCAGATTTGTAAAAAATTAACAAACAGGGCACTGGACAGAGTCCTCCTGTCATAAGGGGTTCTACAAGGAGTCTTCAAAGATACATCATGAGCCAGTTCCTTACACACACTTAAACATTGAACAATCATTTGAGAGTTAACTTCAGGCACCTCAGTCAGGTGTTGGGTCCATCCTCCAGTCCAGTTCTGCTGCCCAAAGTTGTCCCCTGAGTGCTTGCATTCCATGGTTGCTACAAGGCCTTGGCTCTCTCCTGTTTAATTGCTAAGTGAAACTTCTTCATCCCGGACAAGAGACATCTTGAGGATGGGGTCTTCATGGCTGCCTTTCGATAGCTATAAGGACATTACCAGAAAGATAGAGACAGGCTCTTCACAGTGCTGCATCATGAGAGGATGAGTAACTGGGCGTAAATTGAAACAAGAGAAGTTCAGGTTGTATATAAGGAAAAGTTCATCAGGTCAGTCAGGCAATGAAACAGGTTGCCCAGAGGCCAGTTATAACCTAAATTCTTGCTTCTTCTTCAGGAATATTGCACCTGCTCTCACCTTCTTTGCAGTCTTTCTGTTTCTGGAACAGAAACAAGAAAAAAAAAAAAAAAAACAACAAAGAAACCAGCAACTTTTCTCTCCTCAACAATAAACTATTAAAAAGAAATTGGGTCCTTACTTGTGTCTTCTGTTAAAGAAGTGCTTAAAATTCTTCAAACATTGTGTATAAATAGGATGGTTTTGAAAGACTGAAATTGGTGTGCACTGCCTCTAGGACCCTCAGTATTGTTCCCAGGTAACTATGGAAAAAATGTTGTCAGAGTCAAAAAAAATCTTTTTATGACAGTCATTTTATATATCTTCATGACATGTAATAAGTTTATTTAGCTTTTGGATGTATTAAAAAACTAATAGTGCTCTACTCTGTAGAAAACATTCCATCTTTTCCTATTGCAACATAAAAATAGTCTTTTTGTCACAGTATTTCTATGCTACACCTTTCTTTAACTTTCTTGTTATTTCTTTCACATCACTACAATGAAAAGTAAGAAGGCTAGTCTTTATTTTCTTGTAACACAGAATGAAAACTAGTCTTTATTTTCTTTATGTTTTTCACTCACAATGAACTTATTTTAGTTGCATTTATTTTCTTGTGCTTTATTCATGGAAGCACAAGTCTTAAAACTGAACAGTGTCTTGGTCAGTGTTCTGTTGTGTAAGTCAAATTTTTCAGAATGAGATGACCTTTTGGTCAGAAAGTTAGGAAGAGTTTGTTTGTATAACAGTTCAAGAGTGAGACAGTATAACTCTGATCATAGCAGGGCTGTGATTATTTCTGTCATTGCTCTTTTAGTCTCAGATGACATCTTTGATGTTAACATGGTTTATTGTCTAATGTGATTTAATTTAATATGCATATCTCTGTGATACCTTTTTAAAATAGCATTGATTTCATGATGTTCTAGGATCAGTGTTCTTTTGACAACAGTTAAACAGTTTCATTCCCAAAGGGCTATCAGTGAGGTAGGTGTCTGTAGGGTGATATTTCCATGAGGGCCAAGGAGAAAAACATAAGACAAATCAACCAGCTAACCTGATTTCAATCAAGATTTAGAAAAATACACACATCCTTTTGGAATCATTTAATTTTCTCATATTATGCTAGAGTGGGAAATGATCGATAAGTATTGTGGTTTGACCTTTAAAACCTGGAGAATTTTATGATTTCTGAAGCAAGAGGGACAGGTTCCATCATTTTTCCATTCACAAAAAACTGTGAAGATTTTTACCAGCCACAGGGACATAAAAATAAACCACCTAAGTTGACATTCAAGCCTAACATGAAGACATATTGCTCACATTTTATATGTGGAAGGAACTAGATAAGCAATAAGATCTGTTAAAGCCACAGTTACAGCATTTAATTTCCTTTCAGATACTACATTTACAAATATATCATGAGTGGATAAGTGAATGCTGAAATCTCTTGGCTATGTCAGAACATTTGTTGAGCTCCAGAGTGGTTAAATATGATTCATTATACAAAAAACCCCACCATCCAATACAGAAAGATTGCCTCCATAAAAAACACTGACTAAGCGCAATAAAAACGCAAGGTTTTGGGTACTGCTTATGTCCTAAAATAACTCTCTACACAATATTTCGTCTCCAGTGAAGCACATCAGGAGCTAGATGAGCCCATGAACAATTTTGCATGCAAACTGGCTTTGATTATCCAGGTTGCTGATGGAGCCAAACATGATCACTTGCCCAGGTTTTCAAGAGCCCTGAGTGATGAGCACTCTTTCAATGTGGGAAGGGCTACATGCAGCTCTGGTCAGGAAATGCTATATCAAATGCAAGGAATTTCTGACCTAGAATCACAGAAGGGATTAGCAAGGAGAAAAAATGGCTTCAAGACACTTACAGAACAGTATGGCTGTCTCTACAGTTTGCTTATATTTCAAGAAAATGTATCAAAGAAAGATACTGTACAATTGGGAAGTAGTGTTGTGCAATGGCTTAGTTCTTTAAAATTAGACTTGATGTTTAATTTCGAAGCATCAAGGCCTGGTTCCATCCCTTCTAAACCATGCTGCTTAGAATAGTGCCTCAATAAGTATCATAATTTCTTATAAATTACCACTAAATTCAGTGGGGAAACATTTCATCTGCCTTCTAGATATTACCAACCTGCTTTTCTAACTGCAGCATAAGAATAAGATCATTCAAAATTAGGATGCTAACTGAGATATCTCATACAAGAGATGTGTGACACTGTATGTAACAGTAACACTGCATAAAGCAACCAGGGTTTTTGTTCACACAAGGGACTTCTTACACACATATCACACAGCTCTCTGTGCTTTACATACAACACATGGACAGAGACAGTGTCTCAGGAAGGTGGCTCAAAAATACAAAAGCTTATGTGAGGACCTGCCAAAAGCAATGAAGATACATCAGAGCAAATGGCAACGGTGTCATCATAACACAAAAGCAAGAGATCACATCTCTGGTGCCACTTTTAGAAAACTTAAGCCCATGCCTTCTGCTTCCCAGCAGAATGACCATGAGGGTACAGAAAGAGCAGTGAGGCTGAGGAAAGGGGACCTCACCCAGGTTCTCCTGTCTTGGAATTAACAGAAAGCCAAGGCAAGAAAAGTTTGATGCCAGGAGCAAAACCAAACTGAACTCTCTTAGCTTAGTGACTGCACAGCAGCTTCACCGAAGGTTGCTTGCAGGAGTGGATCAAAACTATTGGCTTGGAAAGGTTTCTTATTTCCTTCAACTGTCCTCCAGAAATGTGCATAGTGTTATTAATTAAACCACAATAATAATAATAATAAAAAAAAACAACTCTGAAATGCAGAATTATGCTATTACCATAGATACACAGGGACCTCCTCATACTTTTGGAACACAGAAGCCATTTTTCAGTACTCTCAGACCGCAAGGTGCTGAGGTATGAGAGAGAGACTGAAGATTTGCAGCATTTACCAACACTGCAACTTAAGTCTGATTTGTTTTTCCTTCACTTCAGAAATAAAAGGCATTTAGCAGTGATAAATGGTGACAATATATCAAGGTCTGCTTTTTTTCTGGAATTCTCTTTGTTCTGTAGAATATTGTGAGAAAACTGCAATTATACAGGTTTCAAGCCTTGCCTGCAGTGAACTGCCTATTTGAATATTAATGAGAACAGAGGCACAAAATAAAATTTCAGACAGAAGTTACAATTGGGTTAAAATGAAACAAAATAATTATTTTTTGTCAAACAATGAACAAGCTGACAATCTTCCATAAATAAATCAACAAATGTAATTGATGACTGATTTACAAAATATTATTTAGGAACAAGAAAAAACCTATGAAAATAACTTCATATTATACAAAGTGATATATTACTCCTAGTATCAAAATAAAGCATAAGGTATAGTACACAGGAAAAAATCAAGTTCATATGCTAAACAAGCATCATGACATTAAATCAAGACAGCAGTGGCACATTGCACATCGTGGCAATATTGCTTGTGATAGTATCACAAGTTAGAGCAGCTCATCTTTTCCTATAGCTACAGACCCTGGGATTCCAAGTGGCTATTTGGTGAAACTACTAAGAATATCCATTTCTTAGAGCAACTGCAGAGAGCCCTGGGATTACATTTCCTTTCAGAAAAGATGGATTTACTTTTTTGTGAAATTGCACACATTTTCATTTCAGTCTAATTTGGACTGCACAGGTAGTTCTGCTTTCTGGCCAGCTAAACCTGTAAAGGCACCATGAAATACACCAGTATTTCCTTTGCTTTTTACCAGAACAAGGAACATGGGTTTCTGAAGGATAATATAGGCTAACGAGATTATTCCCATGCCATTTATCGAATATTATCCTGTAAAAAGTTTTGATTTATTATAGAGATACTATGCTGTCTTATTAATTTATTTATACCAGTTTGTTTATCCTTGGCTATTGTGGATTAATACAAAAAGTAGTCTGGGCAATGTTGAAATGATTACATCTGACTACAGTGAGTGAAGTCAAGGGAAAAATATTGTTGATATTAAACAAAGATCTTCCTCTAATAACATCTGGGAAAAAGTGAACATTGCATAACTTAGAGCTGCCCACGGTCACACTGAGATGTCTTTCTTTCTGCCAAAAGTTGGTGAATCCTGCTGGGCTCTGTATATTTAAATATTTATCAGTATGTTTTATGGAGTCCAAGATCCAAATAAAACAGTGCCCGTCACCCCCTCCATCCCCCCATGATTACCATCTTCTGCAGCTTATAATAAATACTCAATGAAAAGCTAATCTGTTGCTTTCTAAAGAATGACAAGCAAAGGGGTACAAAGGGAGGAAGAAAGACAAAATCCAGTGATGTAAAGCATGCTGTGCATAATGCTTTATACTTTGGAAAGTTGTGTAGCTTGTCAATTTATGGCATCAAAACTGAATCCCTCAATGAACACTGGAGAAAGGTTGCTAATTTCATATACCTTAGAAAAACACTTAAAAAAAAGAAAAAAATAGAACTACTGCAAAGGCCAATGAAGGTCATAATGAAAAGTGCATGAACAGTTAGCCTGCTGCAAGCAGTCTGCTGCAGACCCAATTTTTAGCCTTCTGGCCTCTCTACATCAGGAAAAAGCTGATATATCCTACTCATGCATGGGACCTGATGACTGCATGAAGGCAGGGCCTCACATTTGTACTCTTTTCCTCACATCAGAGAGGAGGAGATGCAAATCTTTTGAGCAGACTAAAGATGCAGAGGCATCAGATTTACTCAGTGAGGAAAGATGTTTAAAACGTATAAATGTGTAAAGAGAAGCCCTGGCAGGGATGCTTGGTAGTTTTGCTTGTGCAGTGATTTTACTTGCTTTAACATGTTATCAGGGTAGTCAAGGCTAGAGGCACTTCTGTGAAGCAGGTTTCTGTTAAAAGGACAAGAAAAGCTTGCAACTGTAGTCAGTGATGGAGCGTGTTCATAGCTGACACAGTTTCTCTGCATTTTCCAGAAAGCATGACAAAACTGACTTTTTTGAGTTAAAAAAAAATCAAAACTGTTGAACTCTAGTTATGCATTCTAACCCTGGGGCTGGGAGATGTCCAGAAATAAACAAGTTAGGGGTAAACTAACCCCAAGAGCAGCGCATGATCAGCAATATGCAGACCTGTATTCTGCATTTTGTGGAACTAGTTTCCTGCTGGTCTTAATTTTACAGTACTCTTAGACACTTTTAATAGCTGCAAAAGGAGGACTAGGAGCAGGGATAATAAATCTCATTACTCTTTTTTGACGGAAGATGAAAGAGATTAGAATAAAACTTACTGAGGAGAGAGATCTGCTAATCCACATGCTACTTCGGGGGCTCTGAAGCACCTGAAATGGTCCTTGGTTCCTTCCTGTGGAACGAGACTCCTCTCCAGACACTTGGCACATTTGGAAACACCAACATTTAGACAGCACTGTTTAGCTGTGTTAAACTAACCTTCCCACTTCAACATACGAGCTTAATGTCATTGTAAATATTTGACAGCATCTCTTCAGGCCTTCAGCAGCTTTCCAGTAGGGTTCAGGCCCTTGGAGCATCCAAGCTCAAGAAGGCACGTGTTACAGAGGTTGAATAGAGCCTTCTGCATCTGGCTGGCTGAAATATTCATGAACTCCATTAGCTTTAATGACCACTGACTGATCACTTGTGAATGCTAATGTATTTTTCTAGTTGTCCAGTCACACATCTGTAATTCCATGTGAAATGTGCTGGGATGTGAGAGCTGGCTGGATGGGAATGGCTTACATTACACAGGACTTGTGGGAAATCAGCTGGCAGGCAGGTGAGCTACCTGATATAGAACAAATCACACAATGCAACTTTATATTGGCTGCTATCAGGTGGCTTCATGGGGAACTAAAACCCATGAGACTTGTCAAGGGAGAAAATAATGAAATTATTTTAGACATTGGAAAAAAATTATTTCCTCTGAGATGCTGGCACAGGTTGCCCAGGGAAGCTGCAGCTGCCCCCTCCCTGGAAGTGTACAAGGCCAGGTTGGATGGGGCTTTGAACAACCTGATCCAATGGAAGGTGTCCCTGTCCATGGCAGGGCAGTTGGAACCAGATGAACTTTAAGGTCCCTTTGAACCCAAACCATTCTATAATTTTATGATTATTCAAATATCTTTGGTATTCACGTTTATTGGAAAATTCGAAATTCATTCATCAGTTTCTGAAAGCATCCTCATTTTAAATGCATAGTTTGGTACAAAAGATTGTTATCTCTGAGTAGAAAGGATTTTTGTAAGGAACTTTACCTGAAAGTGGCCAACAAGAAAGATAGAGAGAGACTTTTAGCAAGGGCATTTAACAATAGAACAAGGGGTAATTTTTTTTTAAACTGGAAGAGGGTAGATTTAGGTTAGACAATGAAAAGAAATTCTTCACTGTGAGTGTTGAGACACTGGCACAGGTAGCCCAAAGAAATTGTGGATGCCACATCCCTGGAAGTGTTCAAGCCCAGGTTGGATGTGGGTTTGAGCAACTTGGTCTAGTGGGAGGTTTCTTGTCCGTGGCAGGGGGATTAGAAATAGATGTTCTTTAAGGTCTTTAAGGTCCTTTCTAAACTGCAACCATTCCATGATTCTGTGAGCTATGTGACCTTTTATTTGATTTTTTTATTCCACATTTATATGATATGAAAGGATTCTTTCTAGAGGTATATTTCAAAGTTTCTAGTGTGGCTTACTCAGAATAGCCAAATTATTAAGATCACAGTACTGTATACTGCAAGATGGAAAATCATTAATTGAAATTAAGATTTATAATTTTTCTTTTCAAGTTAGTGTTTGGATTAAGTCCTTTTTTATGCGCCAACCTCCCAAGAAGGCAGAAAAGCCTTTGGTCAAAAACTCTGGCTCAAATCCAATGCAGACCCTTATATAAAAAGATAATAACTCCCTCTTTCTTCTGTAGTTCACCTATAATTTGCCTAGGAGTCTGGTCTCAAGTTATTTGGTTTTGCTTTTTGAATCTATGCCTAGATTAATCTATTATGATATTTTATTTTATTTTATTTTATTTTATTTCATTTTATTTATTTTATTTTATTGTGAAATAGCATGCATTGTTCAGGTAAACTAAGGTTTTTTTCCTGGTTAGCATTTTAGATTTTTTTAAAGCCCTCTGAAAAAAGTAAATTATTAACGTACATTCAGTCAGGCATATCTAAACAGCCCAAATTAAAGTCATTATGTCTTATATAAACAAGTACTGTAGATCTATTTAAATATTTAAAATAACACTTTATGGAGTGAGTAGGATGCAGCATACCCAGTGTGTTTTAAAGAGTACATGAAATGATGTATATAACTGCAGCAACTAACAGCTCAGCCTCTAGAAAGGGAACAGTGGATTGGTGGAGAAGAGTTTTGTTTATGGTAAATTGGGTTGTAGTGACTCAAAAATCTTGTAATGATCTGTTGTGATGATAATTTAAAATTTTTTTCCAACCCCGGGGCATTTAATTTCTAATTGGAACCTTCTGTGTTAATATTGTGGAAAGATGTCCATATTTTTAAATTTTAAAAAAATTCCCATTTATATATTCTTGGAAATCATAATAATGCCAACATACTGTCTTTAGAAAGATGTTCCTTCTTGCAAGGAATACAGATGTAAAACTGCTAATGCTGTCTTTGAGGTTTTCTTAAGAAACCCTGTTGTTTTCAGAATAGGCTTAATAGGTAAAAAAGATTTTATGCAAGTAAAATCTTCCAGGAAAGGAAAACAAAGCCAATAGAATGTATAACAAGTCAATGCTGGAATCCACTTCCACTTCTACTTCTCTCTGTTGAATTCACTACTTAAAAATAGGTTTTTTAATGTTTGTTCATTATAATTTTCATATGTAAGCTTTAAAACTGAAACAAAAATAGCAAATAAGTTTGCTTTGGTTTTTGGGAGAATCCCTCCTCTACCCACCTTTTCTCAGTTCCATTTTGGGTTTTTTTTCTCTCATTTATTTTCTCCTAAATAAGAGATGCAAAACTTTAAAATAATAATAAATAAATAAATACAATTATAGATTGGATATACAATCCATACCCAAATAATGGGAATATAATCCATATTGTAATATGGAATACAGTAGAATCATAATGGTTGGAAAGGACCTACAAGATCATTGAGTTCAGCCATAAGTCCTACACCACAACTACTAAATCATCTCCCAAAGTGCCAGGGATGATGACTCAGCCACATCTCTGGTGGCAAGATGTTCCAATGCTTCACTACCCTTTAGTTAAATAAATTTTCCCTGATATATATGATACCTAATTTATAAAATCTTTACTATTATTTGTTCAATTAAAATATATTTTTCAAAGCAAACATACTTTTTTTTTTCCCTACAATCAATTACCTCTCTTGAAATACCTATGGGCTTGCCATTATTTTAATATTCCTAATGTTAAATTTAACATAGAAAAAGACTGAAAAATAATTATTAAAAAATGATGTATATACTGGCCTCAAAATGAAGCTTTAAAAACCTCTTTTCACAGTCTATAAATCTGAGAAAGACATATTCATGGGATGCTGCAAATATCTCCACAACCAAATGGTGAAAATCAAGATATCAAAAAGATTTTATGCTAAAGTACAAAATAGTACAAAAGAGATGTGAACTGTCAGATTTATGAGATTGCTAACATGAAGGAACTGAATGGCTGGGAAACCATCAGTAGCTTTCCTTTGCCTTCCAAGTGTTACTAAAAAGATAGAGGAAATGCCATGACTGTATATAAATCCAGACCACACCAGAAGGAAGCGTTCTGACACTTAGGATATGATTATCTTTTGCATTAGATGACTTTGCTCAGTCAATAAGGAAAAACCTTTTCATGCTGAAATGTGGCAGTATCTAATCAAAATGTTGGCAAGCTCTCTGACTGAATTATCAACTCTGTATCCAAATCATAGGAAACTATAATTATTAAAAGATGTTTTTTACAGAGAATAATGAAAATAGCATTCTGTTCTCATCAATGGGACATGACATACATTTCATCATCTGTTCTCAGCGTTTAGCAGTGAGTGTGTGGCTAAAACTGCAAGTTCTAAATCTAAATATTTTCTTGTATTTCATATCCATGTAGTGTATTTTAAGGTTTAAGACCTTTACTTGTATTAAAAATGATTGTTGATTGAAATTAAACATATTAGTAAATATAATCCTGATTTAAGAAAACATTTCTTGTAAATATTTTGTTTTAAGACAGGCTCATCAAGTCTTACTCGAGTGTTAGAAGTTCTAAATTATTTTCAGTGCTCATATTTACACCATTTTCCTTTAACAAAAAGTAATAAAACTTTTTATTCTTTTGACACTGTACCTCTTAAGTTACTTTATACACTACAACATATAGAAGTAGTAGGATTTTAGGCACCTAATACCATAGAAGAAAAAAAGCTGTGTCTGAATTTCATGTTATGAGAAAGAAAATACAGAACTAAATCCCAGGGATTTTGGAATTTTTGGTTGGGAAGGATTCATCTCAGCTAAAACCTTGGTTTAAGAGTTACTTTTATAGGATAACAAGGCCTTTCCCACAGAAGGTGGAGAAATCCATGTAGCTCTGCTGTGAGATTCCTGTTATTTACCTCAGCTACCTATTTAATCTTCTAGAAATACCCTCCTCCCATAGAAAGTTCTCAAATTATGTGGCTTAGATTTGTCTACCTGAAAATATTTTATTTACCACTATTCATTTTTATTGTGTTTTGTTGTTTTGGGGGTTTTTAAGTAAGAACTGAGTAAAGATAGCTATGAGATATAAAGACGACAGCTTTTTTTTTTCCTTTGCAAAATAAATTAGTGGCATTACCAAGATTTAGCCCATCCTGGAAAGGGTTGTAGTGACAGGCAGTTAATGGAATTTAAAGGGATGTCTGTAATCACTATCTACTTGTATTTTTTTTTTTTTGGTGGAGGCTTTGCTGTATTCTAAATTTACATGTGACCACACTTTAATGATTCAGTGACAATAAAAATCATGTTGTGATATTTATAGAATGATGGTTGGATGTAAAGAGGCTCCTGAATTCTTCCTTGATCAAGCAGTGTTAACAAAGTCTCTTGTGTTCTGTCACCACTACAGAAGATTTGCAACTTGAAAGGACACACTTGGAAGGGGAAATATCAATTGTTTATGAAGCCAGACCAGGTAACAGAAAAGTATCAACTGAGAGTCTTTGGAGGTGTCTTTGAAGTCTTATAAAGGTAAAATTCTTGTTAACCTGGAAAATTCATCCTGAGCAAGTAAACAGCTACTCTGAAAGCTTTAAAAAATGTACATCAATCAGTCTTGATCAACAGTAAAAAGATTTGGAATAACTCTTTCAGGAGGACTATTTTACTAGGTACCAAAATGTTACATAATTATTAGAGACATATTATTAGGTGACTGGTTCCCACCTGGAATATTCTGCAAACTCAGGAGTGTTACAAACTACCCAGAAAACACAAATCAGAAAGACAATCAAGTGCTATGTTCTCTGAATGATGTACCTGAAAGAGAATAGGGCTTGACACTGAACATTTCAGAGCTAACAAGTCATTTCTGCCAACCCAACTGGGCTGTGTGCCTGTGGAACAATAAAAAGTGCTGCAGTTTCTGTCAAGTTTCTGGCTCTGATGTTTTAATAAAGCATGAGGAAGAATTAAGCACTAGATTGACAAAACCGAATTTCTAATTGTCTTGTGCATTAATCTTTTACCAAGAGAATTACAATCTCGGACAATTCTTTCAGGTTACTTGGACAGGGCATTTAATGTCTTAACACAAGTCACTCTGTCAAGCACTGCAGAATTAAACCCCACACAAAAATGAGAAATGCTGCTGAACGGAAAATGTCATTTCATCATTTAAATTCAAATTTAAAGCTACATTTCATCCCATTGGAAAAAGACAGGTATGGATCCCTAATGGGTGAAACAAACAGTAACAGAAGACTGATACTACAGGTCCTTTGTAAAGTTAAAGGCCAGCTTATATTAAGTCCGAAAGCTTTATTATCTAGGCAGGGTCCCAAGTAAAAATGATCCATGCAAATCTCACTTTAAAAATGCACTCCTTGTCATATTTTCTCTTCCAGAATAAACAATTAAATTTATCCTTGCAACCTAGCTACTGGGAGCACACCTGCTGACAGGAGAAGAAAGAAAGAAAGGTTGTGGGTTTTATTGAGTTTTCATTCCCTCTGCATTACTGAAAACAATGTTTGGAGATTTCTGCCTTGGAAGCTTAGAAAGCTGTCACTGGAAGTGGAGGCAGTGCATTCATTACCATATTTCTGTGAGGTTGTTACCTCTTCTATTCTTCCTGCAGCTCTTGAGGTGTGCAGATCAAAAACTGATTTGATTCTCTGCTCATCCATATCTTTTTGCAATGCCAATCCTAGAGGAATATGTAAAAAAACTTTTACAGCTCTTGTGCATATCAGGTTGCAGTAGCTTTATCTTTCTTTCCCTAAGTTCCTCTTTTATACTATGGTGGTATATATAACCCCTGCCATAAACAAAGTAAACATTCATAAAAACTGGAAAGATTCAGGTCTTACAGTAGTAATTCTTCCACCTGTAAGAAGAAAAGACAATCCAGTACCTGGGCTGTGAAACGATTACATTTAACTTGAGAATTATTAACCTTTATTTTTTTAGACGCAAAAAGATTTTTTCTTATTAGAGTTGAATAAAATGCACTTTCTGATCTCACTGTGCATTTGATCTCACTCCATGTTATTTGGAAAATGGTTACTTTTCCAACAGCTTCAGCTGAGATATAGACTTGCAGTTCACAACTACAGCTATTAAAAAGATCATGGATGAACCCAGAGTATTTCATTAGGGGGCTGATTGTTTCCAGCAAGCCAAAGGACAGCTCCTGAAGGAGATTTGGAATACATTGTTTTCCCATATGTTTTATAGAGACTGAGGGTGCACAGATCTTCCAGCTAAAGAGAACAGGAGACTATGCAGAAATAATGTGGGACCTTATTTTGTGCCAGCTAGTGATGGTTTGCCCAGAAAATTTGAAGCTCACTTTCCCAGGGCAGCAGATTTGAATTTTAAAAACTAATTTTAGGGGGTCAGTTCCACTGGGTCTCTGACACACTCCCAGTGCAGGACAGCAGATTGCAAACAGCTTGTTCAGAGCCTGGACTTCCCTGGCAGGAAAGGGAGATTGTTGCCAAAGAATAAAAGGAATAAATGCTAAATATTGAATGCTCCAAGAACATAAACCCTTCTACACACGACTGTTAACAAATGCCAGTGGCCTCTCCTTCTTCCTGACCCTTTGAACAGCTGTCTTATGTTGCTGCAGACAGAATTTTATAAATAAAAGAGAAAGGAGTGTTAGCAAATTATCAAAAGGTCATATTCCTTTTTTTTTTTTTTTTTTTTTTTTTTTGATTTTTGCTTTCTTTCATATTTTTCAAACAACTATTTCCTAACTGAATCACCTTCTCCAAATGCTCAAGTATTTTCATGTACAGTATTTATCTAGTATATTTGAAGGAAAAAAAATAATTCAGCCAGTCTTTGCTGGTTCTAATACAGGGGGATTTGCATCACCCACCAATCAACCTCCAAAGCCATGAGCTGAGATAAATTCCTCTCTCTAGTTTCTATTCTAGTCACAAAACTTGCCAAGCTTCGTATACCCAATTAATAGTTCTGTTTTAATTAAAAAGGGCTAAATAAAATGTTCTTTACTTCCTGTGGAAGCTTTGTCTCATGATTACTTGCATTTGAGTGTGAGGCAACAATCAAAAATTAATCACTAGGAGCAATGGATTAGTAGAGACAAATTAAATGAAAACATTTTACCCTCTGACTGAAGAAAGCTACTAAAAATGCAGCTTTTCAGGCAGAACAAGAAAAAATAGAATTTGGCAAACAGTACTCTCATATTAAGATAATTTATTCTGTAAAAAGTTTGAGAAGTTTAGCAATTTTTTTTACTATATTAACACAGCAACATATGCTACAAGATGTAATACAAGAAAAATGCATAGGAAATCTATAATCAGTGTCAGAATTTGGTATAAAAGTGAATGTTTTGCAATTATTAAGACAAGATTTCAATATGAAAGTTGCATATATGATTGGAAAAATACGTACTAATTCCACTTCCCAGATGCAATTCTTTCCAAGGATATTTATCTTTCCTGAACACCTTGCAAGGTAATCTTTGGTTTTCTGATGAGGCACAGAGTTTAAAACAAATATGCATACTTTTAGATCTAGTTTAGAATTTTCTTCTTAGAATCCAATACACAAATGAACCCCCTATAAATACTAACTTTTGCTTTAAAAATGT
The DNA here is from genome assembly GCF_036169615.1 of Heliangelus exortis. Lineage (NCBI taxonomy): Eukaryota > Metazoa > Chordata > Aves > Apodiformes > Trochilidae > Heliangelus > Heliangelus exortis. The sequence goes on along the minus strand of NC_092424.1, from coordinate 102,860,886 downwards.
TCAACATAAATCTGTATGAGGAACAGAAAGAAACAGCTGATTTTCTTTTATTGTTAACTTGCTTGTTGCCCCTCCTGGCTGATCTAGGAGGCATAGAAGCTTTCAGATACAATTTCAGGCAGTCCTTTAAGCACTCTACACTTTTTTTTGCCTCAGTCTTTAATCATACTGAAAGACAGGGTTGCTCAGTCTTCTGAGCTGGAGAACCACAACTACAGAACCAGTGATTTTCCATTTGTGGACACTGGAATCTTAAGGGACCAATTGCATCAATTAAAAGTTCATAATCCTGATGAGATTCATCCCAGAGTAATGAGGCAGCTAGGAAACATTAGAGCAGGACCCCTCTTAATCACCTACCAAAGATTGAGTTGGTGACTGTCTGGGGAGGTTTGCAGCTGTGTTCTAGGGTGCATTAAACACAATCTAAAGAGCCAGTGGAGAGGGATGGTTCTCTGGCTCTATTTAGTCTTGGTGTGAACTCACCTTGGGTACTGCAGTTCTGGGTCCCACTATTTAAGAAGGATATGAAGGTACTTAAACAGGTCCAGAGGAGGGCAACAAAGCTGGTGAAAGGGCTGGAAGTTGTGCCCTCTTATGAGCTGCTAAGGGCTCTGTATTTAGTTTGAAAAGAAGGCTGAGGGGCAACCTCATTGCTCTCTACACATTCCTGAAGAGGGGATGTGGAGATGGAGTTGCTGACCTTTTCTCCCTTGTATGCAGAGGTAGGACATGGGGAATGATTCAAAGTTGTGTCAGGGGAGGTTTAGACTGGACATTAGCACTGGTGAGGCCATTCCTCAAATAATGTGTTCAGTTTTAGGCCCCTCACTACAAGAAGGACATTTTGGTGCTGGAGTGTGTCCAAAGAAGGGCAACAAAGATCATGAAGGATCTAAAGAACATACCTTATGAGAAGGAGCTTAAAGAGAGAAAAAAAAAAGCGAAGCTTTTAATCTAAAAAATATAATTCTTCCTTGAAGAATGAAAAGATCAACTCTGTCTAAAGTACACCAGTTTCGTTAAGTGTAACAGTGATATGTGTCTCACAACATTGATCTGTAACTCTCAAGAAAATTTGGCAAGTTTTTACAGTATCTGTAAGATTTAAGGGATATGAAATAGAAGTTTTGTTTGTGTTTCACAACAGAAGCAGACAATTTAAAGTAGCTTTTGCTTTTGATGCATATAAATATTTTACAAGAGAAAATTTTCACATCTAAAATGACGAAAATTGCCAAGACTAACCTGATCTTCCCCACATTAAAAAATCCCCTATGGTTCCTATAGCAGATCTGAAGAAAAACTGAACAGCCCTGGAATCATCAAAACAAGGGATTGCTGCAGCAAAGAAATCCATGTCTTTGTTGGATGTGTGCCTCACAGTTGATTGCTGGTAAATTGTGAGCTTAATGTTTAAGTTTCCAAGTTTAAACCAGGACATGGGTTTATCTGTCCTAATTTATGCATCTAAAATTTAGACTTACAAATCTGCACTAGCTATTTAAGCTTCTTCTACAATCAGTGGAGAAAAATAATTATTTCCAGATGGCAACTTATTTTATCCAAAGATAAGCATTTGTGATAGATCTAAGGCCTATTAAAACCAGCAGAAAAAAATCCTTCTGAATTCAATTATCTTTGGCTTCTGATGTTAGCACATAGATTAAAATTATTTTAGACCCAGAACTGGGAAAAAGAACTGTATCTTGTTGTGTTGTATATGTTGACATACACAGTTACTTGAGCGGTAAATGCAAAGAAATAATACAAAATTTTGCAGATGTATATACAAAACAAAAAAATTTATTTAAACATAAAGTACGAATCAGTGATAAATATTTTCTGATACTCTAGCAGCTTTTCTGATACTCTAGCAGCCTGTTTTTTAGAGAAGACAATAGGCTGATTAACACAGTGCTTTTAAGCACTGTTACAATAATTTATTTCATGTCCTGAAAACTTTTAATAGCTGAAAGCACAAAGGAAATATGTTATAGTGGGTGAAAAAAACAAAACAGATCTCCTTGTTGGCATTTAATGCCTATAAAACATATAATTCTTTTTTTCCTCCTTCAGTAAAGGTATTGTATTCTGGAAAAAATTGCAGTGTGCTGACATTTGTATTAAAATCAAAAAGGTGACCTTGTGACTAAGTAAGTTGAATGGCCAACCTGACAGAAATGTAATAAGCCTCTTGTGGTTGTTCTCGGGTTGTGAAAAGTAAAATTTATAACCTCAGCAAAGATAAAACCACAAGCAAGGTATATCACTTGTCTTCAGTAAAAGGGGACAGCTATAGCAGGGGCTATGAACAATGTAATGAAATAGTAATTATTTCTTTATGTTAAAGCCAAACCAATTGATCATATTATTTTATTTTATGTACCTATAAGTAATAAGGTAACTCTTAGGATTTGGAAGTGTAATTTGAGATCTGGCAATGAAATTGATATTAAGAATGAAGTATGTAGGCTATGAATATCTTCATAATACATCTTATGAAGTTAGATCCAGGTTGCACAGGACTAACTAGTTTGTTATGGAAGTCTCAGGCTTATCATAACAGAATGTGTAGAATTAAATACCTATATTTCAACAGATATAACACAGGACAAAACTGATAAGCAACTTCTTAATCATCTCAAAGCATAGCAGCCTGGCAAAGTGGATATCCTTGTACCATTAAACACTAACTCAGGGAAGGCAGCAGGCATAGGTTCTTCTGTATCTTTTAAATCTTGTATTGTCTACTTTATGCATTTATTCATTTCAGATTTACTGGTCTATGTTTACTTAACTAATTAGAACACTGAATGCTCTATTGAGAGATTGGACTAGATGATCTTAGAGGTCCCTTCCCATCCAAAACATTCTGTGATTCTCTGAGTCTGTCAACAAGTTTATTTACTTACTGCTTACTTATTGTTTCTTAATACCCTGTTAGGGGTGCAACATAAGCTTGAAAGTGACCTTGTTTTACAAAACTAGAAGCATTTCTTGAAAAAGACCCAAACTTCCTAAATTAATCTATCTTTTTTAAGCACCACAACTTTTTTCTCAGTTAGGAATATGACTTTCAACATCCGCATCCACATACTTTAATCTACTTTTGTCAAGAAAATTTTCCTCCTCCTTTTAGAAAACTGATGTGTCATAAGCATCAACAGTAGTAGTCATTCTAGGGTATTTTTCCATGTTTTGTCAAAGGTAGTTAAACTGTTCTGCTTCAGCCTGTATTTCTTAGTGACAATGTTTCACTCGATATTCCACAGAAAACTGACAAACTGCTTGGAGGAGAGAGTGTTCCCCTCCGTGTTACACCCATCTCTCTCCTCATATACCTACCAAGAAAACAGCAGAAGCCCCGAGGACTCTGGAGATGCATCTGGACATTGGTTCTACAGATTACAAATACTGATGGCCTCCCAGAAAAATGCAAGTGATGCCATACGTCTTAGGTATAGATCTCCAGACTAAATCAAATTTGCTACATGTTTGCCCTTTCTCACAGCATAGGGAGTGACTCAAGTATTTATCCATGTTTCATTTCACCTTTCTTTCAGACTGACTTATCTGAGTGTGAGCAGTGTCATCACTCCTCCACTAATAACTGTTTCTTAGATTTCTTTTAATGGACACCATTTTTCCCTTTAAGCCAGTGTTTGTTACCAGTGTTAAATGGAAATGTGCTGTCATCCTGGACGTTACAGCAACCAGAGCAGAGGGACAGGAGATTCTTTAGAAGACCTTTAAAATTAGGATCTTTGACTACTTTAAGCCTTGCATGTCCCACGACATCATCCCAAACACAGAGAGGCTTTGGTTTGGTTGTCCAGCTGAACTGCAAACATGTAATGAGATTTGGCATCATTAAAATTCCTTTGTAGCCCCAATCTGCCATGTACAGAAACATCTTTGTCTGCAGTGTAGTAAACTAATAAAATATTTCTCTGTAAATCTGACATTTTGAATAAACTGCAGGATAGACAGGGTGTTTTTTTAGCAAGGGAAACAGAAGCTGGATTTAAGGTGTAGGCAATACTCCCTGTTCATTCAACAGGATTTTCCAGTTTGTTGTTTGGTCCCCAGTTCAACATATTTTCCCCCTCAGGAAAACGCTTGGACATATGGTCAGGTACAACCAACTCAAGCATAGTTAAAAGCATTCAAGCACTGTTCAGAGATATATTTGCAATGAAGCTATAAACAGAAGACAGACTGGGAGAAATGCACATTGTGGTACATTATAGCATCCATTCCAAGTGCAAATAATAAAGTCTTCACTGACCTCAAACCAAAGAAAAATCTGAAGAAGAGGTGCATATGCCATAAAACATTTGAAGTAAACTCTAATCAGATGGACTACATATCAATAATGTATCAAATATTGACATTAATTAAACCTATTTCTATTTTGTTTTGAACAGTTACATCCTTCTGTCTTCCAGGCTCCACAAAAAGAGTGCTTGAATTTTGCTCATCATTTACTTGTTTGGAGAAAAAAAAACTTTTCTTAGTACCTTTTTGTTTAGTGAATAACAAAATAAGGATTTTACAGTCATGTTTATAAAGGACATAGTGTTGGATGAGCATAACATAAGCTTAAATTTATCTATGGTTCTCAACATAGTTTGTAGATAATATGTTCTCTGCAAAATCCTCCAGCAAGACCAAAGGCCAAGAGAAGCTGTTGCTGGTAAGGCTGAAATATGCTTAGGGAGAGCAAGGTCGGATGTCACCCTGGCAGCAAATTTCTTCCTCAGTACCATTGCTAGGAAAGCTAGAAAAAAGTTGATTGAAGGAGAAAAATATTTTTTTAATGTAAGCTCCTCTGTTTCACTACCTATTTCAGGATCTCTCCAGCTAATAAACAATGGTAAACAAGTTGTTCAAAGTCTCATGCCCAAATTATGAGACCAGTATCTGTGGATCAAATGTGATCCAATCATTTTATTTTAACCTAGACATATATTTGCTATCCAGTAGTTTAGAATTAGAACTGGAAAATCACAAAACTAATGGCTGAAGAATAAAAATGTGATAAAATTCAAGATAATAGTACACAGCTGGTGTTGTTCTGTTCTGTCTGACCCTGTATAATATAGGACACTGCATGCAGAGATAAAACACAAAACAAAACAAATCAAATTTTACATTTTTGAGACATTTTACCAATATTTGGTGTACTGAGCATCAGTTTTTCAGCCTGATACACAAATTCACTCAAAAAAAAAATGCATAATGTTCACCATTTCTCCTTTAAAGTATTGCCATACATTGGCCACTCAACAAACGTAGTAAGAAAAATATCTCATTTATATGCTTTAGCAAAGACAGGTAAGCCTCTGGGCTGTCTCAGGTTAACAAGAAATAGAAATTTGACTGCTGTGATCACAATAGAAAAAAAAAGCAAGTTCAAGTATGATCTAATGTCATAGTACCAGGAAATACTAAATTCCATAGAATTTAAACACCTTTGCTGCTGCAGGGTGCTATTAAAGCCTTTTCATTATTGCTGACTAAATTCGGGAAAATTTCAAGTGCTCATTAAATTGGAGACCAGGACTGCAGACCTTTGCAAGATGGATAAAGGGACGGCACAGATTTTTAAAAAAAGTTTAAAAGTGACTGATGGCATGTAACACATATATGAGCAGCTGAAGAGAGCAAGAACTAATTTGAAATAAAAATATGCTACTGCTTTCCATATTGCAAAGGACTATACCAAAGGGCAGAAATTCTGTTCTGTTTTGGTTTTTTTTCAATAGAACACTGATATATCTCTTCCCTCAGCCCAATAAAAAAAATTCACCACACAGATGCATCTAAAGATGGGCTTAGGTAATTACAGCTTTAGGAAGGTTGCTATCTTGTATACACATGGAGCTAACCTGAGCTTGGATTTCCTATGAGGTGCATAACTGTACATATAAAAATTATTAAGTCAATCTAAGTCTTCACTAACACATCATCATAAAGGTAATGAAATAATTTTCTGTTTAGCTTCCCTTCCTGTTGACCATTAATGTGCAGCCTTGTACAGGCAGCCCCCTGACCTGCCCTTCTCTAGAAAAGAGTCCTATGGCCCATTGCATGAGGTTCTGTGCAAGTGTGATCTGCTTGACACTTCATTTGAACTTGACAAGTCAGACAAACAGAAGAAAGCTATCGTTATCCTTCCACACAGGAGTCAGACTGAGGCACAAAAATGTTGAGTAGCTAATTAAGATTTCACAAGAAAACTTTGGATGATAGAAGCTGCATGCAGATCACCAGACCCTGGTACTTTGACATCCCTGCAAGACCGTTCTCTCTGCCGCTCTCCATGAGCCCTAAGATGCTGCTTTTGCTAAGGTAAACAACAAAACAACATTAATGTACACTGAAAAAAATTATTCTGGGTTCAGCAGGGTTCAGGCATGAAATAAACTTCCACAGGAGTTCAGATCTGAACACACAAAAGCTTTCATGTGGTGCTATAAGGACAACAAGGGAAAAAAAAAAAAAAGCTTTTCATACTAGAATAACTGGCCTTTTCAAGATCTTTCTATTTTTTTTTTCTACTTTCATTGCTTCCCAAAACTTGTATAATGAGGTCTCTGGTCAAAGTAATTAAGGCTTCTAATTAACAGGGGAAAAATCCCATTTTCATATGGTATCACTCCCAATTTAAATTAATTCCTCTAGACATGAATTTATTCCAAATTCTCTTCCTGACAATCTGCAGAAGTATTTACTAATTAGTCATTTTTTTTCAAACATGATATCCTAACAGACAAAGAGAATTGGTGTTATTCTAGTACCAGATAGCAGTCACATTTTAAAGGAAAGACTGTGCACATGACAAACATTTTGTATCTATGAGCAAGTTTAGCTATGAGTGACAATTTTGTCATTTTTCACATAATTCTTGAATGAAGAACCTGGATGTGATCCTGGAAATCAGCATGTTTTTCCTGGTGATTTAAAAAAGAAAATGAATTATTTGTATTGATATAGTTACCTATATCATCCCATTTATTTGCATGCCAGGAGGTCCTTGGAAGCATTCTAAAACCATTTGCCAAAAAAAATAGGATGAGTTCTCTGCTCCTGTGGACAAGCGACCTTTACAGGAAGTTGTTTGTAAGACACACTCATATTTGGAGGGATCATCCTTTCTGATTGACAAAATGAACATGAGGCAGGTAAAGATGAATCTTTTATTGGTTTTGTTGTGTTTGGTTTTTTTGAACAAGAAAACTGAAATTAAGCACTTCACCAATCATAAATCCCTGTGTATATCCAGTCAATCCTTATTCACAGATGGAATTTCACTGGGAGGTAGATCAGTATAACAAATACTCTGTTCTGACACAGTTCATTCAAGAGTAGCAAACTAATTCACATAACAAGCTCTGAGCCTGCAATTAACTGGATTTTATTGAAGTCCCATTATTTTCTAGCTCTGCAGCTTCTCAAAAAAACCCTGATTAATGGTGATCTGTGATATATTTTTACTTCTGGTTCACTTTCAGCCCAAGATAAAATTCACTAGAAGGTGTTACTAAGATAATGGTTACTAAAGGTTGTAGGAAATTAAGTAGAAGTTAAGGATCTATTTGATTTTAAAGCAATCAAAAATCATTCATCACATCTCTGACACCTGACTGAAAATCTGACCCTAAGCATGTAAGTCCTCCCTGATTAACAAAGTACAACTAGTTTTCTGATCTGAGATAATCATCCTAAATCACCCTAAATTACACCACAGTCGGTGGTGAGAACAGGATATCACTTAAAATGAGATTAATCTATCATTGCCCCATTTAGGCTAAGGGAGGTTCATGTGGTCAGTTTAGGCCTTGGCCTTTCAATTACATAAGTTTTATTTGAGACTACATCTGTTCCACTAATGTATCCATAAACTAAATAGTGCCAGCCATCTGGACTTATTACAATAGTTCCTGGTACAGCATCGTCCCTGGGAAAACAGCATTTTCCCAAATGCTTTCTGGAAAAAATTCTAGGCTGTGATAGGCCAAGAACCATCCTTAACAATAATTCTGCATTCAGTATATCTTACTTTGGAGGGTGTAAGAATGTAGTAGCATGGCACCCAGCTGGCACAGGGAAGTAGTCCCAGCACTGCTCTGCTCACCAGTATAGATGTAGTCTGAGGCTACAGTTCAGTTCCATCAGTTTGGTTCAGCATGGTTTCCCTTTCTTGTATCCATGCTGATTGCTGCCAATCACCTCCTCATCCCTTGCATATCTGTGCCATAACATTCCCAGGAATCAGTCTGAGGTCCACCTGCCAATATTCCCTGGATAGAATTCAAACAACTTTGCTTCTGGATGAACACTCACCCTTTTTGAAGGGGACCTTCCCCTGGGGTCATTATCTTCTCATGCCATCCACCCACTTGCCTGTCCATCAAACTTTTACAGTAGTTCCTGAAACTGTTTTTGGCACAATTAACAGAAGTATAGTAAACCACTCCACATTAAATTATTATAACTTCTATGAAAATCAGCTCTGTTAATACCTTAAAGAAATGCTAGTGAGGCTGTCAGGACCTGACCATTCAGTCAGGACCTCGTTGTTCCAAAGAACCTACAGCATATAGCAGATAACAGTAGACAGCAAGTCAGAGAAGGTGTGCAGTAAATAAGGGGAGGACATATGTATTATGAGCAAAAATTATAGGAGTTTGTCCTTAGAATTACAGAGGAGTTTGGGTTATGTCAGGGAGTATTATAGGGTACAGAGGACACAGTTCCCACACATATATAGGCCATTATGTAGCACTAACTGTGCTTCTCATAGAACAAATTTTTCTGAGAAAAGTGGGTGGTGCTGAAGTGCTTGTGCTGCACTGAATGTCAGGACTTGCTCGGTACAGACCATGCAGCAGACAGAGGTGTCAGTCACACTCTGTCATTTCTCAGTTTCTGTTGGTTTGTTGCTGTACTACAGAGCTGGGTGACTTTGAGAATGGCTCAATGTAAAAGTAGATATGAAAAGTGGGCTCTCTAAGAGTGAGATGCTTTGAGAGTTCAGGGTAGTGATGGAGTCACCATTCCTGAAGGTGTTTAAGAACTCTGTAGACATACTTCTTGGGGATATGGCTTAGTTAAGGTCTTGTCAGTGTTAGGTAAACGGTTGGACTAAATGATCTTGAAGGTCTATTCTATGATTTTGTTATTCACATGTATCCAAGCTGAGGAATTCACATTAAAATGAAAGTTCATGGAATACAACTTTGGGCACAGAAATGTAGCATTATCTAAGTTTTATTGTATTTGCTTTTAGCTTTTGTCTTTTTTTTTTTAATCTCACCTCAATACCGTCAGTCACAATAGACTGATACTTTAGAGCACAAATGTGCACCAGATAGATTTAGAAGAGGACATCATAAGTCTTGTGCCACCAACATCTAATTTTAAATTGCTTAAAACAAAAGATCCAGACTAAACCCATTAAAATATAGCAAGTATTTTGCAGTAGGTAAGAAATTTGAAAAGCTTTACTTTCCTTTCATAAAGGTATACACAAGTTAAAACACAACCTTAAAAAGTGAAATTTAGCTCTCTTAGATTTTCATTAGTTAAAATTTGATTGGTGACTACATCAGAAAATTTAATACCTTTTAATTTTTCAGCATCTGTCCCAAGGGATGAGACCACCTCCTGTCCCTTCAAAGTAAGCAGCTTCTCTTAAACTCTTTTGCAAGTGCACTTTGTAAGGCAAGGAGGTTGATGCTGCATAATGCCACACTGCAACCAGTTAGTGCAGGTGGTCCAAGGGACTGTATTTATAAGTATCTTCTGGCATATCTAGTAGACATCTAATTTCTCCCCCCACTTACACATTTGTGTACTGGAAATTTCCAACATGAAAAATTGCTGCTGCAGTCTAAGAAAATTCTGATTATGAAAAGCCTGATCAGAATTTCCCCACAAGGATAATAACCCATCACAATAACATGCTACATAGGTAAGAGTAGCATTATACTAATAGTAACTAACTCAGACCATATTTATAACAGCCTCTGAAACAAAAATTAAAGTGCAGTTTTCATAGTGACCAAGTTCTAATTGTCATAATTTTAAATTTCTGGTACTTAATTTCTTTGATGTTCAGAATTTTAAAAAAAGAAAAAAGAAAGAAGAACACAACCTTTATTTTTCTCTTCAGCAATATTCTGTGTCTCTTCCTGCTTTTAATTTCATACATTCTTGCTGGCCTTTTAGACTTTGTGCACTGCACCAGACAATATTTCTCAAGATGATGCTGTCAGCTGGAAAAAATGAAAGGTGAATGCCAACAAATCACATTTGTCTGAATGTCTTGTAAAATATGAATGACCTTCTCTTCCTTGTCTTATTTGTACACTTCAAAATCTAAAGAAAAGACCTGAATGTGGCAAAGTACAGAAGGAAAAATATTGTAGGTACAGGTGTAACTGATCAAAGAGCCTGTCTGCTGCTGACACTAGCTGGCAGTAAGTGCAGAAATCCTGTTTAAAGCATTAAAGATTCTGAGATAATTATGCAGGTATACAGGTTAGTTCTTCGTAGGTGGAGAATACTTATGATGCAGAGCACCAGTGCTGCAAAAACTAAGGGATAACCGGAGGCAAGCAGACACAGCAGAAGGTATGAAAATGCCTTGGTGCAAGGATGAAGTCTTGTGACCAGAGGTAAATAATAGCCTGTTATCAGAGGATCCAGAACAGTTTATCTTAAGCCACAGAATTTTTTAATCAATTATTTTAGAATATCTGCCCTAGGACTTATTCCTTCCCAGACTGTCTGTAAATGGGGATGTGTTTCAACCAGCAACAGAAAGCAACATTTCTTATATTTGTTTTATAATGTTTAACTAAATTAATTGGAAAATATCCACCATATTTTATTTCTTTTCAGTGAATCATAAAATGTACAGACACAGGCACAGCAATGATTAATAGTTAGCTGTGTTTCAATGAATACAGATCCTGGCATGCTGAAATAGAATGGTATCAGTGTTTCCTGGCTTGGATTCCTCACATCATTAACACCAGTTGAAGAGTAGGATATAAGAGAAGGAAGTAGATTTTTCTTTTGGCAATAGAGGCAATCCTGAAATAACTTCTCCTTATTTATCAGCATATGCAAAACTAGCTCTTTATCTTATGTTATACCCTTGGCCTTTGTTTCACACCAAAGTTTAATGATTATCTGTGGCACCTTCTTCATTGTGGTTCTGTAATCTGCTCCTTTGTGTTGACTTGAATACTTGACTTCAACTAGTTCAAAACTGATAAAGCCTTCATTCTCATTATATTTTGAGCTCTGGTAGTTAGGCTGTTATTTATCAGTTTCAGATTTAATTATCTACTTTGATATAGTGCTACCCTAATATGAAAGTTGAGTGAGTGCCTAGCAGAAGGGCAGGTGTGTCTCACCATCTCCACTCCTCATCCCATTTGCCTGCTTGGCACATTTCCCACATGAGATTTGTTTCATTAATGAAGTTAACAAAAGCAAACATTTCTTTAGGAAGGATATGAAACAGTACTTATATCTAAACATGACTGGAAAGTATACGTTAAAACTTCAATAGAAAAATTCTGTTTCTCTGTAGAAAAATAATGGTACTCCATCACTTGCCCAACTGCAACAGGAACTTGGAGTATCTGGCATCTATTTGTAATCCAATCTAGACAATTAGAAATTAAGGCATCCAGCATAATGCAACTGTATTGTTAAATATCTGTTCTGGCACCGTGTATAAATAATTACATGTTTGTGAATTTACATATAATACGTATAATTTAAAGATCCCACATAGTACCCTTGTCAAAAATACTGGTCTACAATGTTGTCTGTAGAAACATGTCTACCCATGCCACATGGGTATTTTTGACAACGTTTACATTTTCAGAATTAAAGGAAAATGCACATCTTTCTGATCTTTTGAGCCGCCCTTTAGTACTACACATTTCAAGTAAAATATACTTACCCTGTCCCTTAGAAGCCTTTAAAACCTTGTCTCCCTTAATAAAGAAAAATGAGAGACATCACCTGAACAAACTGGAAAGATGGGGCATTGGGATCACATCTGGTCACTGCTTGTATTTTCTGCTGTTGTACCAGTGAATTTTTCTGTCAGAGCTGACATATGCTTTGTGTTAGGGTGCAGTGAAAGGCTGGCAGAAGGGAGGTGGGAGATGGAAGATGGGAAACAGCCAGACACAAATAAAGGAAAGCCAGTTTCATTCCTCAAGATTCAAACAAGTAAAACCCTTCTCTCCAGACTTAAAACACATGAAAACTGAAAAAGGGACCTTAATCATTCCTCTTTCATAGAGCTACAAACCAATATGTTCTTCTGTAACTGCCTTAAAAAAATTCTGTGCTATCTTGTTAATTTGTAAGAATAAATTGTTTCAGAGCTCTCTTTTCTCTTCCTTTTTTTATAGTTTGTTCTATTATTTTTTCACTTATGATTGCAAACTTCTAGTGATGTGAAATACGTGACTCTGAAAGTGACAGGGGAATAATTTCTTTTCTTATTGGCTTAAGAGAAAAAAAAACAATGAGAGCACATGAGACTCAAGGCTATCTCCCTGTTCCAGTGGGGTACTTTTCCCTGTAGTACTTTATTTCTGAGTTTTATTTCTTTTCCAACAAAGTACAAAGGGTCAGCAGAGTCCAGCAGCTAATGTTAAACTCTATTTCAAACCTTAAGCTTCCTGTGCTTAAGAACCATAATTTCTGGGAAACTTTGTTTCCCTCTAGCAACATTATACATCACCCAGGCTAACACTGCAGCAGAATGTCAAAGGTACTGAACAAATGCAGCATTAAAGTTTCTGTGTATTCACACCTTTTCCTATCAGGAAAATCAATGCTGACAACTATTCCCTCAGAGGCCAGAAATTCCTTTGCAAGTGCTTTCAGTGCAGGTCTCCAAAGATCATGCAGCCTTTGGTAGATTTGAGTGATGTACCAGAGGAGAAAGTAATGCTCTGCTTTTAGTGTAACTGGTCAGAGTGTATTGATTGCTTCTGATCACATCAGGAGGCACAAGATCCAATCTGAGATACTATTTAGCATAAAACAAAAAGATATTACTATGTATTGCTACGAAAGTAAAGTCTTTAACTCTCCTCACACACAAATGCACTCCTTATAAAATCAGATGCAGAGCTCAAGGAAAAAGAGGTGACTAAGACCCATACAGGAGGTAGGATCCAGATCTGATCCGGATCCACATTTCCACAGTAGAAGCATCAGGTAACAACAAAGTTGGACTTGGATGTCAGAGATTTCAGCTTCATGGGAAGAGTGATGGAGACATGATCACTCCTCCAGCTTCAGGTTTCTTGCTCCAGCTTCTCTACTATTTCTGCACAAAAGCAGTAGGACTGCAAGTTTTAGTTAAAATGGGAACACACCCCATCATCATTCCTTGCATGCCTAAGCATATGTTGAGGGACTTGCCATTTTATATTACACTTTGGGACCCAGGTAGCTCAAAGTAATCCAGAATTTTGAGGCAGGAGTAGAGTTCCATGTGACTAGTTTTGATTATTATACATTTTAGCTTATCATCTGTTCCACTGTGATTTCTAAGTAACATTTATTTTGGCATAACTTTGACAATCCTGTTCTTTCTATCCAGTGTGATTTTATGTGGGCTTGTATAAGGTCTTCTGCATCTGAGCTCTCATGATCTATTGTGCCTTCATTTGCATTTTACTTGTATGAGGATGATGTGTAAATTTATACTTTTTCCAAAAGTAAGATTATGAAATTGTGCAGTACCAAAGATATAATGTAGTTATATTAAGGATGTATGCTTGCTGGTAGTGGAGAGGGCATTAAGCTAACTCTTAATATGAAAAAAAATCATAATATTGAGGCTTCTTGTTGACCTGTTGTTTTTTTTTCTTGTCTCCCTTTGCTAGACTAGAGGTGGTAAAAAGCAAATTCACAAGCAAAACACTCATTCTCTTAACATTTCTGGCTGAAATTAGCAAATTTATGAGTAACAAATCACCTTGTTTTGGTATTCCACTGGAAAATTAGACTATTAAGCAAGCCTTTTACTGTACTGAGATAACTTCTGACTGTTCTGGGAATTTAAAGGAAAAATTGGAGGAAACAATATAAGGAAATAAATACATTTATGTGTTCATGTGTACATACACATATAGGGTCTATGAGTTTTTTCTATATTTCTAAATTTAAAAATTAATATTTTTTGTTGTTCTGGTTCAGATCCTGGTCTTTTCTGTTTCAATTAGTCATGCTGTTCATAAAAAGGTAAATCTAATGTTATGAAGTGTCCTTGGGATTTTGCCAGCTCCCTCTTCTGTTCCCATTCAGTCACACTCAGCTATGAAGATGTAGATGATCTTAGTAGATACAAGTCTCTCCTCAGTGGCATCAATTATTTAGCTGCTATTCTCCCTGGAGATCCATTTGCTTTTTTCTGACTGACAATAAAAGTCTTGGCTTGCTTTAGCCTCTTTAATCCTTAATCAGAAATCTGAGTACTCAAGGTATCCTGTGTCTGTACCAAGTTATTAAAGATATGCACAGAGTAGTGGCACCTGTAAGAATATATATTCACCCAATAAGGCTGGGCACATGCAGACTTGAACATGTACAAGGAGCAACCCTAAAAAAATTCCAGTAATTTTTTATAGTTTTTTATTCTTTCTCTCCTCTCACTCTGCAGCAGAGAATATAAATATATTCATATTCCAGGCAAACAATAAAGTTTATGAAAACAGATGAACTGAAAGAGATTTATTGTTTGTTGTTTGGTTGGTTGCTTTTTTTAATTAAAGAGTGTTGCAAAGCTCCTTTTTCCTGAAAATCACTTGGAATGTTGCAACGTGTGCATAGCATTTACAACTCATTTGTTTCAAGTTAAAAGTGTATATATATTCTATAAATGCATCCTAAGACACTGAGTGCTATTTGTCACAAATATGTACTGTCAAGAAAGGCATCTCAACACAAAGGAACAGGAGCAGTTGTGCTAAATCTTTTGTGATACTTGTACAATCTGTCATTTGTCATGGAGAAATACAACATCACTGAACTCCAACTCTATCAGACAGAGATGAACTCTCAGGGCTGGGGATGCTGGGAATGAACTCCAGCTTGTTTTCTGGAGCTCCTTCTGTGTATGCCACTATATGAGTTTGTCTGAACAGGTCTGACATAAAGATCAATGTAATTTACTCTCTGCCAAGCCCTTCCAAAAAGCTGTTCTCAGTCTGTTTCAGGAGGAAGCTTGCACTGCAGTGAGCTGCTCCATATATTTGGCAAAGTGTGGTGAATGCTTTACTGAGGTCTGATGTACAGCTGCAGGTTCTTCCAGGTTCATTTCTTCAATTAATTTTTTTCAGAAGAACTTATTTTTTTTTCTCTTCTAATTCCTAGTGAAGATTAAGGAAATGTTAAGACTGGTTCTTCAAGAATATACTCAATTTAAGAATAATTTCCTCTGCCTTCAGTGAGGTTATTCACACATCTAATGTTAAATATAGTCTTGCTCATCTGGGCCTTTTTGTGAGCATTCATCAATTTTCTTAGTGGGAACTTAGCATGAACTTATATTACATTTGATAAAGCTTTGGATAAAGCTTTCCATACACATATAAGGAAATTAATGTCTACAAAGCTTTCAAAGTACCATAAAGGCTCACAGTGCTTTCACAGCTGATCTACCTTGAGGTACCTATCAGTCTCAGTATTATATTAAAAGTTTGGTACATATTATGAGTCAAACAATAGGACTGTTACCTGAAGGAAGCTTGGGTAATTAAGTCTGCATTAAAATTCCTCATCTCTGGAAGGAAGAATTCAAACATATATCTTAAGCTGTCTGAAAAGCAGGAGGTATTTAAACTGTATCTTGTCAAATCTGAGAACAGATGAAATCTTATTAAGTTTTTATTGATATTTCACTATTCAGTTCATGTTGGAATGGTTTTGTTGAGTTAGAAAACTTGCAGTTTGCAACTTCATTTTATTATGAGTACGCCACCACAGGGTCACCATCATTTATGTTGACATTACTAAAACTGGGCTGTGATGAAATATGTACAGAACATTACTATTTGGAATATTTTAAAAGCCATTTTTATTGTTTTATTTTTTAAATTAACAATACTTGAGATATCTGCATGCAATAAAACATTTTTTCAAATTATGGCAGGCAACTGTACAAATTAGCTCAATATTGTGTGGTTTTTAGACCGAATTTTGGTTCAAGAGACATTGGAGAGCAGTGCTTTTCAATTTTAATATGAATTTTGCAGCCTAAATTCAAATTCTCTCACGAACAAAAATGTTCTTTGCTTATTGGGAGTTTATTTTACTTGTAAGGAATTCAGACAAGGACTTTTCTGTACATATCAAAAAGAAATAAATTTTCTATTTTAGGTCAAATTACCATTTCATTTCCAGTTTCAAGATAGTAAAAAACCTAATTCTTTATAAAAGAAAAATCTATAAATAACATTTAAAAAGTAATAGAAATATTTTTCTTTTGAAATGTATACAGTAACTATATTTTGTTTCTAGTTTGACTATTTATTTTATAACTTCTTCAAAATAATTTTATTTTTCTAAAGGCATTATTTGTGTAACTTGTATAGCATGTTTGAAATCTCTTAAAATGTCCTATTGCAGTAGTGTGTGTTTCTGCATTCAGTCTGGGTACCACCCAAGCAAGCTGGATTAATCATTCTGTAAAATAAGACTACTGTATTGAATTTATGATAATTTTCTAACCAAAAAATATATTGGTAAATATTTTCTTCCTTTAGCTTTACAACTATAAGGTTGCTAATATGTTATTTATATCATATTTTAGTTCTGGAGTCTACAAAATTTTTTATTTGAGATAATTTTTTAATAATATACCTGTGAAATTCTAATACTAGCATATTTCTGTTTAACATCAAGAACTGTGAAGTAACAAGAATTTGTAATTACTTTTATGTATTTCAGTCCACTTATTTGGACCTAGCTAGTTTCTTCTGGAATTCTAATTCATTCAGGTACACGAATATAGAAATAGAGAAAAGCTATTGAGGTAAATATTTGATAAGATAATAAAATAGGAGAAATTTGAAAAGGAGACTTGACAAAGATATATATTGCAACAGTTTAGAGCTGCTTGTAACTTGAAAAAGTCCTATTATGAAGGACAAACTTCCCATTTTTTTTTAAGAGAAACCTGTTAATTTATATAAAAGTGCCATTTTTTCTTATAATATTGTATTAAATACAATGCAAGGAGACAATGGCTGGCTGAAATGAGCAAGACATCCCAATGTAAAGGGAGTTAGCAAAGGATTCTCTTGAGAAGGACAAATTAGCTCAGACATTCTATAGTAGAAATATACTGTACAGTTTATCATGTAAGATCCAACTATTCTGGCTTCATAAAGCATTTGGAAACAGAAATACCAAAAGTCAGAGGGTATTTTAATAATGTCAGCTTAGTGATGCAACACATTTTTCTCTCTAGATCTACAATTGAAGAAACCATTTTGTGAATATTATTGTTGTGAAGTTTTAATATTTAGGCAGTAGCACTGAACTGTTGAACTTATTGAGCTTGCTCTTAGAGGCATTTAATTGACTCAACCACTTTAGATATATATGTGCTGTTTCTTCTTAAAATCAGCAGTAAAGAATGAAAAATGTTTAATTTTTAAAGGGAATCTGATAGAATGTTATGAATTACCATATAGGAGGATTTATACACAATAAAACAAAGTAGGTTTTTTAAGCTAACAGAAATATTTCTCCATTTTCTTAATAACTTGTAATAAAAACAGAGGGAAATGACTACACATATAAAAGGCACAAATATGATAATGTTGGTGTGTGAATCATTTCCCATAAACTGTTGCATCAACTGCTCAATATTTTTTTTCTTTTTTTATCCTAATTTGAATCTTCTGGCAGCATGAATTCAGCTTTCAGTAATGTGGTTTTTCTACTAGTATTTAGGCAAGCATGTTCATCACTGTTGTTGCCACCAATAGATTATCATTGATCAATCATTGCTGGGTTTTTTTAATGCATGATTAGAGCTTAAATACTATCAAACAGATCTCACATCTCCTTGGCTTAGTTTAGCTACTTGATCCAGTACAGGAACTGGGCAGTACACATAGCTCTGAGTAGAGTAACAAAGATGAAACATTTCACAGATTTTCTCTCCCACTTAGACACTTTTTTATATTCACAAATTAAATTTATTTTAATGAGCAAAAGATTGATTGTGGAGGGAAGAATTTAAGATATGGCCAGTTAGGATCATTTATTAGATGTAATTCTTGTGGTTTTAATTTTATGCCCTTTCAATTATATTTAGAAAGTCCAAGGAGAAGTCTAAACCTAATATTATAATAAACTCTTCTCTAACAATTTTGGAAAAAAAAAAAAAAAAGAAAGATGAAAGTAATGAATGGAACATCTTTAGTGGTGCTCCAGCAAAAAAGTGTCTTCTATCTTTTCTCAGATATTTCTCTTTTTACTCTTCAGTAAGAAAATTAAAACATCAGAGACACAAAGACTGATTCTGCAGTCTACTTCAGGTACTAAGGTACTTTAAGACATGTTCAGCCCTAGTCACATACCCTTAATTTCCAGTGAAATTCAAGCTAGTGCTTAAAATTCCACATGTCATAAAATGACAAAATTACAGAATGTTTGGGGTTGGAAAGGACCATAAAGATCACCTACTTCCAAACCCCCTGTATGGGCAGCGATCCCACTGGACCAGGTTGCTCAAAGCCCCATCCAACTTGGCCTTGAACACTTCCAGGGATGGGGAAGCCACAATTTCCCTGGGCAACCTGTGCCAGTGTTACCTTTGCTAAACCTAAGGACAGAAACATTCAAATAATAAGATTTGTGCAATTCAGTGAGAATTCTTATGCCTACTTGTATCTTTACATCTTGCATATTGTGCAATGTGTAAGTATTCTATATCAACTTTTTTTTTTTAATTGGGATTGTTCATTCATTGTTTATTTCAACCATTTCTTTCTTCAGTGTGTATTGCAGCAGAAATGAGGAAGGCAAAAATAAAGCTCCCTAGTGGGAAAATGATCTGGGGGAAGTGGTCAGCAGCAGGTTGACTATAAGCCAGCACTGTGATCAGGTTGACAATGGCTTGTACCAGAAGTAGTGTGGCCAGCAGGAGGAGGGAAGGGATTGTGGCCCTGTATTCAGCACTGGTGAGGCTGCCCCTAGAGTATTGTGTGTGTTCAGTTTTGGGTCCTTCATTACAAGAAGGACAATCAGGTACTGGAGTGTGTCCAGAGAAGGGCAGCAAAGCTGGTGAAGGGTCTGGAGAACATGATTTATGAGTAGAGATCAGTGTTGGTTTTGCCTTGAGAAAAGGAGATTGAGGGGAGATATTATTGCTCTCTCCCTCTACCCGAAAAGAGGTTGTAGTGAGGTGGAGTCTCTTTTCCCAGATAACAAGTGGCGTGGCAAGAGGAAATAGCCCCAAGTTGTACCATGGGATGTTTAATTGGATATCAGGAAAGATTTCTTCATCAAAAGGACTGTCAGGTTGCTCAAGGGAGAGGAGGAGTCACCATCCCTGGAGGTACTAAAAAGACGTTTAGATATGGCACTTAGAGACATGATATACATGTAGGCTTGGGAGGTTTAGGTTAATGATTGGACCTGATGGTCTTTTCCAATCAAAGCAATCATACGATTCTATGGTCTCTTTATTTTGTAGTTTTAGCACTTATATTTTAACCATGTCTGTGGTTTCACTAAATGGGTTTTACCATAGCAAAGCCAAACCCAGTTGCAATTAAGACCCAATGTTTACCACTTACCAGACATTCTGAAGTGTTTCAGTAGAAGTTGAGTCAGATTCACTCCTGGGTCTTCTCAACATATCAGTCCAGGCCTTCATAATGAATCTGTATGGAATTAAGGAAGCTGTCATCTTTGGAGTGTTTCACCTGACACAACTCAAGTGCTTCTAAGAGCAACCTTTTTTAATCTCTCTGTGACTTTGCAAATATACATCTGCAGTATATGTGTATTTGCAATGCACGTTCATGACAAGACAGGAGCCATGTGTGACTCTTACTTCTCTTTCTATGGACATTTGTGACAATGAATACTCAAAGATATTATTCCATTCCCTTCTGAATTTTAAGAACTATTAGGGAAGTCATTATTGTGTAAAATAGATAACCCATGTTCTCCCTTCTTCTTATCAGTCAACATGCTCTCTTCCAGAATGAGGTTTAATAGCCATTGAATATATTTTTGCAAATGGAGCAATTTGTCTATTTCTTGCATGTTGCTTAATGGAAATTAGAAACATTTGCATGTAGCACTAACCCCCTACAGATTTGTTTCAGATGTATTTTGGTAATTTAGTCTTACTTTAATAAATGTCTAATCACTAATATATTACAAAGGTCCCTAATATATCATTCATGCACTGAGTGATTAAAGTTTTTCTCTTTTCTACATTATGTCATAGATAAAAACTCTGTTTTGGCTCAAGAGACTGATTATTAATACAATAATTTCTCACTTTTTTTTTTTTTTTCATTATAGTTCTACCAAGCATTGGGCTTGAAAGAGGGGAAAATATCTGAAAGGATTACAGACTAAACTCAAGCTATGTCAGTCATTGTTCCATGAAGGATCAAAATCTAGTTTCATTTAAGAAAAAAAAGCTACTACTCTCAGGAATACACCTTCTATTCAGGGTCCTGTGCATCCATTATAGAAAACCAAAGGCATACATCCATGATATACAAACAAGTATATGTAGTTCATGAAGTTTGCTTAGGAATTGCTTTCCTAATGAGCATGCAAATTTAATTTAGAAAAGTTAAAGGTATTTAATTCTTCAGTTCTAAGTATGTAAATACCATTCAGAATTATTTTCATAAAAGGATAATTAGGCATAATGGAGTGAATCAATTTTTTTTTAAGTATATAAAAATAAAGAATAGTTTCAAACTGGAAACATATTGTGAAAAGCTCAATAAGGAATAATGTTGCACTGATCTAGGGAAGGAAAATGATGCTAAGTGGCTTCTTCAGTCTTTAATTTTTGTGAAATAAGAATACTAAACCAAACTATGTAATTGATCTACCTACAAAAGAAAACTAGAGGCATATACAAGAAAATATATTTATACTGTGCAATAATGACTACCTCACTAATTTACAGAATCTGTAAGGGAAGAGACATCTAGGACAGAGCCCACAGTCCAGTACTGGAAGTAAAGAACTATCTGAACTGAGTTTTAGCAAAATAAGTCCTAGGCTTTAAGTATCTTCTTCAGTGCTGCAAGGTTAGTGATCTCTCCAAAATGTGTTGTAGGGGTTTGGCTCCCAGTAGGCTCAAGACTGGAAAGAAACAGGATCTCTGACATAATTTTAATAATCAAGTTTATAGAACAAAAGAGGTCACCTTCACTCCAGACATCAGAGTGGAGCCTGAAAACCATTTTACACTGAGCTTGTCAGTAGATTTGGGCAGAAAAATTGCTCTTGTTTTTAGTTCTGAAGAGACAGGCAGAAAGAGGATGCACACCATCAAAAGCAAGGGGTATAATATTTCGCATCCCATGCAATCCCATGCAATATTTTGCAAATTGAAGACCTGGTGCTTCTAGAATTGGATGGTAGATTAAAAAAATTTTGTGACTGTGAGTTACAGGTATAGGAATTTAAACTGGCAACTGAAAAACTCAAATTATGTGACTCTGGTTTCATAAATAGTAGGTTTAATGGTGAGTCCTAAATATATTGAATGCCATCATTTGTATGCAACCCAAGACACTAGAAATAAATGGATGCACAGTATGACCATACCACTTTATAGAAAGTCCCGTTGGAAGAACTCACTGCATTACTCACTGTAATCAGTGAAGGATTCAATTCAGAATTTAGAGAGTTAAATGTGGTCAATTGAATCAAAGATCAATTTAGATCAAAATATTTAGAGTCAGCTTCTAGCAGAATTACAATGATTGTAGTAATTATATACATAACCATTGATTCCATGGGCATTTAGAGATATGGAATACCTACAGGTACCTGTGCATACAGAACCAAATTTCAATAATTTCATTTTGAACTGAATTCTGATGTTGAAGTCTGTCACTGAACGTAAGTGTAAAAAGCATCATTGAGACATCACCTTTAGATGATATATATTCTTTTTTAAGGAGAATGTTGCTACAAATTTTCCTTTTCCATACGCCTTTGAACCTGTAGCTATCCAGATGAAATCACATTTGTATCAGACAAAATATGAAGCATGAAATTCCAAAGATGTTTCTATGAAAGGGAAATGTTTTTAATTGCTATATTCATTGATAGATGATGTAGGAATAAAAAGGAATAGTGAATGAAGTGATGACTCAGCTAAATTTAGCACTTGGTTTATATCAGCATAAATTTTACAGAGCTTTCATTGACATAAATGCATGTGAACATATCAGTTATTCACTGGGGATTGCACTTCAGTCTGGTTTTTTCTGTCTCTGAATCCTGATGCACTGCTGTAGCAGGATGTTTTTCCTCAGTGAGCCTCTGTGGGAAAACTTGACATTTGCTCTACTCTGTGTGCTCTCTGATGAAAAAAAACTACCAGATAAGCTAGAAGGTCATGCTGTACCTGGGTGTTAGAAAACACTCTGTAGCAGCTGGGCCCAGAGAGAAAAACAGAAAATTGATAGAGAAAACATTTTTATGAGAGAAAAGTATTTTGGTAAGTGAGAAATATCACTGAGAAAGGAGAGAAGGTTTATCTTAGCAATGAGTGACAGACAGTTCACCATTTTATTCTATAAAAACCCAGTCCCATTCTTGATTGGGTGGGATTCTTATTTACTTTCTCTACAGGGTGTGTTCGATATTTCACCCCCTTGAGCAGGGGTGCCCCTCAAACAATTTCTGCTCAAAGGCTGAGAGAAAGAGAGCTACCTCTCAGTTGGCAGGTAGGGAAGGTAACATCAGTCTCTATTTAGTAATTAAGCTGTTGCTTTGACAAATTCTTTAAAATATTGCTTTGGTTATTGTTCTTTACCTACTAAATGCTGATTCATAAGTAGCTGCTCTAGTACTTACATTGCTGAACCCTCTGTAGTGGATATTCTGACATTCTGGTGCACATCCCTTAGCCTAGTCCCATAATTATTAAAATTTATAATAAAATTTTGTTTCCTGTATACATAGAGGAACTTTTTATGAGGGCAGGTAGTGATAAGACAAAGGGTCATGTTGTTAAGCTGGAAGAGGGTAGACATTTAAGTTAAACATTAGGAAGAGATATTTCACTGTGAGGGTGGCAAGACACAGGTACATGTTGGACAGAGCTATTGTGGCTGCCTCATCTCTGGAAGTGGTCAGGGTCAGGCTGGATGGGGCTTTGAGAAACTTGGTCTGGCTGGAAGTGTCCCTACCCATGGCAGGGGAGGGTGGAACTAGATGATCTTTAAGGTCCCTTCCAACCCAGCCCATTCTATGATCCTATGATACACTCTGGTCTGCCATCCTAAACCCACAAGGGACAATTGGCACAGCAAGCAGAGCAGCAAGCAGCCATGGCAGACAGTTTTGAATAACAAATAAAGTTCTGAAAAGAATATCTATAAAGGCACATAAAGTATAAATAATGAATCTGAAAATTGCTGGGCAGTAGCCAGTTGGTGTGATTGAGAGAATATTCAAGCTAAAATAGATAAACCAGAGGCTCATTAAAAATACAAAATGAAAAGGTATTATCTGACATGTGTTAGGTTGTTTAAAGCTGCATGGCAATGGAGAGAATAAAGTCTAAAATGAAATAATTACCTGAATAATGAAATAAAGGAACAGAAACAAGCAGAACTGTGTCTAATGTTGTAAAATCAGATATTGGAACAATAGTTGGAAGAATCCAAAGAGAAGGGTAGACTTTTGGAGGAGAAATTAAAAGTAATTAAAAGTAATTAAAAGTAATATTACTAAAAGCCCCCAGTCCTCCACGTGTTAAGAAAATCTGAAAATTAATACTACCAGAGGAGGACTATCATGGCTATATTTGGGAAAACCCTAATCAAAATAATGATGAAAATAATGAGAAGGAGGGCAAGGATTGGCATGCCCATGAAACAATTAAATCCTCCCCAGAGAGGAGGAAATTTCTGAACTAAAAACAAGACCCATAATTAAGATCACGGTATCAGAAGAACCTCAAGCCAAAGGAGAAGTACAGATGAACCTGCACCCTAGAGGCCCCTGCAGTTCTCAAATTTACAGAAGTACAGACCAAAAACAGGAGAGTCAGAACAGTATTTTTGGAAAGTGAGCCTCATGATAGATTGAATACTGCGAGATAGTAATGAGGCTGATGGGTATTGATGTCCAGCAGTAGTGTTAAATCTTGGACCTGAATTCAATAGCCTCCTTCATTCTATAGCAAATCAATTTGCATAGGGGGGCAGGAGAGAGATATGAAAAGAGGGAACACTCTTACATACCTATACAGTAATCTAATGAATTATCCACCACTGTTACAAAAGCATAAAATAAAAAAAAACTAACAAACAGAAAATTAAACCAAACAACAAAACAAAACAAACAAAGAAGTGCTGAAGGATTTTTGAATTATGACTCTAAAATCAAGTTGACTGATCTGTAAGGCTTGCAAAATAAATTAAGGCTGTCTTTCCATCCTAACCAAAGACTGTTGCCATTACATAATTTGGGTGTATGGGAAACAGGGCTTCCAGGTGATGTATAGTAGTCATGAGAAGAGTGTTTTGATATATGTCAGTCAGTTCTGGTGTTATCTTCTGCTTTACTCTCCAAATTAATACAGTATTCCACCTCTTACCTCTGTTGAACTTGTGCAGTCACAGTCTTGTATTTGTATTGTATTTCAATAGACCTATGAAAAATTTGGAATTTATGATTTTTATTATTTTTAAACAATTCTTTTGTGATAAGAAAAGGAATGTGCTAATGAATTACCTTGTTTACCAAAAGGGATGGTGGAAAACTACTGGAAAAGAGTGGAAAAACATCAAAGACTTTGGTGGAAGGAACAAAGGAGAGTCTTGTGAACAGACCCTGGAGAAAATTAAAGTATATATATGGACCCTCAGATTGTTGTCTCAACAAGTTTCAGCAAGAGAAACTTGTGAGTCTGTGGATATTACGTCACATTCCATCTTCCTTAATGCAGAGAATATATAACTATTCTACAGACATAAGTGTATTTTACATGTATTTTATATATATATAAAAAAATAATTCATATAGGAGATTATACTGATAAATTAACTAATACAAATTAAGCTAAAAATTAAAAATGCATGAGTTTTGTAATGTTATTTCTGAAGGTTTTGGAGAGGCCAATAATAAAAATTGTGATGATGAAAACACCTTTCTACACTGACAAAGACTTTCATATGGACACAGTAGGAAAAATCCTCCCTTCTATCACACTGGGATGAGAGGAACTCTAGGAAGCTTCACGTAAACATATGACTGCAATATATAATTAAATATCACAGAATATTAGTCTGTTTCTACAAGACACTGTGTGGAGCTTTAGCTCCACTGGCTCAGTGTTAAATTCAGCAGATAATGCCATCTACAAGGAAATGTTATGCAGCTGTAGGCAGGGAAATCATAGCAACTGAAAGATGCCTCACTTCAAACTAAAGGTATTCTTTCTTTCTGCTTCTGAAAAAAAACATGACTAAAAGCTTAGTGAATCAGTACACTTCATTTCCACAGATGCTGGCAATGGATAGGCACTGAAGCAATGAGAAGACAGTCATGGGATTCTAATGGTCACCTAGGACATGTCTATGTACTGGTTACTTTGATGAACAGCAGTAATAACTACTGCTGTTCATCAAAGTAATTGGAGAGAAAAGGGGCTAGAAGGCAGCCTGTGTGAGAGAACTTGTGCTTCTCTGTTGGTATTTCTCATGGCATTTCAGTTTTAAAAACATGGTGCTTCTTCATGCATCAAAGAAAGCAGGGAATTTAAAAAATGAGCATGTCACCACCATAGCATCACTGAAAGAATATTGCAGAGATATTTGGCACACAGATTGCCCAGGCAGAATAAACCCTGCTATTTCAATGCACATCTGCTACCGATTCCAAAAAAAGAATTTCAGCTAAGCAGCTCACACCACTGCATTCAAGGCTCTAAATTCCTTATAAGTCTGACCAGATGGAATCATATGTTTCAGATATTCCCAGCATGTGCCAGAATTAACAAATGTGTGTCATTTCTGCATTTATGCTGTTGACAGACAACTGACATCTTTGCTAGAGACATTGTGGAAAGAGTTCTTGGAATTAACATATTGACAGATATATTTCAATTAAAAACAGTAGCAGCAGAATGTCAGAAAGTGATGTGCTGCTGATGGTCTATTTGAGCTTTAGTGGAGTGATGAAATCTGTATGGCTCTGCAGTCTAAATACTTAGGATGTTAGAAGGATCCAAATAAAGTAATCCCATTTCTTTGGTCTACTTACCTCCTTGCAAGAATTTCTGTTTTCTGGGAGGAAATGCTCAGTTTGGTATGAATTTCTTCTGCTTCATCACTCAAAAGTAAAGGACATATTATTTTTTTTTCTCATCAAAATTAATTTGCTATATATTTTACCCTGAGTTTTAATGCATTTCTTGTAGAGCTATCACTGTCAATCTCTCTGAGTTATTAGATTTTAGGGTGGGCCATTAAAAATCTAGCATATTTTTTTTCTCCTCAAGCTTTAATACTCTATTAGATTCTTTCATCACCTTCTCCTGATTCATGAAATTCAGATTTTGAAGCCCTTCAAAATTATCTTATCAGGCCCCTAATAAGTCAACCTGATTTGCTTATCAGCAAATTTATCTGCATTCTTTCCTAATTTGTCTTGATCTGCAGTTTTCTTTGATTTCAAAACTGTTGTATCTACTAGTATAGCAAAATTATAGAAGCTAATTCAAAAGACACAGGATATTCTCTAGGATCAAATTAGCACAATTAAAACCTCAGTAGTTCACATTACTTGTTGTAATTCTATGTGTTCACATTACTTAGTGTAATTCTTTGGGATATCATTAAGAGAAAGGGAAAGTAATACATGTGCTATAGAGAACCAGGAATGTCACTTATGTACAGAAAGTACCAGGAGTAGACTTCAGGTTTGCTGTCTGAATGCAGTCATGGAACAGAGAGGTTGATGGAGTAATGTACAAGTATGGTCACAATTCCTTCAGGGCCCTAATCCCTGTTTATGGACCACAAAGCAGCTGCAAGGCATCTTGTGCTGCTATCAGGTCCACCACTGTACTATGGGCCAAGGCAGGTACTTGTTTTCCTTTCATTCACATGAATCCCTTGGTTATTTCTGCTGCCAACAGAAACATCTATTTGTGCAGTTTCAGATACCTAAGGAGTGCCATGAAATGAAAGGTTGCTGGATAAAAGTTTTCTGGAAGCAAGGAAGAAGTCAAACTGAGAATACAGTGCAAGCACCTAAGAATGAGGAATAGAAAGGGAAGATGATGAAAAAAATGGCACAGAATGCTCACATAGATCAGAAGTATTTTGAATTAAATGAGAATGAAAAGCTGCAGAGTAATTCACCCTGCCCAGATGAAAGGTTTACATTTAAGAAGCAAGTCAGTAATGCTTTCTGTAATAACTCCCTGCCTCAGCATTTAACCTTGGCAACATGTTCCTTCTCCCAGATAATATCAACATAAATAATTTCCTACAGTTATTAGCAGCAAAATTACTTGTTATTCTCTCAGATTAGTGAGAGTTTCATCACTTTTGCATAAACTTAATTTAGAACCTTGAAGATCATGAGGGGTAAATCTGGTGCACTATGGGATGGCTTATTGGTTGTTCTGGAGAAAGAGCTTTGAAAAAAAATACATTAGAGTTAATTAAAAATTACTCTTTCTGTTGCTGAAACAAAAATCCTGTTAGAATTCTTCACTATCGTGAATTTTAAACTATTAAGATTAGATGAAAAGCCCTATCCCCCAGGAATTTAGAAGATAGAATATAAGACAACAAAATTGAAAAAGATATGCTCTTAATTCTCAACTATTATAAACCAAGAAAAACCTTTCAATTTTCTGACTTGGAAGACACACAAAGAATACCAATCCATCAAATATCCTTTACCTTCCCAATTTATCCCACTGATGACACAGTTACCTATTCCCTTCAAAGGAAAACCTTAAATGCAGAACCTGAGACACATTGTGGATACACTAGATATTAAAAAATACTTTGCATTCCATAATAATGTCCTGTATTTCACTACCCCAGTTTTACTGACATTTTAGTGAGCTGTTCTGAATCTAGAACAAATTGAACTCATCAGCATATTTAGCTGTGTGCATCCATATCTCAAATTAACTGTTAATCAGGAAGGTGGAGTGGGAATCAACCAAGTATCAATAGCTGTTAAGAGATTCCACCCACAGAAGTAGTGAAGGAGTGTGACAAATCATTATGTTGATATGCAAGAGTCCTGGTAACCAACTCTTGGCTCTCCAACAATTCTTCTCTTCATCTCCCACACAGATCACCTGGGTTTTCAAACACTTTTCACCACAGTAAAAGAAAAAGTGAGAAGTCAGACCTCTCTAGAAGGAAGCAAACACTGGAACTGATCTGACAAAAAAGTAAAGTGACTTTCCCAAGCTCACTCTCAGGATATGCAAGACAGCTAAAAGCTTTATCAAACAGTACTGACATTGCCGGCTTTAAAGTAGGGTTTATACCAGGTAATAATCCTGAAAGCCACAATCTGCATCAGAAAGAAGCAACAAGCACATGAAAGACACTTCACTGAAAAGTTCAGTTTTCTGGAACAAAGCACATTGCCAACTAAATTTCTTCTTCCTAGAGAAAAATATATGGGAACCCATAGTTAGGTTGCATAAAGAACTCCTCACGGGGACTTACATGCTATTACGATGGTGATTGCAGAACAAGAGGAAATACAGAAATGGCAAACAGCAACAGGAAAAAGGAAAAAAGAGTACTGTATTAGTGATTTTTTTTTCATGATTACTAGGAGTCAGTATCTATTTTGCTTTTGTTCTAGTTGTTAATTGATCTTATGAAATCTTTCTGCTCACATAGGCTGAAATCTCCCTGTGCACAGTTCAATCATAAAAGGGCCCATTCTCACTTGAATCCTTGTGTCTTGCCAGTATGGTATGAACAAAAGTGGAACAACTATGGGTTGTTTTAGTCATATTTTAATTGCAGTGATGTACTTCTTCTGCCATAAAATTTTAGGTAGAATTTAAACTCAAAGGAGTGATGAGATATAAACTGGGTGAAGGGAGGGATTTATAAGTAAATTCAGCAGCGAACTGATAGATTAATGAAAACCAAAGAATTATGGTTGCAACATTAATCTCTGAAATGGCATTAATGTTTTAGAGGAAAAAATGATACTTTATATTATAATAAAAATTTCATTAGCATTTCAATAAAATGAAAGTCAGTAATTTGAACTCCACTAAAACTAGTCATTCACAAGGTCCACAGTAGATCTGAAAGCTCTTTGATTCATTTGTTCTAAATGTGCATTTTTATGTTCCATTTTGCTTTCAGAAAAATAAAAAATTTGAAAATTTTAAGATTAAGCTTTCCAATTTCAGGATGCTATAAGTATGGATAAAAAGTGATGTTTTTTTTTAAATAGACATTGTAAAATGTCTATCTCACTCATCTATCCCCTTGTCAACTACTACACTCAAAAGAAGAATGCCCAGTTTATTTTTTTTCTTTAAGTATTTGTGCATATTTGAGAACAAAAAAATAAAGGAAATAGTCCTGACCGTTAAATCAATCAAATTTGTGGTCCAGCAGCAATGGTTTATTTTTTTCTCAATTTAACTCAATTTTAGTTACCCTTTTCAGTCCTTAAATCACCAGGTAAGCCATAAAAATTAACAGTCCTGTCTACAAATAGACATCTGCTGTTGTATATTAAAGTTTTAACTAATTTCCCTTTAAACTTAGGCGAGAGAAGTAGATATTCCTGATGGTGATTCTTCTGATCAAACATTCATCTGTTGTTAGGGAATAGGAAATGCCTTCCTGGACCCATAGCACATAATTTGAGAGACTGCAGTATTGATGACCACATGCAAGGAACTCTTCTTTAACAGACGATTCCTGACCATGAGACACTCATCATCTTTCCTCTTGCAGCTGGCTGAAGACATCCACATTACAGAGCTTTAATTTGAATAATTCTCCTTCCCTATGACTCCCTACAAAACATCTTGCATAAATGGCCCTGAGTGTTGCCATGAAGGGTCCTTAGGCAGACATGAGTGCTTTCCAGCAGCAGAATAGCCCAAAAGGATGTACTGATGCACAACCATCATGCATGCATGACCAAGAAAAAGAAAGGCTCTCTAGGGCTCTGTCCAGGTAAGATACCTAAGCAAGAAATCACTTAAAGTTGCAATTTGAGTCAGAAGCCTGAATACATACTGAAGTTTGTCAAATTAATTAAGTCTGAGACTATTTTTTTTCCTGCATGAACTGCATTTTATGGAAAGAACAATAGTGTGGATCAGGAAACTATATACCAAAGAGAATGTGTTTAGAAGGGTACCTCTTGTCACCAGCATGACTGGAATGAGAGGATTACACTGAAAGACACCTCTGTCAATTTTATATGTAAGAAATCTTCCTCCTCCCACTCCTTTTTCTCCATATTGTCTTTCCACTGCTATATTTTATAGCACATATTATTATACAAAACAATAAAAAGAGATCTATAAAACATTTGTATTATTTCAATTTATTTTCTGCTTCTACCTGCTTTACTGGCAAGGTTAACGTGGTCATATTTCTCCTATTCCTTTCTATGTCTAAAACTCCATAGTTTCCCCCAAGCCAGAGAACTTACAAGGTGGCAGGGATGAAATCAGTCTTGTTGGATTTATGTGGAAGAAATAAAAATTTCATTTCCACAGCTGTAATTTTTCTCTTGCAGATCTCTGAAACCCCAAAGGGTCATATGACAGGAGTTAGTAGCTTTTAGTAAACAAGTGGCATATAGCATCTGCTGTAACACTGAGAAGAAAAATAAAATCTTGTATATTTTCAAAATCATTTAATTCTTAAGTAAAATGAGACTCTACAGCATTATGCTTAGTGCCAGTTCTATTGTATTATCCAGGATTTGGTTATGGAAACATCCACATTATTTAAAGAAAATAAACCCAATTAACAAGAGCAGAGCTGGTGGACATTGCATGTTTTCCCACAGTGAATTTACTTTGAACAATTTTTTTTTTCTGGGATTTTTTTGAGCTAAACCAAATTATTTAAAAAATTTCTTACCTCTGCATAAAACACAAAAAAGGGAAGGGATGGGAATAAAAGCTCTCATGTGCCTGAACCATGCTTCACACAGGAGACTTCAGGCTTAAAGGAGTCAGTCCATGAGCATAGCTGCCAGGGGAAGAGCTCCAATTAGTCCCAGCACCTTGATGAGTTACTGGACTCACCGAGACCCTGTGGAAGTCATCTCCTCCTGATCCTACAAATGGTTGCTGCACTATTGCAATCAAAATAAGCTGAACTAGCAAGGATCTGTTATTTTTTAAAGCCTCTTCTGACTGAAGGAGTTAAAGGCATGCTGATAGAAGGAGTTCAGCTCTCAGGTCAGAAGAAGAAGCAACAAGAGGCAAAGGGGGCAGTGAGGAGGAGGAAAGAGCAACAGCAATTAGCAGGGGAATGTTGGAGTTTGCAGCTGCAAATGGAAGTATGTTTGGAACCCAATGAGTTTAATCTTTAGAGTAACATCCAACTCTAAACCCTTGCTCCTCTGTGGCACTACAAATGTAACTGGTAGTCCTGCACTATACAGTTTTTCCCAGCCAGCCAAAGCTATTTAAATTAATTTTAATCAGTAACCATCTACTTTCTACTCAAGAGGCATGTAGAGCTAATGGATGTTTCTTTCATTAAATTAAAGTCCAAAACTATGCCCTGTGCCACTAGATATAAAACTATTTTCTTCCTCCAAAAACAAATGTGGTGACAAAAAATACCCTTTATTATCTTACCCGCTGTCTTCTAAGTGCTATCTTCAAGAAATTCTGATCAAGTAAACATTTAATTTAATTTAATGGAGAGGTGCACACTTACTTCAGAAATCTGAATATATTATAGGTTGCCAGATGATAAATTTGATAACACAGCTGCTGTGTTCTGCTCAAATGAATGAAGAAAACTGCCGTGAGCATTTTCACTGTCTGTTTCCTCCCAGTATCAGATGAGTCTTGGAAAGCAAATTTTCAGTTGCGTGAAGGTTTTATTTGATCTAGTTTATTACTGAAAATTGCAAATATTCTTTCTTCTTATTTCTGTCCTTACTAAGGCTGCATTTCACTCCATCAGCAGGTTTAAATTTTCACTAATCCTAGTTTCCTAGTGCTCCATTTCTGAACTGTGGTGCTTTTCAGATTTTGCTGTCTTATGCTTAGAAGATGTCTGTAGAGATTCATTTTATCTTTAAAATTGGGTATAGATTCATGAGGAAGTAAAAGCATGCCCAGCCACAGCTGGCAGAATGGCACCTTAAGTCACTAAGAGTTATTTTTAAAATTGCATCTTATTTTTAAGGACAGATTTGCTCTGAGCTACCATCTCCACCCTTGGCATCAACTTCTGACAGTCTTTGATACCCAGACCTTTTCACAGCTTTTCTTAGGAACGTTTTCTGTTTGAATGCATGAGTACCAGGTGACCAGAGACACAGCATTTCAGTATCCCTCACTCTTCAGAACAGGCTGTGCAGACCTAGCTGGGACAGGGCAATGCAATTGCACTGGTGAGCTCAATTTATATTATAACAAGAGCAACATGCTGAGAGCAGACTGAACATATGTCAACCAGACTGTACTTGGACTAAGCAAGTAGTGGTAGGTGGCAAAATTGGGGGGGTTGGAGCTGGGAGTGGGGAAGAAACATAATAAAGTTTTTGCTTGATATTGAAACATTCACTTAAAGCCACCATAGCCCTGCTCCCTGCTACAGGCTGTGCCTGTGCTCTGCACAGTACAGGTTACACAGAAAGTCACCACAAACCATGTGTTAGTGGCTCAGTAGGGTCAGGAGCCATGCGGGGTTCCCCAGGAACAGGGAGCAGGGCAGCCAGGGACTGTCCCTCCCTCATCCCTAGGCACTGAGCCTCTCTCAGGGGTCAGGCTGGGATGCAGGGATGTGGGGGAGCCTGGTACTCGGGAGCTCATGGCCAGGCAGGGGGCTCCCCTCTGGTGGGGAGCTGGAAACCATCCCTGTGTCAGTGCTGCTGGGGCTGATGTGGAGTCTTGGGCCTTGGGCAGGACTGGGGCAACAAAGGCAAACAAAAGGCAACAACAAAGCTCATTAAGGTCCTGGAGCTCAAGTCCTATGAGGCACAGCTGAGGGAGCTGGGGTGGTTTAGTCTGGAGAAGAGGAGGCTGAGAGGAGACCTTATGGCTCTCTTCAGCTACCTCCAGGGAGGTTGGAGTGAGGAGGGAAACAGCCTCTGCTCCTTAGTGACTGTGACAGGACCAGAGAGGATGGATGGAAGCTGTGCCAGGGGAGGTTTAGGGTGGATGTTAGGAAACATTTTTTCACTGAGAGGGTTGTCAGGCATTGGAACGTCCTGCCCAGGATAGTGGTGGAGTCACCATCCCTGAGGTATTTAAAAGGCATTTGAACCTGGTTCTTAAGGACATGGTTTAGTAGTTAGATTATGGTGTTGGTCAAAGGATGGACTGGATGGTCTTGGAGGCCTCTTCCAGCCTAACCACTCTCTGATTCTCTGATTCTGTGGGGGCCCCAGTGTGGCTTGTTCAATCAAATTCTCTCATAGAGGAGCTGCTATTTCAGTGAAAAATCCTGGATGAGCAGGTGCTGATGGTCTGTATTATTGCATTTTGATTTAAAAATTCTAGTGATGATTTGTTCATTTGAGACAGGTTTTTCCTATTTTGTAAATGAAAAACCCAAATAGGAGACTCTGTAAGTCCCTATAAATGCAGGCAATGAAAATCTGAGATGTTGTTGATGTCTTCTTTTAGCTTTATTCCTTTTTCTATTGTTTTACCATTACTTTTATATATATATATATAAATGCAATTTTGAACATAGCCGTGGATGTGGCTAAATTATAGCTTTTGGAATTAAATTATAGCATTGTTTGGTAATTAGAACAATTTTTTTTTCCATTGCTTTAGATTTTACTAATTAAATTTTGTTTTAACATTCCAATGTTAATACAATTAAGAAAACTTATTGCTTTAATTAGAGAAAACTAGAACTAAATGTTATGGGAATACAGATAGTGCTGGACTCAGAATTATTTCTCACCATTACAAAATTTTTTGGGGGTAACCTAGGGTATACCAAACTTGGAGTACCTCCTCCAGGAAATCAGAGGTAACTGATCCCAGTCCCTCAGCTCTGGCTGTTTATTTTCCCATGAAACTCAAATTACACTACTTGTACTGTAGGGCTGCTTAGATATCCCAACTGAGAAACTGGAGATTTTGGCAGTTACAAATGAAAGCACTGAGGTTTTTCTTTCCTGAAAGGCCTTATATGTGATCTTTTTAAATAATAGTATATTAAACATTATTAACATCCATTAGACAGCTGGGGATTCTAATATCAGGGATTTTGGTATGCTGTAAATTAGGTGGCTTTATTATAAAATAAAGGACTGGAAAAACTCCATATTCTGTATTTTGCATCCCTAGATTTTTGGCTATGACTACTGGCTTCCCTTGTATCTCCTCTTAACAAAGAAACAGATGGAGTTTCTCCCCAGTGCTTAGTCAAGACAATACTAGTTCTGGCTAAAGACAGAACATAGAAAGTTAAAGTTCTGGCACACTGTAAAGTCATTCTTTCTTTTTTTTTTTAATCTTTCATATGGCTACTGCTTTTTCAGCCACTGAAAATTAAAATACATTGTATCCTTGTATCCTTGTACACTTGTATCCTTGTAGTCAGCCTAGCTGCCCCCAGAGGGAGGACAGAATAATCACTGTTGTTCTGGATCACAAAATCACAGGATTGTCGTGGTTGGAAAAGATCTCCAAGATCAACACATCCAACCATCAACATCCCTTCCTCAATAAAACAAATAAAATGTATTTATCTATATCTATCTCACCATGCCCACTAAAGCATGTCCTGAAGTGCCTCATCTACATGGGTTTTAAATACTTCAGGAATGGTGACTCCACCACCTCCCTGGGCTGTCTGTTCCAATGCCTAACTACTCTCTCAGTAAAGAAATTCTTCCTTATACCCAATCTAAACTTCCCTTAATGCCATTCCATCACTCCCTATCATTATTTATTTGAGAGAAGAGTCCAGCACCCAGCTTCCTACAACCTCCTTTCAGGTAAATGTAGAGAGCAATAAGGTCTCAGCCTCCTTATCTCCAAATTAAACATTTCCAATTTCCTCAGCCTCTCCTCACAGGACTTGTTCTCCAGCCCCTTCACCAGCTTGGCTGCCCTTCTCTGAACTCACTCCAGCAGCTCAAGGTCCTTGTAGTGAGGGGCCCAAAACCAAACACCATATTTGAGATGCAGCTGAGGACTGTACAAAGTACAGGGGCACAATCACTTTTTCCTGCTGGCCACACTATTCCTGACACAAGCCAGGATGCTGTTGACCTTCTTGGCTACCTGGGGACACTTCTGGCTCATATTCAGCAGGCTGTCAACCAGCACCCCCAGGTCCTTTTCTGCCTGACAGCTTTCCAGTTCCCCAAGGCTGTAGTGTTGCATGGAGTTGCGACCAAAGTGCAGGACCTGGCACTTGGCCTTGTTGAACCCCCCTTTATTTGCCTTGGCCCACTGATCCAGATTGTCCTGGTCCCTTTGCACAGCCCTCCTACTTTCAATCAGACCAGACCCAATAAAATTAATGGGCTGCATAATTCCCTGAGTTTTTTTCCAGTTAATAAAATTAAACCATTTCTCTTATATTGCTGTTCCTCTTGAATGGTTTCTGTAACATGCACAGGTGCTGTCACATCACAAGTGGGAGTGAGAAGGGACTGCTGAAGAGGTGGCACATCCTGAAGTTGTGGCAAAATCATAGGATTTCAGACTTTTAAATCAAAGTTGTGTTCTGAAGTATAATTATAAAATTACCATAAAACCGATCAGCAATTAAGAAGAAATTTGCAGGGATGTGTAACAACATTGTCCCCAGTGTAATGTTCTGTTTATGTGTTGCCTATCAGAATTATAGATAAAAATATTATCTACAGAAGTTATTAATGTCTAAACAGTGTGAGAGTCAGAAGGATATTATTTGAACTTATGAGAAAAACTTGGGGGTAAAAAAATGCTTATGGTTCCTTCTGGAATAGGTTTATCCAAATGATCATCCAGTGACACCTCTGGGGAACTGGCTGAACAGCGTGACTCTGCAAGGGCTTTCATCTGGGTGAGGCAGACCTCTGGATGAAAAATAATAATAGAAATTATAAATTGTTAATAATCGGAGAAGGGCTAGTTTTGAAAAATTCTAATGAATATAAACATAATTAAGCATCTTTTAATAGCATCACTAACTACAAACTTGTAATGAGCATGAAAATAATAAAGCCTCTTCAGAGTGCATCACTGCTAACCCAAATGGCCATAACGTCTCATGTGAATAGCATGGACACGAGGAATATTTATTGAGTAAAGATTGTTCACACAGCCCTTTATAAAGTCTATTAGAATCACAAGATATAGTTGGGGTAATGGTTTAGCCATCAAAACTGAACTGGAACTTGAAGTTTATTGAATGAGGATTAATGTGTGATTTAAAACCCATAACTGAAAAAATGTGTTCTACTATAGTCAGTTCTACAATATTTTCTCCATACCTTATGTTGTGGTGGTTGTGGTGTACCAGTAATATTGCATTCTACCCATCTTATTTAAATTTAAAAATGTGATCAGTGATAATTAAAGTTTTAAGAACCTTAAATGGAATATACTACAGTTATTATCATGACAATGGTCCAGATCATGTATATTTTATTAATAGGCAGTTAGGTACATTCTGATGGACATATAGGAATTTAGGCCCTAGGTTCAAAAATTTATTTTTTTATTTACATAATCCCATAAGTAGTTAGATTAAAGCCATCAGTATTTTGAACTATTGAAATAATACAATGAATTTCAGAACAAGGATGGTATTTTCACTGCTTTTTTTGATGCTCATCTGGACTATGAAAGGTTTCCCATGTTAAACATAGGCTTTGATCTAGAAACATCCCCACTATATTTAGTTTTCCAAGATGAAAGAATATGTTCTTCCTGATCTTTAGGGTTATATAATATAAAGAAAAATCAACTTCTATAAACTTTATATTAATAATGGGATATAGTGAATTGATTGTATTTTATGATTCATGCAATTGAAGGCAGATGGGAGATTAAAACCACCACTGTTTCAACTAGATCTGAGAATTTAAATGAGGTAGGTGCTGAGATCTAAAAGAGCATTTTTGTCCAGCAAATCTTTAATCCAAAAACATTCCTGTCAAATTTATATTTTGATAGAATATATTTATTGCAGGATTTTACACGAAAACAAAAGTAAAAAAAAATCATCTTTTGATTAGTTTTGAAACCCATGTTTTCTTGGGGTTTTTTCTTTGAGATGAAAAATTGACAGCTTGATTTCTTTTTTACATAAAATGTGCTACATATATAGCTACACCTTCTAGCTTCTAAAACCTCTGTGTGAAATACTTGCTGGCTGGAGGAATTGCTGTAAATGGCTTCTCTGTTTATTCTGGCATTGAAGACTGCCAAGATGATGTTTAGTTTGTCTAGGAGATAAAATACATAGGGAGTTTTTCCACACTGTAGCAAGTTTTAATTGTCTTTTTAAAACTTCAATTTAATTTTTAAAAAGGTATTTTTACTAGAAACACATTAGCAGCTCCTTAGGCTTTGTTTTGACCACTCTGAACACAAAAATTATCTCTTCCTTTGAAATTATTTATACACGTCTTAAGGAAGTGCTGAGTCTTTATGGAACTGATAAACTGAGTATATACAAACAGCCTTTAATAAATTTAGTAAGGAATTATCTATGTGTTTATTACTGCTTATTACATACTGCCAGTAAGAGAGTTTTTAGATAAAAGAATTTCTAATGAGGGTTAAAACTAATTGGGCTTTGTTTGGTTTTGGTTTTTTTTTACACTGTAATTCCTTAGGAAGCCTAAAAAAGATTTGACTTAGGCAATTTGCTGAAGCAGGCTTTCATTAGAGATATACTGAGCAGTGTGTTAATCACTCCATGAATTCACCACTTTCAGATAATTTATTCTAATCATCATTTCTCAGTACAAAAGGAGTTGAGTAAGAAATTTTGTCAACACTGTATTGTGTGGATGCACAAGGCCTTACAGGAATGATTCAAGCTCATCCTCATTCATGGAACCAACTGCTCACTGGGCTGAAATTTGAGCTAGATGTACCAAAGGACAAAATCATAATTGCATAACTGTAATTCTGCATCTTGGCCACCTTGAAAGAGATCTTTTGCCCAGAAGTATGCACCCACCTGCATTTCTATAGCATGAGAACAGTAAAGGGAGCACCTTTATGACTTCATCTAACTGGAAGATCATGGTTTGCATTCAGGCAACTGTGCTTATCAAAACGACATCTACATCCAGTCTGCTTTTGTTGGATGCTCCTGGGTCCCATGTCGCTCCTGAACTGTGACAAACCACGGTCTGGAAGCACATGAGTTCAGATGGGCCACAGCTGTCCTGTGGACTCTGCTAGCAATTCAGCAGTATGTTTCCTGTTCTGGTACAGATGTGGCCACAGGTTCCATTTTCATAAAGAGTGAGGCACCTAAAAAATGTTGTCCAAGATATTTGAGCCTTTAAAAAAATGAGTAACTGGTGAGAAACTGAAGTCTCTCCTCTCTTATTATATAGAAATGAAGAAAAAGCACTAGTAAGGCCTTGCTGTTTCAAGAAATGTTGGCTCTTATTTGAAGATATAATAATTACTCTGTAAAGCATTTGCTTGAAAAGAAACTTGGTGATTGAAAAACTTTCATTAGCCCTTAGAGATCTGAAGTACAAAGATCTGAAGCCTCTTTTAAAGTGCAGGATTACCTTGGGTCATTCCTGAATGAAAGCCCAGAGAGTGCTAGCTTATCTTCCTCCCACTAAGAATGGTCACTTGTATAGTAAAAAGA
The DNA here is from genome assembly GCF_036169615.1 of Heliangelus exortis. NCBI lineage: Eukaryota > Metazoa > Chordata > Aves > Apodiformes > Trochilidae > Heliangelus > Heliangelus exortis. The sequence continues at coordinate 102,821,575 of NC_092424.1, read as the reverse complement.
TTACTCACATGTGTGACACACAGAAAAATAATAACATATTGCTGCACAGTGGGACATTGAGACTGCAACTGCACAACTGTGAACTAACCAACTGTTCTTGAATAAAGCCTTACCCCCTACTCATCCTGCAGACATTCTATCCAGAACAGGAAATTCCAAACACACCTTGTACCTTGTTCATAAGTTTTGAGCTATAATCCTGTCTAAATGGTTCTGTCTGTGTACTCACCTCACCTAATGGATAGGATTTGGGTAGGATAGTTACCCAGAAGTATTCTGTGTTTGAATCCCTTCAGGGGTGAAGAGGGAATTCAACATCTTTTTTAACTCAAGACAAGTGTTTTAAACAATAGTTTATGATATAAAAGCTGAGAGCAGTACATTTGTGTTGTTTTAAAATTAACCCACACAGTACATTTTGTGTCCAGAGAACTTGTATAGGAGTTTGCTAACATTTTCTACCATCTCTTTCTAACGGAGGTCTTAGAAGACTTGAGTAAATAATTCTTAGTTATTGACATATCTACTTCAGAAAGCTGGATTACTGAAAGCAGATCTTTGAAAATGATTATGCTGGAGTATAAAATGCATCCTTTCTCATTTAAAAAATCTATGCAAAATGAGCTAATACTTTTATAAATGTTTTGTAAATATAAACTTTTGCAAATGGTGTCAGACATCTTTTCTAGACATCCTCTGCTCCTACTCTGAGTTACAAGGCTCCAAAACTGTACCATGCTTAATAAATCTGTAAGCCATGACCAAGGTTATGCAGTTTTTCCAATTGATACTTCAGTATTATTTCTGCTAACTCATACCTTGAAATTCAAATAATTAGCAAACTTGGACCATCTTCACAGAAATTTTAGCTAAGGAAACACTGCAGAAGTTGCTATTATATATAGGGTGTTTAAATATGAACTGACATTTTACCTTCCACATGTTTCATTCCAATGTACAAAGACCCCTTTTCATTAAATATTGTTGACTAAGATTTTCTGTTTTTTCACAAGTGCTCCTGTTTAAACGCCTCTCCAAAAAAAAAAGGCCTAAATAGACTTTGAAAGAGGAATAATTTGACCGCAGAGAAGTAGCCATTGGATCAGACACAGTAATTTTTACCTTAGAATTTTTATGTAAGATTCTTTTCCTAAATAGGACAGCGTTAGGAAAGTCTATATTGCCTCATGCAATAATATACTTTAAAGATGTTAAGGCTGGGGAATATCAACAAGACAAGTATTAGGCTTTTTCATAGAAAGGATCTCTGAATTAGTGTAATTGCATTTTGTCACTTCTCATTTCTGTTTCTTAATCTTTAAGCACTTAATCAGTTATTGCCTTTGGAAAAATAACATCTCCTGTTTTCAGATGGGGCAAATCAGACATGCAGAACTCAATCCCTAAGTGTTTTTAAAGTAAAAATTCAGATTTAGATCTTGAGACACCCTGCTCTAGAAATAGAAACAAAAAGTATTAAATATTTCATGGTTTATCTTTTTTTCTGGACTTACCCTTGCTTTAAATTTCAAACTTCCATTTTTTAAAAGGGGAAACAGTGAATCTAAAAATTGTGTGTCAGGCTTTCACTGTTTTCTTCAGACTGCAGCAGGCACTGCCAGGCCCTCTCTGGTTGTGTAGTCTCAGCTTTCAAGAGAGTTTTGAGAGAGTTGGATATGGGAAATGGAAACAAAGCAGTTGTGCAAGCATTATGCTGTACCCAGGGAAAAACTGTAAAAACTACTGCTAGCATCATAGTACTGAAAGCATGGCTGGTTTGATCTTTTCTGGAGCAACATGCCACTGTGCAATGGAAATACATTTCATTCTAACTGAGCACTAGTATACAGAGAGCAATCTGACCATTTTTTACTTAGATTATGGCAAATTGCAAGGTCACATTTTTTATCTTCTTCAATATTTTACATTTTCACAGCCCACATATTTTAATAAAAGTATTTCTGTACTGCTGGCACCGACAGTCTGTCAGAACATTTTTGCACAAGGAAAACAGGTTAAAAAATAGTAGCTTTTTCAGTAACAGAGGTGACACTCTCAGGTTATTCTTTTAATACTGTAAACCTAATGGATTTAAGCCATTTTTTAAACTTATATTTTTATAATAAATATAAAATCAAATAGCACATAGCTTAATGCCTGAAGAATTTATCAGCTGTCCATTGAAAATTTATAAAATAGGCAATAAATTCAGAAATCTCTGCTGATTTAGGTTTTTCTGAATTTCTGGGCTTTCAGCCATTTGCTGCTTGTTGCTTTCCTTGCTTCTTGCTGAGAACTATGTGCCTCACAGTCAGGAAGGACTGGAAAGTGCACTTAGGAGTACTATGTCTGCTGCTTTTCAACCTGTTGGCAGAATAACATTTTCTCTTCCTCAGTAAGTGAAATTCTAGTAATGATACAGATGTCTTATGAAATCTAAAGGTAAGAAAGAAAAGTGTCAAAGCCTGAAGTCATATGTTTTGGTGAGAATAAAAGCCCATCTAATTAAAGAGGATGTCTCACTGCTGCAGGGTTCAGCATTAATAACTATCAAGTAAATTCACATATAAAAGGAAACTGGCAGATCTGAGTTGGCCACTGTGCATGTGGAGTATCACTAGATGTGCTGACAATAGAACAAGACAGTTCTTTTTTCAGTTCTTTTTTCTAAGCTTAAGTCAATTGACTTACATAAATACAGTCAGATGTACTGGTAAGACGTAGTGTCCCATGCCTTCAAAATAAAATATATAGCTCTTCATTAAATATCTGTACAATATTACATCCATAGATTTACTTATTTTCTAAGCTTAATCAACAGACCCAGGTCAGAACTATAAAATGGATTCTCAAGTGGTCAGCAACATCTAAATCCTGTTTCATCTACTCTATTTAGTTTTCTCAAAAAAATGAGAGGTATAAAGTAAGACAAAATTTATAGACAAAATTGGGTGAAAATATCAACCATAAGCAAACCTGTATAAGAAATACATAACCCAAATAATAAATACACAAAATAAACTCAGTAACTACAGAGGTAGATGACTTGAATCCCTCCTAGATGGACAGCCACTCCATCCACTGCTGGAGGTTGCTCTTGGTCGGACACTCACTTGAGAATAAGGAATCTGGTTCCTGTATTTTTGTCTACATATTTTAGGATTTTCATATAGACTCTTTGATGTTTAGGAGGTGATTTGCACTGTTACGCTGGCAGGTAACATCTTGCTACTGTACTGCTTTATGTTCTTTTGTCAAATCATTTATGATTTGCAAGATGTTATGATTTTTTAAGATACAGAATAATTTGGTAATGAACTGAAAATAGTTTAAAATGTAGATGTGGGAATCAAATGCTGCTTTTGAAATACAAATAATTCTCACATTAACTAATTCACTACTTAAAATGAAATTTATAGAAAAGGAAGTTTAAATTATAATAAAGACCAATTTTATGGAAACACAAAGGGTAACAAATTTATAAGTCTGCTAGAATGGGTTGTGTCCTGGGGCTACCTCTCTAGACACAATAGAATCTATATTCACAAAAGATTTATCCTCTTAGGAAAAATGGTCAGGTTTTGCCACATCACATTTTCAGGTTCTATAGTTTAGACATGAGGAGGACTTTTGGATATGGAACTGAAAATTAATATTGTTGAATATACTGGATAATCTAACACCTCCAAACAAAGAGATTTGTACTAATTGGTAATAATCCAACAGAAAAAGCTATAATGAAATACAGTGTTTGAAAAATGAAGCTGAAGGAAATCAGATTAATATTGAAACATAAAAGTTAAATCAAGGATAATTAATTGTAAAAACTAGCCCTACACCATTTGTTATAGGTTGTCTTTCAAAAGTCTATGATATAGACTGTATTGAAATCATGTGTCTGAGACTGGTATTCATCACAATTCTGCCTTAAGAAATCTGAGAACCAGACAGTAGTATTTATATCGTTTCATTATTTAAGTAATAAAAACTGTCATAAATATTTTGATTTATGGGGCACAAAAAAATCTAATAAAATAGCATAGTTACAATGTAAGTACTCAACATTGCAAAATGTCAAAACCCAGTTTGCCAATATAGGGATTTATAAACTGAGGAAATTCAGATTTATTTTTGTGTTAGCATTCAATGACACATAGCTGATGCTAAGACAGCCAAATATTAGATAGCTTTTCCTAAGCTATTTAGTAAAAATATCTTGACAAACTCATTTTTAATATAGAAAATAATATATATTTTTGTACATTTCATTTTAGACATGTCAATCATTTTTTGGTTGGAACTTCAAAAATGTTCATTGAAAGTTTCAGATTATATCATTAAAGTGGACAAAGCTAAATCAGCTGAAAATGCCCATAGAGGGGGATTTATTTTATCCACCATCAGCCCTCAAATAGTTAGACATCTAGTCCAAGCAAGCCATCTCAGCTGCCTTAATAGCCAATGGCAAGACACAGGTATCTCCAGTGAGAGAAGTCAGGATGGCAGCTATGTAGCTTCTAGAAGTGCTCCTCCCTGTGGCTGTGAAAACCATGTTGGTGATGAGCTGAAATTAAACTTCTGCCTTTTAAATTGCTAGAGATGTGAAACAGTTTATAACCTCTCTTAAGAAACCATTCATAAGGAACATCTTGCAGATCATGAGCCAGTCCTTTAACATGTGCTAATGCAAATAGATCCCAATTTATGTAAGCACTTGCGTATACGAGTGTTGGCAATGAAGTTGGTTCCTCCAGTAGTGGAATGACACTGGTGGGTGACAGAGCTGACACTGCAGCACCAACCACTCCTAATCTGTCCTCTTAATAACCAGACCCAGCTGCAAGTCCTCTGGTAGAAATCAGTCTTCTTATAGTAAAGACTTAAGATTTTATGTGCACGCTTCTCTAAGAAATGCAGTAATAATGTGAGTCTGTTTTATAGCAAGCCCAATAATAATTACCAACATCAGTTACACCATGGCTTAGTTGGTTTGCTTGCAGAATATTGACCCAGATGCCCTTCTGAAGTCAAAGTAATTAATTATGCAGTGTTTCAACCTACCTGTGCTCCTTTGAGTTATCCTGCAGTTTTGTTGGTGAAATGTGCTCCCTAATTAGACTAGAAAAATAATTAATAGAGTCCTAGGTTTATTCTAGTAGCAGATGCACATACAAATATGCATTTGTGTAAGATGTCCTCCAAACTTGTTATGGCACTAAATACATATTAATTGTCATCTAAATTCCCAATTGACAGCTGCTTTGTAGCACCAATTCACCTATTAGTATCCTCAGTTATGCATAAAAGAATAGCAGATGTAACACTGTAAATGTTAATTTAGAAAATTTCTAATACAGTGATGAGGGTAGCAATTCGCTGGTTTGATAGAGGGGAAAAAATGATAGGCATGTCAGCTTTGGTACTGCAAAAGTATTATTTTCCTTATTGAAGGTGAATCCAAGAAATACATGAAAACACGTCCCCACTGGAAGCAAAGAGAAAGCAGGTATTCAATTTATTTGTATCAAATATTTGATGGTATAAAATAAATATAAATAAATGGTAATTCAAATAAAAATAGTAATTCAAGTCAATCAACCAAGTACAGAAAAGTAAAGGAGTAAGGTGTACATTTTTTCATTAAGATTAGAATGCAAATTACCACACTAAAATTTAGCCAAATACAAATTTAAGATTAATTCAATCACCTAATATTTGTCTCTACTCAATGGAGGGAGACACACATTTGCAAGGAATAAGTCACCTACATTAATTGGAGGGAAGAGATGATGCTCTTCCACACTGACTATAAGAGCCTGACTTAAACTGAATTCCTGTCTTTGAGATGGCTACTTCATTTCCTTGGGATAAGGACTTATTCCTACTGATGGGACAGGATCTGACAACCATCTCTAACAGTATATTTTAGTTTCTTATCTCTCTCTCGAATTTAATCTCATCATACCTACCAAAGCTTTAGGTGCCCCAAGGAATATGGCCCAATTTCTGATCCGGGTCAGTATTCTGAAGCAAAATTCATCCCAGCCTGATGTGGAGAGAAGGTGATTGCAGTGGGTACCCTGCTGGGGGTTGTCTCTCACAGTCAGTCTCAGGGCTTGTTGCACCACACCAAACCACAGAGGAAGACAGTGCCTGCTCCTTCCCTCCAAACATTGCCTTTTCTCTGTGTTAAATGCCACGGAAGCTTGAGGTGTCTCAGGAAGTAACGGTGGGAATAACTGTGGTTTTTTGCTTGAGATTAAGTACTGTGGTTTATCTTCTATGTGTTGGAAACAACCTTGATTTCTTCTCAGCATTAAATAGGGTATCTATGGATATTCCTAGAAGCTCTGAAATATTGTCACACTGTCAGTGTTCAGAATCAACTGAAATCTGGAAATATCATCCATGGGCATTCCTGGACCCTTGTGGTTAGGCTCTATGTCTGACAGACTACACTGTGAGTGACGGGTTCACTTTTCTGATGTTTCCTGTTATGCTTTGAGGGGGGGCAGGCTAATTTTATTGTATCAATAAAAGAACTTTGAGGCAGTGTTTAGAATCCTGAGGGATCCAGGGAAGAAGAACAGAGCAGGGTCAATGGGACTTCCTATTTCTTGCCATACTCCAGGAGGACTTGCCATACAAGCCAGGAGGACTGAATTTTGCCCCTTCCTGCTCCCTTTTTCCATGCTGCTTCCTGCTCTCCAACATCTTGGAGAGAGGCTCCTGCTTTTCCATCAGCTTGCCATATTCTCAGCAGGATCTGAATCCATTGTGTGCCAGGAAAAGCTGTGGACCCCTTTCCCAAGTCAGCTCTGCTGCAGGGACCTTTGAACACTTGTATTGGTGATCATCAAGGTAGGGTTTTATATATATATATTTATATATTTGTTTCTGATCACAAATGTTACAATCCCCTCCCAGTTCCAATAAACCTGTTCAATTTTTAACTTCCAGTCTTAACGTTTCCTCCTTATTCTCCTTTTTTCTTCTTGGGAGGGTGAAGGATGGTATCAGAGAGCAATTCTGCTTGTGGTTTGCCTCCACCACTAAACTAGGACATTCCTTTAGTGAAGACTAAAGAATATGCTGTCATCTTGTCATCTGTGTTAAACTTTGTGAAGGGCATTTTTATTGCAATAAAGCTGCAGTTGATTTAATTATATACAATATACCTGTGCCAGATAGCTGCTTTCCACCACCATCACCCTCCCCACATCCCCCCAAAGATAATTGTGGGTCTTTATTTTCTCAAATATTTTTTTTCCCCTTTATGAAATGAGATGATATGATGCATCAATGATTACACAGAGGGAGATTCTGAGGTTTTAAGCAGAAAATGTATATTTGGCAACAACAAAAAATCAGAATAAAAAATTTTTACTGTATCCTGTCTTGTTGTAAGTGAGGGACTTTCAGAAGCAGATTCAGGGGATGAAAAATAAGGGGGGGATTTGTATTTATTGAGGTGGGATGATGAAAGGAATAATGTGCATTACCTTGATGGACTGGCAGTCACCACAGGAGATCTGCTGAGTCATCTGTGTGGTACCACACTGAGTCACTCACTGAGACACAGTTACCTGCCACTGCCATCAAAGGAAGACTCATTGAATAGAAGTGGATGATGTGAGAAAAGCAATTAAACCCCCATCAGAATTCTGTCTGAGAAAGAGTAAATTCAACCTGTGTGCTCACTGCTTGGAAAGCTCATAAGTAACCAAAAGCCTGGACATATCATGGAGTATTCAGGGTGCCTCAGGGCTCCCCTGTTGGGGACAAAACTGTCCCCAGCTGCTGTGTCACACAGCATGAAGTGCAAGCTGGCCAGCAGTGTCAGAGCAGGGAAAGCTGCCCTCAGGTAAATCCACTCTGCCCTGTATCTGGCACAGCAGTCACAAATGATGTTCACTTGTAACATTGAGCAAACAAAATACACCAAACAAGACAATTTATGGTGTGTGTTATAAGCCAGTTTAATGCACTGTTAAATTGTCTAATAAAAAAAAAAAAAAAAAAAAAAAAAGGCAAGCACAGTTTTTCTTTTCTTTATTATTAAAGGTGGATTATTGGCTGAGATGTTGACATGGAGTCCAACAGCAGAATTTAGCCTCATTTTCAGTGGAACAGAGTCACAGAGGAAAACAAGTTATATTAAAACTGCAGGCATACCTGCAGCCTTTATTGCCAGAAATCAATGATTCCTGATGAATTCAAATGTTTTTATTCTTTTTCTTAGAGCAAAGATTTGAAAGAAGATTAGGAAGATTTTTTAGGTCATTACTCAGTATCTATGAGGGCAGATTTGTAGTCAATACAGTAAAGGTAATTTACTGGATCTCAGGACAAGACCCCTGGTCAATACTGAAGTAAAGACCCTTTGGGTAAAAAAATACATGACTTCAATTGAGGCAGCACATGATTCATTAATGAAACTTCAGGCTAGGAGATTCAGACCTTTCTGTTCTTTGTTTCCAAAATAACTTTGCACAGATTTTCAGAATAAATAATTTATATTCAACATACTTTAGTGAGATCAGAAATCAAAATTTTGTCAGAGATAGAAATTAGGATATTGGCTTTAACATATATTTATACCCTATATTATTTTATTTTCCTTCTCTATTTCTTGACTACTGAACAAAAATACCTAAACAATTTTGCACATTGAGAAAAATTATTAAATTACTCCAGGTTCTGTATTCAGTGAGATCTGTTGTTATGACAACCAATCCTTTGTTACTTTCTTAACATAAGTCCTTTTGATTTCTGCAGCTATTTAAAACAAAAAAACCCACACAACTAATAAATCCATCTAAGCTGTGAAAAAAATCTATAATTTCCAATATTTAGATCCATACAATTCACCTTCAGCAATAATGACATTGCTTAATAACTTTCTTAAAGTGTTTTAAAAGCCAAAGTGTTCTTCCAAGGTCTACAGAAGACTCAATGAAAAAAGTATCTGAAACCCACCACTGGTCTTACATGCTCACTAATGAGGGTCACCTACAGAGATTACAGCTAAAATAAATATAATTACTGCTGTTCTGTGATCTGATCAAAAGATAGCATATGATAGAATGCAGTTTGGAAAATAGAAGCTTTTTATTGTTTGATTGAACCCACGAAATAGAGATAATGAAGAAGCATCATGTCAGGGAGTGATGATGCTCATGTTTTTATGTATAGCTTTTACTGGCTGGGGAATTTCTAATTGTCTTCCAGCTCTTTCATTTTTGTGAAATTATTGCAAAAAGCAGTTTAATTGCCTAATTCTTTGAGATACCCTCCTTTCAGGAATATACTGTATGATTTTGCACTGAAAATGCATAACATTTTATGTGACAAAGGCTAGAAAACGCTTGAAGACAGAGGACTATATTGCTCATCAGTGAAGATCTGTGTAAGATTTTGTAAATTTTTTTACATCCAGATAAAGTGAAAAACTTAGAATGTACATCCCTCCACTCATCTCCAGCATCCCCACAGAGTGTAAACCCAAGTTGGTTGATTTCATACCTTCATTCCCTGAACACAGTCTGGGCAAAATTACACTCTTCAAAGTACAGCTATACTGAAGCATGTGGAATGATTTGTTAAAAATGGTCAACACCAAGGTATTTCTGAGAATCACATCTCTGTGAATTTTTGTACTTAAAATGAATAGGAAACTCTCTGCCCAGTTCTCTTTCTGGATGAGGTGGATGCATTTCAGAAGAAACTTTATTCAAGAAGCTCTTGTCATTTGTTTGTTTCATTAACCTGTATTGGTTTCCAGTCTAGGTCCACACTAAGAGAAGCAAGAGCATTGGCCCAGTGATATAAATTGTCCAGATTGTTTGATTTTCACTCTGTTCCTGTCAGAGTTTTGGCCTGTGGCTGCTGGCACTCATACTCAGTTGTACTTGTTTCTGAAGGCATTAAAAACTGATGGAAGTGAAATGAAATATATATTGATATAATATAATGAGTATGTAGTTTTAAAGCTTTAAAAATAAATTGACCTTTATTGCAGATGAATTAACAAACAGTACCATTTTAATCTATAAACCCTGTTGTGCCACTATAATGTCACAGTATATATAAATATGCAGGCACTCTGTGTTGGCCATTGGTGACAGACAGTGAGCAGTCACAAGAAGTATTCCTAAATTTTTAGTGAAATTATCTTTATACTAACTTGAATGTAATACAGTTTAAAACTTGCTTTAACTTTTAATTCTCACAAAACACAAAAATCAAGGTTCAACAATGATATTTCAATAATTAAAAATCATCAATGTGAACCTTACTTATTAGCTTCATATCATACAAACTCAGAGAAATTTATTGTTTGGAGAAATTTATTTGTACGGAGGAAAGAAATAGAGGTAACAAAAAAGTGATTGAACAAGTATAGTGAAGACGTATGAGGAAAGACTGCTGAAAACAATTAACATCCAAATGGCAATCAGTCTTGTTTTCATTGTTTCTGTTTCTTCTGATTAACTTATCATTACAGACTTTGATTATCAAAGAAAACCATCGACAACAAAAAGTAGCTTCAGTGAAAGCACTGTCACAAGCTGTGGTGTCTCATAAACACTTCTCTAGAAGTAGAGAGGGTCAAATCATGGAGGAAAGACCAGAAGACCAGACCTGTAAAGGGGATAGAAGATGTAAATTCTGCTACTTGTCACTCCCTACCCAGAAAGTATGAGCATTGTAAAGCCACACACACAAGACCTGAGTGGGTGGGGAAAGCCAAGGGGGACAGAGCCAGATGAACATATAACAGAGAAGTAGGCAGTCTGATTTCTGTTGTTCATATTTATTGGGAATCCACCTGTTGTTCCTCAAGCCCTTCCTCTAGAAGTCAGAAATTCCTTAGCCTAATAAATAGGAAATCACTGTGGAAAAAGGATGCCATCCACAGGGAAAGTCAGGATTCACCCATATTTTTACCGTTGGATTTATATCTTGGTTTGTGTCAATGTGTTTTGGGTCATGATCAATAAGCTGAAAAATGGTTATAGAGAGGGCACTATATATATGCCTGCTAGAAATGTTTGCTGCATGTACTGTGTCATGGGGATTTTTCATTGTCATTGAAGAGGTCTGGAGTGCTCTCAGCTGTGTACCTAGCACAGCTCACCTTTGTCTCATAACAATGAAAAAATTAATTAGTAAAGAATGCGTCATTATTTCAAGGGAAAAATGGAGCCCATGTGTAGTGTCTCAGGCAACAGGAGTTGTCTGTGAGCAGCATCACTGTATCTGCAGGCTCAAGGAAAAGCCTTCTTCAGATATCTCTTCCTTACCCTCTGTCATGCATACTTAAGTCTATCATATACCACTAGTCTCATACTGCCACATTGTAGTATACTCTGCCTTGGCTGTGCTCCCTTAACCCAAGAAAATGCAGACCTCAGATCTGGGTGGATTGCTGCATTGGGTGCTGTTGGAAGAGCATGCTCAGAAGTTGAGAACTGCTGCTCCATGTAGTAGGGAGCTACCCCAGCTGTTTGATCAACTGAACTGTCTGTTCAACATCTTCCTCAGGTCTGGTAGTTATGTCCAGTCCCTGTCACAGTTACTTGTCTCTGCATAAGAATCTGGATAACTCTGAAATGGTACTCCACTCTCATTTCAGATTATTTTGAATTTATGTTTTATGTCTGGGAGCCTTGTTTGGTTCCTGAATTAGCCAGTGAATGAGTGACAGTTTTGCATAAGTTGTTTTCTGTTTTCCTTCATTTTCCCACATATGGTCAAGGAGTATTTAGGAAAAAAAAAAGAAAACATAAATTGGTGTTTGGGGGAAAATATAGTTTTGTATTCAGTGACACCAGTCATTCATTTTTTACTTTGGCATCACATAAATGCCAGGACATAACAAGAACAATGGAGGAATCACACAGGCCCATCCTCTGAGTTAAAGCTTTCCTGCTACAGTGTGCTTAGAACACTGCAACACTTGTCTCTTATCCACACAGGTTTTCCAAGCCATGTACACAAGTTCAGCTGTGTGACTGACACGTGGGATCACATTCATTTTTTCACCACTGGCATGGTGGATACTGACTGATGCAAATACAACCAGATTATTGTGCAGTCACTATAGGCACTTTCACATCTTTTCCCCATTTTTCATACAGGCAAAGATAAATATTTTTTTTAATTAACTTTTTAAAAAATTAACATTAACTTATTAAAGATGTGATGAAGTAATTGAAAAAAAAAAGAGTAAGATAGGCTATACATGGCCCCTAATGAATGTATATTGTATGCAGGTTGGAATCAGTTAGATTTTTTTACACTTTCTAAGTATCCTAAGAAATACCTCAGCATCCACTGCCAATTTGTTGACTACAACCACTTGGCCAGACTTACAGACACATTTATAAGTTTTGTAATATTTCCAAGAAACATTTAATGATGATTCCCACCAAGAATAGGAAAATGAATCATATTCAGAATAGTTGAATATGTTGTGGTTTCATTCTGCTTCTAGCAGTCCTGGCAGCTTTAGACTGAAAGGAAAAGGATTCTTGACTGTGCCTTTGTCTGTCAGTCTTGAGTCTGTTGTCTACCCATTGAATTCTGAATTATTTCTTCTATTGTGTTTTAATCAGAGAACATAATCGTTTCTTTTCTTCACTCATTGTTCATATTACCTTCTTTTTGCCTCCTATATATAGTTTCTTAAGTCGAAGGCTGTGATATTTAGTGAACAACTTTACTTTTTTTGCTGACAGACAGATCAGACTTGCTGCAGTCTTTCCAAATGCACTGCTTCTTCATTTGTATGCACCACAGCCATCCCTTTCTCTGCAGACCAGATCAGTCTCAGTATTAGGGAGATTATATTGCTGTCAGTAAGCCTTCAGCTTTTTCCTCACATTGCTGTAGTACAAGGCTACATATTGAAGCCAGATGAGCTTGACACTTCATTTCACCCATTCAATATACCAAAAAAGGATTTTTTCTCAAAGAAAAAAATTAGTCTGATAGAACATTATGTAGTTTACAGTAAACAGTCCCTCTTCTTTTTTGATCTAAAGATGAAGGTTCTACTTAAGCGTAGGTGTCATCTCCCAAAAACTCATTTAGAGTTTTGCCAAAACCAATCTGCAAATATTTTGAAGTCCTGTGGGTAACATTTGGTACACTAATGGAAACAAGGAGATAGAGTCAAATTTTATGAGTTCTGATCCTGGCTATGATTTATTCTGTGAGTTTGGCTTAATCCATCACAAAATATTTCTTTCTCTTCACCTCTAAACCTGGTGAGAACCTTGTAAGCCATTTATTGATTTTTGATGAAAGCTTGCCAATTTTTTTGAGATCAATTATGTTTTAAAAAATAAAAAAATTATACAAACTTATCTAATTTTTCTTCCAAGAAAAGATCCATAAGTTCTTCCAGCTTTGAGTTTTCTGTTGCAGAAGATTTGGAATAGATGATACTAAACATAAATTTTAAAAGAAACCTCAGGTTTTAAGAGGAATTTTTCTTCCAAAATAAATTTCACATTTATTCAAGAGCTGCATGTTAGATATTTGCTCACTGGGTTTTACTGTTATGTTCTTTTTTTTAAAAAGTAGAAGTTGGAAAGGAAAAGTGACGTGCCTACTGCCTGTCATAGCATTTCTGGCTGCATCTCTTGAAATCATATGTAATTTTTTTTTATATAAGTAGCACAATTGCTGTGCCCCTTAAGGTGTGTAAGAATTGCCAAAGTTTATCACAGATCTGGGATCTGGCACGAAATTTTTAATCCTCACTTATTGTGGGTGACTATGCATGGATATGAAAACCATCCAGAAATGTGGGGCAAATTATGGTGGCCTGTGGACTGGGGAGGAGAAATGTACATTTGGAACTGTCATGAAAGCCAGAGGATGCCAATACGATGTTAATGAAAGATTGCAGGGGACAGAATCCTAGTGGTTTATGCTGTTTAGTGTCTTGCCTCTTTTTATTGCAATTAGCTTCACTAAATGTCCCTGCATTTCTCATCAGGAGTGTAAGAGGGCAGAGGGAGCACGTATGAGTCGTGGTGAAGAATATTAGAATATTATCTTTTGTTCTAGGGTGGGTTGTGCTTTACTTTTCTTTCTCTGCCCTTTCTTTTTCATTCTCTGCTTCTTCTCAACCTTTGTTATTCCTGTCTCCCTCCCAGAACTTCCTCCTCTAAAACAATTCTCCAGTCTCTTGGTTATTCCTCCTGTTTCCTGATGAATTGTGCAAGGGCAACAGCTTTCTAATGGCCAATGGTGAAATTAATTTCCAAAGGTTATAACTGAGGCCACAGAAATATGTGGGCCAGATATCTCACCTCCAGAGCACCTGTCATGGGAAGGGCTTGGGGTTTTATTGCCTTGCTTTACAACACTAGAAAGATTGTAATTTGTTAGGAAAAAGCTGAGAGGAATGGCAAAATTTAATCCTGTCTTCTCCACTGTAACTGCTAGCAAATATAAAATAGGAATAGAACCATGTTGCGGCGAGCCCTTCTCTTGGGGACACAGTTCTTCTCAGGAGCTCTCAGGCCATCTCTCTCCCCAGGCATCTCTCTGCATCTCTTGTCTCCTTCTGCTTCTGGGATCATGCCTTTTATTTTGCCCTTCAGCCCCGCCCATTTCCGGCTGGGGCAGGCCCTAATTATTGGGCACAGCTGGGCCTAAGCTCCCAGTTCATTATCGGCGACACCTGAGGACTTGTGGTTCTCTCTACAGAACCATGTCATAACAAGAAAATTACCATGTTTCTGTAACTCTGTCCACCTCTGAGCATGAAATATACAACAAAACTGACCAGTAAAAACCAAGGAGGGTCAGGAGAAGGCTGAAGCCTTTCCTAGAAGAAGCTCTGGGCAGGCTGATTTAGCACAAGAACAAAGTGGAGGCTTCTCCTTTGGCACAGCTGCAGACCAAGGTGGTTGCAGTAGCAAACTCCAAACCATATGTACAATCAAAAAGTAAGAAGGATGTTTAAGTGCAGACTGGGCTGGATTGCCAGAAAGATAAACTCTGTTCCCATGCACTTGTTCTTACCTGCTGGGTCATCCTGGACAAGTCACAGTACTTTCTTGGACTGCCCTTCCTATTGTCTGCACATAATAAAATGATCTGAAGGAATATTTGCAGAATTGTGTGATTTCCAATCATGGAAAGCTGTGTATTTGGGATTATTTGTGAAAATGTTTTCAGTTTACTCATGCAAATAAGTCTGCTTTCTCTTCCCTTTTTTTCCTAAATATTTATATTATGCAGATCAAATACTCCAGTCAGCTGGGGGGAAAACTAATGCTGTAGACATTTGGAAACACAGTTTGTGAGGAAATTTTGGAAAACTTGGTTTCCGTGAAAGCCTTTTTATTTTAGCTTTTTTTTACACATTAAAATTTGATCTAAGAACAGCAGAATGGACAGTAGGGATTTATTATTAAATTACACACACCTATTTCCTTGAAGATAGAACTGCTCATTTAACAGCTTGTACTTATTTTTCCCAGCAAGAGATTCATAAAGCATTCAACACAGTCTTATGTCTTCCAAATCTGCAGCGTTTTGCAGGAGCCTGGTTTGATTGTCAGGGATTTGAGACAAATTCTGGGTTTCAGCTCCTGTCTCCTGAGCTGGAATGTCAGAGATTCTAAATTGCGATTTGCTCTTTAGTTTGATGGTTGTATCTGGCTGATAGAAGCTGGGGAAATCTGACCAGTCATTGTCTGAACTGACTTACTTCTATGAGAGCTGGACTCTGACAGCTAAAGAGGATTTTATTATTGCAGATTTTTTTTATATATTGGTAGAAATTATTTTTATGAGCCAATCAAAAAATATGTCAGAAAGAGAAAAAAAAAAAATCAAGGATTAATAACAAGAGACCTTTAAGTTAATGTTTTGCATAGGTCAGGCTGTGAATAATGGGAGAGCATTGTTTGTTTTCCTCAAAATACAGCTGCAACAGTGATGTCAAAATAGGGAAAGGTCTGTCCATGGAACTCTTGCTCATATTGCTGACTTCTTATTTGTGTCAGAGTTCCCATCGAAATAAACACAAAACATTCTGAGTTATCTATTGCCAGTATCTAGTAACAGTGCTTGAGATCTGGCCTGAGTATCTCTTCTCTTCACAAGCATTCAATTCTTACTTGGATTTTGTTCAGAGCATGATCCTTTGAAACTGGTGAGGGCTGAATGTCTTTTAAACCATGGCTGCTGAGTATTTGCCTAAGCTATTACATAAATACAACTAGGACATTTTCAATTTAAGTTTACACAATATCTTTGGCATCTATGAGCCATTTCAAATAAACCCAAAGAACTAATGAAGTTGCAACTGTCAATAAAGCCATTGGCTTTAGGGGCATTACTCACAGGAGTGGGATGTGCTTTGGGTTCCACTGAGATTTTCAAAGGGAAGCTATGAGCATCTTGTCTTCCAATAAAAAAACCCTCCTGATACTCAGCAGTCCCTAAGCTGCACATATTAAACTTGCATTTTGAAGTATTTCAGAGCTTCAGGGCTACTTTGAGAAAAGGAGATACTGTGCATCTGTAAGTTATGCTATAGTTATAAAACACTTTAATTTTTCAACATTTATGAGCAATATTAAATAATACAAAATCTTGTTAAAAGTATAGACTGTGCTCCTGCAACTATGCAGAGTAATTGTCTATAAGGAGGTGATTTCTTTAACTTCTTTAACTCAAATAAGTGAGAGTCAAATAAGACCTGCTCCAACAGTTTCTGGGACTCCAGACCTGGACACAGTACTGTGATGTAAGCTCCTGGAGAAGGTAGGACAGAGTTGTCCATTCAAGATCAGATCAAGAAACAAAGTGTGGGTTTGACCACTATTTGATTTCCGGTTTTCACTTTTTTCCCATAAAAGTCAGGATGCAGGATGTGGCTCTCCTCAGACCTCCACATAGAGCAGGGTTGATGCTGACCAGTACTGGCCATGTTCTGCAGGAGTCAGCCTAAAAGCACTGCTGCTTTTTTTTGAAATTTATCAGATAGTGCTTTGGGAATGGTTGTGAAGCTGCATAATGTCATAAAACTTCTTCCTATGATAGAACATCAGACCACAGTGTTTCTTCCTTACTGGACAGAGAAAATAAACTGGAACATTAGTTAGTGCCTAGGAGAACTATGTTTGCATCATGACAGTTTCAGAAGTAGTATAATTTCATTCTGTGCAGTAAACTTCACCATGTCACAGCACAAGACCAATGCAATAACAAATTCTCAAGTAGATGCCAGTAAAACCTCAAATAATATTTCTTGCATCACAGCTCCTCCTAGGCGGGAGCAGAGAAATTCTAAGTTTGGGTTATGATACATAGAAACTTCCAGCATTTTGAAGGAAGAAGGGAGGTTTGTAGAGATGAAGAAAAATAATTAAAAAAAAAACAAAAAACAAACACCTTTTTTGTTAGTGCTGCTATGGAAACTGGACAAAGAACAATAATACTTGCCAATTTCTTCTTGCTCCTACAGTCAATAACCCTAAAATGCTGAGATTTCAAGGATGAGAGTTGCTGTCAATAGCTAAATATTTTGCTATTCTGGGATTTATAACACATTATAAGTACATGAAGCATGCTGTTATGAAAATAATTAATTTTACATATGGAAATCAACTGACTAGATGACAGGTTCCTGAAATAGGGATGTATTCACTGCACTTTATTTATATCTACAAAGGACAATGTTTTTGTAAAAAAAAAATATCATTGTAAGTTTACAACTGTGACTAGCCCGGCACCTAGGAACTTTTAAGGAATGAATCATTGTTTATATGTTTATTAGCAACAATTATGATATGTACATTGCAGCTGCATCTGAGACGCTACTGCTGACACTCCCTTGCTTCTGACTCACATTTTTCATCTCTGAAAGGAAGAGGAAACCAAAGTATTTTTGCCCAATAATAACTTAAGTCATGCAATTTTTTTTAATAAACTTCACTTTGGTGAAGGTGACATCTGAGAATGAGGATGCAGCTATTTATATTTATATGCAGCTGGACTTTCAGTATGGTTTCACCATGTTTTCCAGCTCTGGAGTGTACTGGAGTTTTCCAGTACTGGAGTGAAATGGCAGCATTCATCACTCAGTTTGGAACAACTGCTTAGTTGTTAAAATTTAGAATAGCATAGGCAAAATTAACCACAGGAAAGCTTGTATATGTGGGAAAAAAAGATTTAGAGTCTTCTGGCAACTAAAAGGTGAGAGAAGTCACTTCTGTTCTCCTTTGCCTGGATTTAGAGTGGGTGTTCTGGTTGAAAAACATCTCTTCCAAAGAAGATGGACATCTTCCCTTATTCAGTTTCCTCAAAATGCTGTCTGCTGTCAGCCAACATAAACTTCATCTTACCCAGTCAGTGTTTGAGGCATATGGTATTCTTCCAAGTAAATGTCTCTGCCAGATGTTAACTTCACTATTCTCCTATTTGCAAAAAAATGAGATATAGTTTAACTACTTCTCAGCTATAATTTATCTTTCATGCTGAAGTTTCTTTAAACCTGAAGGACCCTTTAATTACATATTCTAAGAAATATTAAATAGTTTTCTAGTACCATTTTTTATGGATCTCTTAAAGCAAAATATATTAAAAGCTTCAAAATTCTGGTGCTTCCTACAGAAAGAGGATTCCATGGGAAGAAATATTCTTTAGATCTGTGGATCTGATGTTCAACACTACCAAAAAGCAGATGAAACTGTTTGGAAAAAAATGTGATACTTTGTGTACCCTTCAACATCTGATTTGTTTTCACTTCCAACTCTTCCTGTGTCTTTGTCCACGCGACTAAACTGAGCAGGGAATGGGCTTCTGCTCTGTCATATAATCATCCATACTCTTAGGTTGTAATGGTCTATGGTATGGTTTTGGTTCTGTCTTACTATTGGTCCCTCAGACACTGCCTGGGCATATTCAGGGTTAGTAGCTGCCAGGAGTGTAAGCAACAGAAAGCATGGATTTGAATCCTCTGTTTCTGGAAATAAGGAAGAACAGCTGTAAGGACACAGAGTGCATCACAACCAAGAATGTGCCTAATCTATTTTATTTGCTTAGATGTAGCAAGCAAGACAGGGGAGACCTAGTTTTTTAGAACTCTTTGTGGAAGAATAATGTTCACAAGATAAAAATCGTACTCTAATAAAAGATTTGCAAATATTTCATTAACTGCAGTCCAATTTTTATAAGATAAATTCAATAGCACTAGAATTCTGCTCTCTTGACACATTTCCTTGGTGTGGCCTGGGAGAACTAAGCACTATTAATCTACATGTTAGTAAGATCAGAAGACATTTATTCTTATGGGAGAATGCCAAGCCAAAAAACCAAAATGGTATGAAGGGTAGTGGTAGTGTGCTGCTAGAGGTTTGATTTGCCACCTCAAAGAAATAAGAAAAAAAAAACAAAGGACAACCAAGAGAACAAAAGAAACATTGTCATGTTTTCAGTAATTATTAGTTGTGGTGTGGTTTTTTTTTTCCTTTAGTTCTTCCTACTTATTAATCCTTCAGCTACATTCTTTATTTGTCTTTCTCCTACATGTTGATTTGGCCTTTAAGTTTTAGAGGGAAGTTCTGCAATAGTTGGTGTCTTACTAGCCAGCATGAAAGCTCAGTATTTTATCATCAGTATTCATTGCACTGTTCTGATAAAGAATTCACTCTGAATATAACCCTGTGTGAGGAGATTTACTGCAAATTAGTGCTCCCTGCACAAGGCTACAAATGCCAATAAGATACTGAGAGGTCAAAGATTGTGGTCAGCATTCTGCAGGCAATGTGTAAGGGTCAACTAGATAAGTGGACCTCAGCTCAGACTGATAATTTCAGTTTCATTTGGCATTTTGTCCCTTCCAAATTATATACTTTATCTAAATCATGTAAAATCTGAGAAACTTTTTCATTAAGTTTTTTGTATCTAAATAAAAGCTATTAGTACTGAAAAAAGTGGAAAATTCTTATGTGTACTGAGAAAATCATGCTAGTATAGACAACAGCAAAAATATCTCTCTAAATTGTCCTTTTTTCCTCTCAAAGTGCAAGCTTAAAAATCAATGCTGTTGAAATCTTAATGCTGTTCAGTAGTGTTCAGCTCCAAGATGGATTAAAGTAGTGCATCACCATCCATTTTCTTTCATAGGGTTGCTCAAGGTTTTTGTTGTATAAGATCTGCTTCCTCTGACTCCCCTTTGCCCCTCTAAGTCCAACCTGCAGAGGTCATAGATAAAATCAAATGACAGTGTGGGGGTAAATGGATTTGCCTCCTAAAGCATTTCAGTCTCAGATAAATGCAGCTGTATTCATTACATGATTCCCCTGTGCTGTAGTAGAGATGCTACGGTGAGGTGGAAGAGCCAGCTGGGTTAACATAGAGGCTCCTACATGACCTCCTTGTTCTATACAAGAGATTGTGCAGGGAGGCTTGGCAGGGGTCATAGTTGTTCCTGCTGGGCAATGCACACCTGTGATGCAGAGCTGAGAGGCTTCTCTGGGCTCTTCTCTGCTCAAGGGGTTCCCCAGAGGATGGAGAATTGGTCCCTGATCCTGCTGCATGACTGTGGGACTTATATCCCTTAAGTCATTTTTCAGGGTGTTGATGATTTTTTCATCTACTTCTGCCACAGCAAAAAGTTGGTAAAAGTTCACACTGGAGCAACTGTATGATGAGGTGGACCCACTGGGAAGATCAGTGACTCCTGGATGTCAAGGAAAGGACATGTGAAAACATATATATAATCCAAAAAGGTGGAAAAATTTGGTAACTCCATTTCTATGTTTTCATATCTTAATAATAATAGAAATTATTATTTCTCCCTGATTTGTGGAGACTGAGGTTCTCAATGCCTGAGAGTCACCACATAAATATATTTTACTCTGTTCTAGAAGATTCAGAAATTCAACCTGAACTATAATGAACTGCATGTTTTAACTCTGTACTTGACTTTTAAATTCTAATGCCTTAAGTAGAGAGATTTGTAACCAAGGAAACATGAAGTAGTATTTCTCTTATTATCCAGTAAATTTTACACAAACTACAGAAAGCAACTCTCCATTTGCACTCCAAAGCTAGAATGTTGTCCTACTTGTAATTTCTCTCTTCCTTTGATAAATGGTTTATAGCTTCAATGTCAGATATCATGGCTATACAGACCATGGTAGAAGAAATAAGAAAATAAAATAAAAATTAAAAAAATCTCAAACCATTTTTTTTCCTTGGTGTATATGAAGATTTATCATTTATATTTCTGCCATAGATTTTCCTCCATTTCTTGCAGAGCTCTAGTATATTACACAGAAGTTCCCTCAGCAAAGGGTCATAATGGGAGATGAAAGATTCCAGAATGTTAATTCTGGTTTTGTTTTTTAACTTTCAGACATGGATAATTCTAAGAAAAGGCTAACAAGAATAGCAATGATGTTCTGATTAATGCACATAATCAAGAGTGAGGAGACCAGAATTATTCCTATGGGTTGGTTACAAAATTATCTGTTCTGTTCAAAGCAATGTTCAAGATTTATTAAGGTTATTTAAACCCCAGCCAGGCTGAGTATTGAAGAAGGTATAAACATGGCTTTTCAATGAGCAGAGGAGGTGATTAGAACAGAATACTTAATGCCAAATGAACTCTGGCTTCCACTGCATGACTTACCAATGTAACACTGATTTTCCACCTTTCCAGTTATGTCTGAGTTTTTTCTTTGTGGCAGTCTGAAGCGTACCAAATAAACTATTCTGCATAAATTGGAGCAGTTATCTGTGTTTCTGTTGATGATGCTTATGCAGTTTGGGATGTGGACAAGAGTCATCCAACTGCCACTTGCAATGAAGCCTTTCTGTAAAATCTGTTTACAATTTGAGAATAAAATCAAGGTGTTGAACTGGGAAGGTACAAGCAGCAATCAAGTTATTTAGTGTCTTTTATTACGAGTATATGATTTTTTTATGTCTATCATAGTACCAAAATAATAGGTGATCAGGGGAAAAAGGAGGAAGCCAGATTTGATGCACATAGAAATTCAGATTAGATCATAGAGTTCTGCTATAGCTGTACCAGACTGCCAATAAGGTATGGTTTATGAAGTGTTATGTTTATGAATCTGTCCTCTCTGTGTCAGATGAAATACATGAATATAAATATCTTTATCTACATGGATAACAGATACCCAAGTCACAGTATATTTGATGACTATGCACGGCATGATGATGAAAAAGTAGACTCAAGCAAATCCACATTTTATAAATATGACAATAAAAGATAACCACAAGCAGAATAAATTCCTACTTGTCAGCTATTTCTAAACAAAAGTGAGGATAAGTCTGATAAATAGTCCTTTCATTTTCTGTAACTATGTATTGAAAGTACTTTCATAATTATATTTGAAGGATTTTATTAAGGTAGAACCATCTATCTTAATTGCTAGAACAATAGAATCAGAGAATGGGCTGGGTTGGAAGGGACCTTAAAAATCATTTAGTTCCAACGCCCCTGCCATGCACAGGCAAGGACACCTACCACTAACTAGATCAGGTTGTTCAAGGCCCCATCCAACTTGATTCTAATACACTGCTAATGTTTCAAAAGGTAATTTTGCTATTTGATAATAATTTAAAAAGTGTAAAATAGCTGATTTTTGTTACTGCATTATGACTGATCTTATGGCTATGATGTATAAAGTACAGGAATTAGTTTTGCCCAACAAGTAAGTCATATGCGTGACTTTCAATTCTATATATTGCAATCTATTTTGTAAAATGAGTTGTGCAAGGATGCATTTCTCATCACCCAATCCTTAAAAGAAAATACTTTTCAACATGTGTTATGATCTTTGTACTTAGAACTCTAGCAGCTCCAGATAGAAATTGAATACTGTTACCACAAATTCTGTATTTTCTTCTGCATAATCTCATCATGTGGTCCCTAAATGCCAGTATATATAACATCATTAGACATAGAATAATTTGAATATTCTGTATTATTCTGTTCTATTCTATTTGTATTCTGACAGTTAATATGCAGAAGAATATTATAAAAAGTCAGATTTTTATGCCTTTTTAAGTGCAGTCTAGATCTTGACATTCATATTTGTCTGAGTAATTCAATTTTAATCTTTATGGCAGTTAATACAGCTAAGCTTTTTGCTGTAGTATTCTGTATTTGTGTAGCATGTCTCCTCTAAAAGTGTAACTACATGTGACAGTTACATATTATTTATATTTCTTCTTTTCTTTCCCTTTAGCAACACCTTCTTGGTCTCTATTTCTTGTTGTCTGCAATATCACATTCTATTCAGCACTAGGGAAGGCCTAATTATAGAATGTCAGGTTGGAAGGGACCTCAAGGATCATCTGGTCTGGATCATCTGATCATCAGCCTTTCTAATAATATTGTTTATGTGATATGCCCCAGGACCCAAATCATGCTGATACAACTTTCTAAGGTGGGGGAATCTATCACTTCCCCTGGGAAAGAATTCCAAGGTCTAATGCTGATGGCATCGGAATTGTCCTATTTTATCAACAGAGAATAACTGTGAAAAGGTAAGGGATTATTAATAAATATCAGAGAAATGGATAGGTGGAACTCAGAAATTATTCTACATTACTGATATTACTGACATTTTTGTCCTGTAATGGAAACTCAAAACACTATACAAAACACTATACTTAACAATGCTCACTGGTTGCAGAGCTATCACAATTTATTTTGCAATAAAGAACAAGCTATCACCCCAGGGTAATCCAATAATTAATTCTGGAAAAAGGATACAGGACAGAATGGAGAGTTCTAGTGTATGCCATGAGACTTTTACCACATCTGCACAACATGGCCAACCATCACATCATTTTCACTGGATTCTGTGTTTGGATTTATTTTGCCAGACTTGAATCTCTTGCTCTCTATCCAAAGCAGAGACAACAGACTTAAGTTCAGTTGTCTGAACATAAGCGTTCGTTTCTACTTGAGACAGCCAAGAGGAGCCTCCAGCTGTTGCTACAGGAGGCACCAAGTCTCTGCCAAGCTGTGTATTTGTCAACTCTGTGCAGATGTTTGGACAGAGTAGGCCATCCCAAATTACATCCTGCGTTTAGGTATCTGAACTGAGACCACACATGTGCACATTTTCAGAATAATTCCATTTGTTGGAGCTGTATAGTTCCCAGTGATGAAACAGACTGGGAGGAGGTACCTTTTCTCTGCATGTTGTAGGAGTCTAGGGACATCAGTCAGTTCAGTTCTGTGGCTAAATTTGCCACTAAGTATGTGTTCACCCTAGCACACAAAAATGGAAAAATTTATTCAGATAGTAATATGTCATACTACGGACTTTGAAATTGGAACACAAACCAGAAGGTTCCCACCTCCACCCCAAAAAGTGTCAGTACCTTCCCATTGTAAAACCTGCACCTTTGAGAAAAATCAGGAGAAAAATTAGGAACAATGAGGTCTTGTCACCCATGAGGTAGTCTTTAAAAAGGGGACTGGAATACTTTTTATACTGTTATTCTATTACCAGACACAGTAATACAGAAGATAATGTACTTTCAAGAAAACTCTACTTGACAATTTTGCAAATATGTTAATAAAATATACAAAAAGTTATTTTGCTTTTTTCAGTATTACTGAAAGCTTTATCCTTCCTGAAATCACCTAAAATCCTTTGATGCAGAACACACCGTAAAATTGCCAGTCCTGAAACCTGCTCCATGATGAGGCCATAATTAGCACACCGAGAATTATATTTTACCCTAATGTTATAGGAAGTACTTGACCCAGTAGACATGCACAGACCAGACAAGAATCAGTCTGAGTTTAAAACACCAAAATTTAGAGGTCTAGTGGTGACTTCTTGTTACAGATGGAGTCAGTACTGATTGGAGGACTGTATAGTAAGAGCCAGGGTGGACCTGTTGTCTGCAAAGCCAGAAAGAACTCATCAGTAGCACAGGCAATTTCAGATCTCTATCAGTTGTAACAGGAAATTAGACATTTCCAGCTCAGTCCAATAGTGCAGGCATAGATGTTTAGGACATTTGAGGTGTCTGCATAATACCACATGGCATCTACAAGGGACTAATAGATATGACACAAGACCTGTAGAAGACATACCTTTCCTTCTAGAGTTGTAGCTACAGACCTTACAGGATGGCCCTAGCCATCAGAAATAGCACTAGGTAGCTGTTTAGGTAACTGAATTCCACTTACAATGTTCATCCAATAAAGGCAGTGACACTTTCCCTTTTTTAACTATGGCGAATGAGAAGTTAGAAAATTAACTAGAAATTCATTTCTACTTCCAGTTTAAGGCTTTTATTTAGTTAGTTCTAGTTTGCAGTCCTGTCTTTGCCACTAGGACACAACGTCCTCTTAGTCTTTTGTGACTGGTCTGTTCAAGTTGCTATAAATGTGCTTTAGCACTATGTGAAGTATGGGTAAGAAAGACAATGTTTGACTCCTCAGGGGACTGCCCTAACCTCCAACCTTCATACCCCATCTCAGGTAGGGATCGGCTTCCACAGCACATCCACAGTAAGACAAAGCTTCAGTACAGTCACTGCAGGTAAATGCTGCAACAATTCTTCTTTAGGTAGTATGAGAGAAATCCAAATAGTCTTTTTGCTGGTTTTGGAAGGAAGATTCTAGATGTCAATATTAAATCCTATGAATCCTGGCTTACATTACTACAGAAAGTTTATTTTTAAAAAATAATACTCAGTCACAGAGGTAATAAATCTTTTCAAGAGATTTTCTTCCCTACCCCTGTTGCACAGACATTTGCTATGATCTTTGCATGTACCTTTACACAAGGTAAGAGGTTCCTGAATAGGACATGATTTCTGTAGGCATACCAGTTATATCATCTGTATATCTAGATTCCCAAACCTCATTATTACAGAATATTTTTTAAATCCATGGCCTTAAATTTTAGAAACTGATGTTACATATTCATAATAATTAGTTGTCTTATGAAAAAAAAGTCAGGTGGATTTTTGAAAGTTCATTGTATCAGAGACGATCATTATGCTGAATCCAAAGCAATTACTCAAACCCATTGCTTATTAGTACAATGTGTTTTTTCAAGCATCTGGAGGTGGGTGTTAAATCTCTAACAGCTGTTAGTGATTCCCTGCTGTACTCCTGTATTTTTATTATTGTAATCCATGTATCTCTTGGATATTAGAAGCATTTTAATACACAGAGTTACCAAGCAACCGCTCAAGACAGCTTTATTATATGCATGTTTCTTGTATGCTCCATGAAGCTGCTCTTTGGAAAGAATTATTGAAGCATGAACAGAAGATTAAGCTGGAGAAAGATATCAGCTAAAGGAGACGACAATTTTAGAGGACTAATTCTATAAAATTCATTCTAATAAACCTCAAACACTCGAACAGTGTAGATGCTATTTAACTTTCGACAGCTCCATGCTTCACACTTTGCTACGTGGGGTTGGCTGCAAGCTTCTTACCACAAATTAGTTTTCCAAGGTCTTAAGTCCTTCTGTCTGTCCCTAAAATTATACTTGTGTGGAGCATTTTCTGAAACATACAACCTAAATGCAGCTTAAAAAAAAAGCAACCTAAAATGACAGAATTTGCATTTAGTGTGAGAGCTTCTCATAAAAAGGGATGTGAGTATCCATCATTTTTAGTCTAGTTTTTTCACCCCTCAGGTGCACCTTGGCATCCTTTTAGGCCTTTTCTCCAATTACAAAAGAGCTCAGATCCTACATCTTTTATAAAAGATAGATATTTCCTGTAATCACATGATTCTCACAGCTTCAGCACTTGAAGGGAAACAGCTGCATACATATTTGATATATACAGGTCAACAAACTTTGATCATGGTTAGATTCTAAGAAATTCTCATGCCATAGTGTATTTAAAAATGACAATTTATCTTTACACTTATACTGGAACCATAAAAAAAAAAAAAAAGTACAATTTAACAAGAGATATGAGAAGGAAATGGCAAATAATGCTTCCTTCTAGAAGCATAAATGTTTCTGAGAACAACGATATCAAATGGTGTACTCCAGCACAAAAAAAGTGAATTTATGAGACATGAAACCTAGTGGGAATCTGAGTATGACACTAAAGAATGTT
Source organism: Heliangelus exortis (assembly GCF_036169615.1). Classification (NCBI taxonomy): domain Eukaryota; kingdom Metazoa; phylum Chordata; class Aves; order Apodiformes; family Trochilidae; genus Heliangelus; species Heliangelus exortis. The sequence goes on along the minus strand of NC_092424.1, from coordinate 102,794,446 downwards.
TCATTTGACAGGGAGAACATAATAGAACATGTACACTCATGATGGGAGCTTTTGATTTCTAAGTGGTTTATGTCAACACACAAAGCCTAGTGTCATGTTGCAAGGACACAAACAAGATTTGCTTATAGTGGTGGTTTATTTGATCCATTAGTAAGTGGCAGTTTCAGTTATTAGCATCCTGCTTTTCTATGACCAAACTTCTGTAAACTTCTACCTGCACTTGTGGGTCACAAAGCATTAGTCCTTCAGGCATTATCTGAAAGACTGATCTTTGTTATTAAAAAGAATCCAGTGATTTTTGAAGACAGGTCAGCAAAAGTCAGCACCAGAAGGGCACAGAGCAATGTAATGATCATACTGTTGCAGATATCTTCTCTGGAATTACACTCACTGACCTTCCTCCAGCCCCCTGAGAAATTATACAGGGTAATAAAAGATGATTTGGACTTCATTTTCTAAGGCTACTCTATTTTAGCTGGAGAAAGAACATGGCACTGTATATAGACTATGCTTCTACTCTGTACAATACCTAGAAAAAGAAGCCAGCTTTGTGTATCCTTTTGTGTAATACATTAACACCCTGTCACCTCTAAATACTGAGACAGCCTTCTGTCAGATTCCATTTATATTTCCATTTTATGTTTTCTTCCTCTCCTTTCATCACACTTTGATAACTGCTTTTTTACTGGCTTCTTGGAGCTTGTCTACACATGAAATGAACTCAGCAACTCCTTTTGAATATTCCTGTTTTGAAATAAAAGTCTATTTTTCACATTTAGGTTGATTTGATTTCTGGACTGATCTTAATAAGTGAAAAAAACACTCTAATGAAGATTTCTAAACACATTGGTATTCAGGAAGAATTATTGCAGATTAGATTCATTCTCTACCTTAATCCAAAGTAATTTTTTAGTTCTACTCTTTAACTAAAGTCCACATCCCAGCTGTGCTGGGGCAGCAGGCAGCCTCCCCTGTGCCTTCTGTTCCAGGCTGTGCTGCAGGCACTCTGAACCAGCAGAAAAGCCCTACAAAAAAGTTGTTTTGAGGCCCCAGAACTGTCAGATGTAGAAACATTACCCACTGCTGTGCTATGTGTGCCGCCTGTCACAGAGGCAGCTAGGTCCTGACTGTGGCATTTTCGTTGAATAAATGAGTTTAATTTGCTCTTTAGTCCTGCTCTTTAATCAAACCCCCCACCCCCCCAAAGAAAAAAAAGTATTACTATCCACTCTTAACAGTGAAACATTTCTTAGAACTTCCCTTTAAGAGGCAGCAAATTACCTCAGTGAAATATCATATAAAATGGTAATGTCATTTCTGAAAAATATCCCCTTTTTTTTTAGAAAAGAACATATATATATGTACATTAAAACCGAGAAAAGCTACTGTTTAGGAAACAAAAGCATATTGTCACTGACAAATATGTCAAAACCCTAATTTTCTACAGTTTTCTACTATGGTACATTTTTCTACTAGGTTTTCTAAACTACCAATTTAATTGCTGAGAGTAGACAGATTTGGGGGGTTTACAAAGGTTAATTTATGCTATGACATGCTATGATTGCTTTCAAACACAGCAATATATCTACTATACCTGGTGCTTAAGTCCTAGGCACTATCAAGGTTATTTAAAGCAAGGAACTCTTATAAGGAGGGCATTCACTCTTTGCCCTATATAAGGCAGGAGCAATACAGTTGTCTCTAACTTCCGAGTAATTTTATTTAGCAAAAGAAAGCACTTTTTAATTCTACACTTGTTACTCTGTTTGTGCTATTTACACATCAGTGTTTGAGTTAGGATACAAACCAGAATAAAGGTTTTTTCGATTTTAAATGTAGCAAGATCTGAGATTAACCTGATTTCCAAAGGGAGATAATTCAGTAGCTGTTGTTTTATTATCAGTAACTTCAGGCATCTGCTTCTGATCTCTCCCCAGGCCAGGGATTATTATATTTATTTTCCACATTGATGAAGGAGGAAATGAAAAGGAGTGGCAAATGACAGCACAGTGATATCTTCAAAAGGTCAAAATCAAACACGAAGTTAGAGCCTCGATGGGAGAGGAGAGAAGTGCCATAAAATGGGAATTATGATCCCTGAGGAATGAGCTGGTGTTTCTGCATCAGGGCAACAGCAAGGAGGTTTCACTGTGTTTGTTTCCCAGCAGGAACACAGCTCCCAACGTGGTTTCCTCAGACACAAATGAAAAGGCTGTCTGTGTCCTCTGTATGGACTCTGCAGCATTGTCTGGCTGACAGTGACTCTGCATTGTCCCTTAGGCATGGAGATGTGACAAAATTCTAGAAAGTTTGCAAGCCAGATGCCACTGAAGACCTCAAGGCTCTTTTTTTCCTGTACAAAGACAAAACAAGTGTCTAAGATTTATCTGGATTTGCTTTTCACCACCTAGTTTGAATTGGAAGCAAGTCACTTGTAAATATGAACAATAATTAATACAATAAGTATTTTTTCTAATCAGTACCTCAAAGCATATTCTGAGGACTTTTGTTAATACTGACTTCAAGCATTTAAGAGATGTGACATGCTAAATATAATTGCATGTAGTATAGTGAATAGTCTGTTCTAGGACTAGATCTTTAAAGGATATGCAGAATTTCTGTCTAAGAATCTGGTGCTCATCTACAGCAATTAACTGTCATTTGTACTCACATTATGATGGAGTTTGGTTTCTAGGAACCTCAAAGCAGTCTGAATCCCACCAGATGCCATTAAGGAGCTTGAAGAAGATCTGTCATCAGCTTATCAACACCACCTCACCTATCCACCACCCAAAACTCATTATGCTCATTTGCAAGCAACATTGTAATATCAGCTGCAGGGTGATAAATCACAGAAAATTACATCAAAACAGCTGTTACTCACAGGAAAATGTACGCAGCAAGGGAAAAAAATTATTTTACTTTTTTTTTTTTTTTCAATTAATTTCTTTTTGTTAGTTCTGAGCTCCATCTGCTGGACGGTCCAAGCTTGTTCCCTGGGCTGAAGAACAGGTTATTCACACAGTAAGCTCTGGGAGACAGATCTTGTCCCAACATACAAAGTTAACGTGTTTTACATAGATATCCTTCCAGTCCTCATAAAATGTAGGTGAACATGTCTGTGGAATGAGAAGCTTTAATCCTGATCATCAGCTTTACTTGGTTCTAGAAGATAAACCTTCCACATTTGTTTTAGTCTTACTACCCTCCCTTGTAACGTAAGTCATTCTTTGGCATAAGTGCTCCTTAAATCTCAATTAAACTTCTCCAGAAGGTTTAGTTTCACTGATTCTGATATTTCCTCGGTAGAGACCATTATAGTTTCATGAGGAAAACAATTTCATCTCATTTTGTAATCCCCAAGACCCTTGTTTTAAGTGTATCACCAACTATGTGCATGTTAACTGTGACATTAAAGAAGTGTTACCACCGGTCGTAGCTGCTGCTGAATTTTTTTACATTAATTTTGTAAAGATTAATGTTGTGACAGGCATTTCATGACAATTATTTGGGGGATAGGGCAATATATATTTACTATCTGTATCGAGTCACTAACATACAATTATTATCTGTGTGGACCTGAATACACTTATGAAAAGAACTGTTCCAAATGTTTCTGAGTGCAAAAGTAGACTTGACCAAGTTATATCCCTTTAAGAGAAAATAAGATAAAAGAGGAAGGATTCACGAATTCCCTCTTCAAGTACTGAATTGTGGGTTTTTTAATTAAAAAAACACCTTGATTTCTTCTGTATAAGTTAAGGGCAGCATGGGCGTGTTGAGGACAAAGCCAAACTTAAGTTGTGCAGAGGAAGGGAGGAAAATAGAGCCTGTCTAGAACCACACTGGAGACTGGTTCTATCCACATGCCCCAAAATTCAAGCATTTTACTCCACGAAAGACATGTGTCAAACATAAATCACCTCAGGAAAATCTCAATTTTTTTTTTTCTTTGATGCCATGGAATATGTAGACAAGGATGTACTGTCTACAATGCTTAGAATAAAAAGATTCTTTCAGCTTTGGATTTTATTGTGAACCTATCACGAAGACAACAGTACAGATTTGTAAAAGAGAGATCAAGAGCCATCATAATGAATGGCAAAATGCTTTCATCTGAAAACATCCCCTTAATTTCCTTAGAGGTTTTGATTTCTGGAATGAAAAACTACTTTCTTTTTTATTTTTATTTTTTTTTCCCCTCTTGATTCCACTGTAACTATTCTAGTATTCCAAATGGTAATATTAAGGGTCTTATAAGAAAAGAAAGACATTGCTAGGGGATAGAATTAAAAAGTTATTTTATGCCACTGATATTCAAAAAATGAAATTGGCAGCAGTATGGTTATTAGGGTATTCCAGATGTCACAGTGGGATTGCCAGTGTGCACCAATAGAAGTGGAAACCAAAATATTAGGATTTATGGAAAGAGGAAGGAGACAATAGTCTCACTGCCTCACAGGAATATTCTTAGGAATTTTTTTACTATTAAAACATGTTTACTGAGATAGGATCAGAGTGTCATGGAATAATCCAGTTTCAAATGGATACCTGGGATCTGTGTGGTCCAATTCCCCACTCAAAGTAGTGAATCAAACTTTGAAACCATGAAGCTGCTCAGGGCCTTGTCAAATGAGATTCAGTGTTTCATGATAGCAGATGGCTTTGTCCTGATACCTAATCAGAGTTCTAACTGCAGGTTGTGAACCTCACCCTTAGCTTTGGACATTGTGCACTTCTAAGAGGAATCAGGCTCTATTTTCTCTATAAGACAAAATAATATTTTTTTTTTTAAATAGCAATTACATCCTCCTCAGGCTAGATGAGCCCATCTCTCTACATCTGTCTTTGTGTCATGTACTCCCTGCCCCAATCATTCTGATGGCTCACTGCCATCCTCATTTTAATTAATTGCTGTTTTAATATTACTGGGGAGCACAAAATGGGACATAGAACTTCAGATGCAGTCTTACAAGTGCTGCACTGAATTGACAACAGTAATCACAGCCCTCTTCCTGCTGGCTGTGGTCTTATGGATGCATTGCAGAACATTCTTAGGTCTCATTCTTAGTATGCAGTACATACAAATTGATTCCATATAAACCAAATACTGATGGTATTTTGTTGCTGTAATATAATTGTTTTGTTGGGTTGTAAATGAATTTCCAGAGAAAAAATGTACTTTTTTGTAGTTACTATTTAATAAATAATGATATCACGTAAGACATTATTTATACTTTTTGAAGTATCTTAATGCAGTTCTGTAAGCTGGAGAATCCCTCCTATGAGCTGTACAGCAAAATACCATGTGGATATCTGTGCAGCAAATCTAACTGCAGCAGAAGCACACACTTTGCACTTCTGTAGTTAGTTTTATCCAGCATTAATGAAGTTTCGTAGGACTCCTACAGAGCAGGTAATTATTACATCCATTATGCTGAGAGGAGGAACTGAAGCATAAATAAGCAACAGAACTAATTTTAAAGTCTGCAGTGGTGGTGTAAATGACCTCTTACTAAGTGGGAGTTTTAGAAATGATTTAATTAGAGAACTAGGTCAAGGCCAAGTGCTTTTGAAAATCTCACGCAATCTTTTCTAACTCAAGGTCAAGCAGAAAACAGAAATCAAGAGAAGGCTTCTAATCCTTTAATTTATTTTGAGAGTATATCATACCCATAAGCAGTGAGTCAGATTCCTGCTGCCCAGGTTCTGACCTTCACATCAGGAGAAACTTAGGAGTTAAAATATCTGAAATGTAAAAAAGGGGGGAATTGGTTATTTCCACAGTTGTGGGGGGTGAAATGAGCTAGATGACTGATGGGTGTAGTAACATATAGATTCTTTAAGCCATTTCAGCAATTCAGATGTTCAGTTCTTTGTCAACAATAGCTTTGGTGTGCAGAACACTTTTTACCTTTTTCAAAAATAATATTTCCCATGGACTTCATTCCTATCAGGGCAATTGGTCAAACTAACCTGTTAACACCATATTTTCATAGCATGATTAGACTGGTGCCTTACTTCCAAATCATGAAATGTCTGTTAGAAGAGGTGAGAGTTGCCTGGGGAGTTTTGTTTAACAGTATGAAAGTTTTTGTCAAAAAAAGATAAAAGGTCCCAAAAGCACGTCTGGGTGAACAGGGAAATTTTTTAAATTGTTTTGTTTTACAACATTTTAAGAGTAATCTTGAAGACCTTAAAATTCGGGATGGTCATTATGTACTGAGAAAAATTAACTCTTGAAAATGTTGACTTAGGAAATATCTATGCAACTGATGAGTGCCACAAGATGGCACTGTTTTATGCCACCTGATTTCTTCCCTGATGTCATAGAACAATAAATATGTTAACGGAGATTACAGAAAGAGTAAAGGATGCAGATATTAAGAGATAAATAAAAAATATGCAATTGTAATTTCTGAACAATATGAACAAAAAATAAAAAAAATTATCTAAATTGTAGCTACAGTAGAAATAGGACAGAACACATTCAGCAATGCTACATCTGCCCCAGTGTGTCAGAAGGTGGACAGTGGCTGGAAGAAAATTCAGCCAGTCTGGTACAGATTAAGCAAGAATGCATCAATATTAAACTTTCATTGTAATTCTTCCAGTTCAGGAAATAACATTTAACTGCCACCCAATGTTCCTCAATCTTTTTCATTTCTTCGAAAGATGAAATTTGTCTACACTGATTTTTATAGACAGAAAACAGGTATTTTACAAGGGAAATAACTCTAAAGCATGGTCACTCGTGCAGAATGCTTATATTTACAGCCCCTCAAATAATTTTACCCAGGTTTCCCAAAACAACAGTATGGCACCAAGTAGTGAGTTTTGATCCTGGGGAACAGGAATGTGTTTCATGTTGGGAGAAAGGAGGATCAAAAGAGCTTCTCAGGCACACCCAATACACTGTTTGGTATTGCTGGTTGAAACTTAAAATAGTTGATGCTTATTCATACCTAAAAAGATGTGGCTCTTCTATTAGTGGATTGCTTCATAAAGCTCAGGCAACCTCTCAACATTCCTGAATGAATGTCAAGATCAGTTTTACCTGGGAGGGCACCAATTTTACCTTCTCTGCATTTTTCAGGGAACACATTGTTCCCAAAGGCTTTTGGAGGAAGGCATTCATTCCCACTGACTTCACTGGGAAAAACAGGCCATCAAATCCCTGTCTCATTGGTAGTCTTACATGCAACATACAAGTCCTGCTAGGCAGCAAGTCACACAGTTAATATAGTCTTTTTATCAATAAAGGTGAGGGGAAACTTAAGCTTTCTTACTTGTGGAAAAATATCTAACTTCAATATCTTTTTAGGCATATCGTTGAAAGACAGACCCAGGACATTCATCTCTGAGTTTTCAGTTACCACTCATCACCAATAGATCTGTGTCAGATCTGTGCTGTTGCCAAGTATAATAGCAGAATAGCTGATGAAGTTCAAGGAATCTCTGAGATTTGTCCCTTTTTTAATTATCTAAATATTATAATTATTTTTCTATTTCTGTATATAGAACATGCAAGAAAAGAAAATGTATAGATACAAAATAACACTGCATATATTGCAATATCACTACAACAAAGAAACATCAAATTTGATAAGCACTGCAAGAAGCCCTCCTAAAAGGTATTAATTTGCTCATTTTCTGTCCTCTCCTTAGGACAATCATAGAATCATCAAATCATTTAGGAAAGGACCCTTTAGTTTACTGAGTCCAGCCATTAACCTAACACTGACAAGCCCACCAGTAACCCATGTCCTTAGACACCACATCTACATATCTTTTAAACTCCTCTAGGGAGTATTTTAAACTCTTTTAAACTCCACCACTTCCCTGGGCAGCCTGTTCCAGAGCCTGACAACCCTTTCAGTGAAGAAATTGTTCCTAATATCCAATCTAAACCTCCCCTGGCACAATTTGAGGCCGTTTCCTCTTATCCTGTCACTTGTTACTTGCAAAAAGAGATTGACACCCACACCACCACCCACAGGGTGAAGTGCACTGGTATAGTCAGTCCTACAGAACTATGACTCTATCATGGAAGAAGAAAGAAAAAAAAAAGAAAAAAAAAAAAAAAGTAGTAAGATGAGGGATTTGCAGAATTATAATCTATTCAAGTCAGGAAATGAACAACAAAGGTGAAACTTAGCAAAGGGTTTCTCATCTCAGATCTTTATGTGTTTGCTGGGAAGGGAGGAGAGACAGGACAGGGAAAACCAGACCCAGTGTTAGGAAGATTGGCTCAGGACCCTGGAATATACGTTCACAGTGAGTTCCTATTCTGCAGATAGTCCACTCTTGTCGTGTCTCTAAGCAACAAGATCTATGATATGCACTTGCATTAAGACAGAGTAAATTGCCTCAAATGTGAATAAATTTTAAGCCAGATAAGAATCTTTACTTAGTGATTGCTTTATTATCACAGTAAGTATGGAAATAAATATTGCCATAGGTTCAAGACCCTCATAAAGCTTATTATTTTTTCAGTGTTCATATAAGAATAATATCTATGAATTATTTATATTCTGAGTTCTGACTAATGCTCAAAATTACTGTGTGGGCAAGATCTTCACCTGTAATATTCACCTCTCAATATTTTTCAGAGGCTGGTGATGGCAGAAAGTAGAAAAGTCTTGTTTATGGGATGTCCAGCTGTGTTATACTTTTATGTAAAATATGCTTTTTTTTCCAGTACTTGTGATTTGTATGACACTACAGGTTATAAATAAATAAATAATAAATGCATGTCTCTCAAGCATAAAATATAGATGGAAATAATGTGCACTGAGTTATGAAAGAAAAAAATTGTCATTCCACTAAAACACTTCTACATTTCCACATGCACACATGAAGTATGTAACCTGTGTTCCAGGTGTTATAAAGCGTGGCACAATTTAGATTTAAATCTTTCTGGTAATTCAGGACAGTTACCGAAAACTCTACAGGCAACATGAGATGATATGTTAAAATGGGAAACTAATGGTTTGGATATTAGAAACAAAAGTATACTTATGGGACTTGAAAATTAGAAGGTTTTTATACCCTGCTTTAAGGCCACTAAAAGCATTTCAAAATGACAAAGTCTATTAGACCTCTATTAGATCTTTATAGCACAGAACCTACTTGCTATAACACAAACAATAAAGAGAGGAAAATAATGGCCCAAATGCCACACTAAAATCTGGTGAATTTGTCCATCATAATAAGGTTGATACTACTGAAGAAATTATATTGATCATGGGAGATTAATTTATTCATTAAATGTTCCAAAATGTTCCAAAGTGGATGTATAGCAACAACATGTTGACATGATAGCATTTGAGGCCAGCATGTAATTGGTACAAATTGATATAAAAATTTATATAGAGAACAATGCAAATTAGTTATTTTGGGCAGGATCCTGGAGAAGGTCCAATGGGTTTACTTCACTTGATAGTCTCTTTCATTGACAGTCTTCTGTGAATTGGATAGTCTTATCAAATAATTCTAAAAATAAATTTTCCTTCAGATGATTGCCTAGATTTTATAAAATATTATTACTCCTTTACAGTTACTGAGTGGCACAACATAGGAATCCAGTCCAGATTTGGACATCCTCAGCTAAATTCAGTCATTGCTAAAATTGCCAACTGCTGCTATTTAAGAAATGACATTGGACTGTGGAAGATGTGGGGTTTTAGTGGATTTTTGAGGGGATCATGCTCTGGAGCATCTCATACACCATTACCTACCTATATGCAGGGGCAAATCAAACTATCACAAGGTTGTTGTTGACTATAACAAGATCTTCAGGCACCAAACATACGTACAGACTCCTTTGGTTAGAAACCTGAATGCAGGTGTATCCATCTGGAGCTTAACCCAGCCCTAGATATTTTTTTACAAGGACAGTAGAGAACTAATGTGGTAGCCCACACATTGACCTGTCAATCCAAATCACCTATGTTGTATTTAGCAAACCTCTTAATTCTTCCAAGTGCCCAAGGCATCTCAAAAAGCAATGGATGCTTGTGCGTGCTAGCAAATGGAGATATTTTGTGTTTATGAATCCCTTTACAACACTGAAATGGTTCAGCAAGCACATGACACCTATATTTTTCCCTGGTACTGAGTAGCTTTAAGATTCAATCCCTTTTTTACCCCTTCCTTTGTGGAATGTCTTACATAGTCAAGTCTCTGCTTTCAGATAATTTCAGTGGTATTCAACTGAGTTATTTTAGACATCTTCATCTGAACAAGCCTCCATAGACTAATTTTATTGTCAAGGAGACTACGACACATTTCTAGACTGCAATTAAACTCATCGTAAAGTATGTGGCTAAAATAGGTCAGATGAATCACATGCCCACTTCTCTTCATTGCCTATAAGTGTGGCTAGCTCAGACATACATCTAAAGTCAGGTCAGATGAATCATGCACTATGGTATCCCTCAAGGACAGAGTAGCAGGGAGGAGTTACATTCCTTCTGAAGTGACATCTTACTACAGTGTCTGGGGTTGTCAGAAGTCAGAGAGATTAATTCTACTTACATATTTGTATAAAGCATGATTGTTATTTCACATAATTATTTTTAAGACTCAATATATGAAGAGTTTCACACTGAGAATATAGGTATATCTTTATCAATACTTGACTGAGCATTTTTTGATCACCCAAGAATTTTATACTGGTTTGGTTTAGAAACAGGCAAATAATCTGCTTTCACAGAGTCGGTTGTGAATGTATGACTCAAAATTTATGTGACATGGCTTTATGTCTTTGTCCTTTGTGAATGTATGACTCAAAATTTATGTTGGCTTTATGTCTTTCTGCCATCTTTATGCTGAACATGGAAAAGTGGCAAGCACTTGTTGCATATGATAAAGTGGATCAGATAGACAATCTCTTATGCTTCACTCTCCATAAAACCTACAACTGAAAGGTCCATGTTTCACATAAATTAACCACTGAAAGAGACTTGAACTTACACAGTTGGCTTATACTAGAATTATTATTATTACCATGTGTTCATTATATTTTGATCTGGTGCTAGGAGTCCTAAACTTAAATATACTGGATCTTCTAAACAAAGACTGAGAGCTGAATAAGGTTTTGCTGGGATTAATATTTTACCAAATGCTTGCATAGGACCCCCATCCCTTTTGCCCCTATTCATCAAATATTCAGTTGTGCAAATACAATATCTTGTGAAAGTGGATTGTAAGAAGACCAGTCAATCATGGGAATTAAAAAAAAAACTAGCACACCCTGGCAGTCCAGCAAACAGAACAAGGAATAGAAAGCAGGAATAAGGGGGATGAGTAGGCTTCTCTATCAAACTGGCTTCAGTGTCAAGAAAATGTGACTTTTACACTAGGCAGCAAATAATTGCATGTGGCCTTGACAAAAGCACACCATGTTTCTAAAACACAAGAGGCTGAACTACCTTATAAAGGCAGGCAAGTCAAAACATTTTCATGATGGAACTGGAGAACAAGAAGTCTGTAAAGAAGGAAAAGGCATGAAGGACTGAATCTGAATATACTTCAGAGGAGGTCTGAAAAATTGTACCAGAGTTCAAGTAATTACCAACTCTTGTAGAGCCTGAAGATTTCATATTGAAAGAGGCACATACATATATGTCCTCAGCCAGATGTCTGTGAAGCATCTACAAGTTAGTTAGAAGAAGGATGAGAGAAACCTTTAGAATCTAAATTTTACATAAATACATGTTCCTATATTTACATTAAAACCATCTTTTATAAAACTTTATGTCTATGTTGTTTATCTTTGCTCCTATGCCTTCATAGTGAGAGGCCTGCTCACTTCAGGAGCTCCCAGTTAGGAGACCCAGTTCTGCTTCCCATCCCCTAAGCCTGAAACATTTATCATTAGACACCAAAGTAATGGATCAAAGTTTAACACCTTGCTTTTTTCACATGAATTGGAAACAGAGACTCAGAAAATTAAGTTTCATAGGAAGGAAAGAAAGTAAGATAAAGAAAATAACCTTTGTTTTCCAGTAGTCAGGGAGTTGAGAATCTATTAAAAGTAATTTTATGTAGCTTAGGTCTTTATTTTGGCTTTGATTTTAAAGCACATTAGTGATTAATGTAATATGATTTTTTTGTTGCACCTCCATGCACTCTGTATCATCTATAACTATTGCATCTCTGGGAAAGTTATATATATTGTAATTTTTTTAATTGTCTTTTCTATGAAAAACCAATGGAACAAAGGGAAAAAAGCACTAAACAAGTATTCAAATGAAAGACAGTCTCTATAAAAAAAGAATGTCTTGAAATAAGCCAGTAGACTTCCCAGGAATGTTCTTTTACAAATATTGTCACAGTTGGAATGAATACCTCCTGCAGCCTAAGCCTGCTACCATAACTGGTCTGACTTTGTTACAAGGCCTCCCAACAGGAGAGGGAAGAGGAGGGGGGGAAAAAAAAAATAAAAAAATAAAAGTTGTATTTTAAAGACATGCAATGACTCCTAAGGGCTATACTCATTGACTATGACACAAACATCTAATGTTCCTAATGTTCCTAGTGTCCCTTCCTACAATTAGCACTTCAGAATGTGCAGTATTTTAATTTTTTTTTTAAAGAAGATACTATTTCACTAGATCTTTTTTAAGGGCTTTTTAAAACAGGTTACATAGCAGCTGCCAAGACCCATATTTGCCAGTCCTTTGAATAGCTAAGCCTTCTCTCAAGTGACCTCTCTGGTTGCAGTTGGGACACCAGACCTACACTTTGCTGCTTTTCTTTTAGCATATTTATAAACAAAAGCGAACTGACAGTGTACACCTATAAAGAAGAAAAGCCATACAAGGCTCCATCAAGAAGGGACCTGTATGTTTACAAATGTCTACAAACATTTGGCTTGTGGTAGATCCCATGTTACATCTGAATGTCTGTAGTCCTGCATGTAGATGTCTGTAGCAAAAAGCAGTGAAATCCGCATAAGCCATTGCTGGAGTGCCAGAAATGTCAGACTCTGATGAAGATTCAGAACAGAACTATACTAAAAAGGGTCATTGCATTTTCAAATAACTGTTAAGAAAAATAATTACTATTTTCTGACATAACCAATGAGAAGACTTTGATTTGCTTAGGAAACGTTTTGCTCAAGCCTACCATATCCTGGCTTCCAGTAAAATTTCTTACAGGGGTAGACTTGAAAAGTAATTAAAACATCATCATAAGGGGGTCTGGCCCTTGAGGGGCCGTGGCTGAACCCCAGGCTCTGGCACTGGGAAGCTGTGCTGGGAGAATGAGGGCTCTCCACACCCCTGCCCAGCTCCTGCTCCTGATGCTCCTTGAGCATCATTTGAAATGCAGAAATTCCCAGCCCTTGCTAAGGTGTCTTCTGCAGAAAACAAATGGGACAAGCTCAACAGGCCACATTCTTTGAATGGGACATTCAAGGGCATCTTTCACCACCAGGAGATCCCGGGCTGGGCAGCGGAGCTCTGCTCTTGTGCTTTGCTCTTGGTGTGTATCAGGAATGTGTTGACAGTTCGTGCCCCTTGCATGATTGAAGCAGAGTAACTATTTCTGCTTCCTAGAATGGACTTAATTTGTGAAATAAGGGTGTAGATGCTTCCTCTAAAATGGCAGAAATTTTAAGCAAAGTCTCAAATCAAAGTTATAGGAAACTATTGATCAAATGTTGAGGCAACTGTGAAATAAAGTGGGGATTTTAAGAACCACTTTCCAGATTAAGCAAACAAATTTCATCCTGAGCTTGTATATACATCTTGTATTCATCACTACAGGTATCACCTATATGCTTTGAGATGACAGGTACTATAGAAAGGTAAATTTCTATTATTGTGTTTTAGTTTTGTCAAATACACTGTAATATTTCTTCTTTCTGTTCCCTTCACAACATGTTTGATTGCTTTAGTTATGTCGATATTTGCTGTCCATTACTGCTGTTCTTAGCCACGTATCCAGGCCACCACAGCCATTATGCCTCACTGAAATGCACACGCTGCAGCACAGTCCTAATGTGTCCAGGTCTGACTAGGAAACAGGGATAAAGAGCCACATTTTTGTTTGCTGCAGGCAGGTAGTCTCTCTGTAATTAAAATTATCAGAGATTTTCTTCATTAGACTGTCCCTTGGCCCCCTGAAATTCCACTCCCAAACTTCATTAAAACTCAATCTGTGTAATGTTTTTCTGTGCAAGGTATAAAAAGTCTCCTTTGAGAGTGATTGTCTGTGAGGTGATGGATTTTTGCTGCTCTGTAAAAGTCCTAATGTTTCTGTACATACAGGAACAGAGGTTAGGTTAGACATGCAAATTCTTCACAAGCAGTTCCTCTAATTTAGAGAGCTACATCAGCTCATGATAACATAAACCAGTCCTTGACAGCTACAGGACTATGTAGATACAGTATTATAAACCTTATAAAACTTCAAAGATAAATTCTCATTACTAGAATTTTTTAGATTCTATTCCACACAAAAAAAAATACTTCAGCCTGAAGGAAAGAAAAACAGAATGCTCAGGTTTGCTTAAGAAAATCTATAAATATCACCGCTCATTTTTATCCTTCAGCTTACAACTCCATGTTTTGTGTTTTCTATATAAATCTCCCCCCAGTATGTTTGTGTCTTTTCACCAACATTGCAGTCTAAAAGTTCAGTGCCAGCTAACTTTGCCATCTATCATTTTTTTTTCAATGACAAGAGCATGTGCACATGTGTTTCCTGCTAGAGGTGAGGTTCACATTTACAGGATATGGAAAGTTAGCATGACAAAAGTAAAGACTGCGTAGAAGGAAATTTACTTTCGTTAACAGGCATCCTATTTACTCTTGCTGACACCTCGCATGATACACCGCATCCCATTTCAGACACCACAGTACTTTTGGTGAAAACTTCCTGCACAGAAAATTGAAACTTTGACCAAAAAAAAAAAAAAAAACAAACAAAAAAAACCACCCAAACCCCCCCCCAAAAAAAACCCAAAACAAACAAAACCACAAAAAAAAACCAAACCAACAAAAACACACACAAAAAAAACCCCCATACAAGCCAAAACCCACAAACAAAACCCAAACCAATAACAAAAAGTTATGTCTGAGTTTACCTTGGAAAATATATAACAGTTAGATCCTTTCCTCAGATAGACCCATTCAGCTTCCTCTGAGTTCAGTGGTGACTTATGAAATAGATTCCAGAAGATGATATTGAATTACTTTGTTTAACAAAAAAATCTATTGGCAAAAAAGCTTTTAATTTTTTTTACCCACTGAATCCCACTCACTGAGAGGCCTGGCTACCTTCAAAATTGTTTTCTAAAACCTTTTAATATGAGTGAAGCTTAATGCTTTTGGCAGTGTCTCAGGAAGGTTTCTCAGTCAGCAGAAAAACACCCAGGGAGATTGGACAATGATTCTCAGCAGCTACCTACAGGATTACTGTAGGATAAAGAAGCAAAAGTGTAAGTTTGTATTCATAAAATAGGCCCAGATACCAAATCACTGAGTTAGAAATACCACATTCAAGTAAGTGGCTGGATTTGCAATGACTGGGGAAGTGCAGGGCTGACTGATATTCTCTCTACAGGCACCGACCACAAGAACAAGTCATTTAAAGGAAATAATTTTCCATGCACTCAACACAACTACAAGCCCTCTGCACTTAAAAACTAGATTCCACATGACTGCAACTCAAAGCTCTAAAATTAGTATAAAACCAAGAAAAATTCTCATGAATTAGTGCAAAGATACATTTTTTTTAGTAGAGTTTCTATAACTATAATGCTTAATTGAGTGTTACCAGAAATGGTATACTTAGCATTTTTGTTTTAAAAACAAATTATTTTGGATGCTGGTTTCACTCATTATTTTATTAAATTTAAAATGATGGCTTTTACCCACATGAGAAATTATATTCTCTGAAGCAAGATTTGACCATAAATCAGGTCATCTGAATGACTGAATTAAGAGTCATGGAATAATATTCTTCTCTGCTCTGTGATGCATGAATCTAATTTTGCACAGTGATATGGATCACTGAAAATGATAATTTCCAGGGTTATGGAAGAGCTTGCCAGTGATTAGAAGTCATAGAGTGCAACTGATTGAAGGTACAAAAAGGCTGAAAATCAGTTCAAAGATCTGAAGTTTTAACTTTTGATAAAACATGTGAATATTTCACTAGTTACTAAAATACACAGTGTTATACCAGCAAGAGCATGTAGACATTACTTGTGTAATAAGATATGGGAGATAAGAAATAATATTGCTGTGAAGATCAGATGAGGAGTGATGCCTACTAAAACCTGATGCTGCCTTTGAACTTAAAATTTTGACTCAATAAGCTGTGCACTGGTGCTGCTTTGCAAAGAGCTGTCACGAAGGGCAGATTTGTTTCACAGCAGAATTGCTTTATTAAAAATCCTCAGCATTTCCATAAAGATTCTGATTCAGACAGACGAGGAGGAGTTACACTGAACTTGACTGCTGACCTGACAGTGAGAATGGAGCTATTGTACCCAGAACTGAATATGCAGATCTGTGCTGCTTCTCACTGAGCTTCACACGGCAGTGACCCTCTGGGAGAGAGGAACCCTTTAGAGATCTGAAAGTTGCTGACTGCCAGACACTGAAACCATCAGCCAGACCCTCAAGTCAGTAGGTTTCACAGATGTTAAGAGGTTAAAATACAACTTTAAACCTTCTCCCTTTTTTTTCCATTTGCTGTAGAGTAAGCAATGGACTGCAATCCATGTGCAGCAGCATGGCCCATGTCATCATCTTTGTGCTATTCAGCAAACTGCAAGCTCGTTGTGGTCTATTAATAGTAAAGCTTGTCAGGGAGGCAGAGCTGGAAATATTTATTTGCTACTGCATGAACTGAACCTGCTTGGTTGAATAAAATGCTAATTACCTCACTGACTCTTTTGCATCAAGCATCCTCTGTACTGTGCTTTACTTGGTGAGAAGGAGTCAGTACAGTTCAGTACAAAATGTGACATGAACTAATGGTTGGGAAGGAAAAACCCTAATAGCACATTGTGTGCTGTTCATTGCAGGACTTTCCCTACAATTACTGAACTTTCAGGCTAAAAAAAAAAAAAAAATGTAATCAATGGTCACACAAATAAAACGCATAGAAAAGAAATTAATTCACTCATCTTGAACTTCAGCAAAAGGCAGAGCTCCTTTCTGCTCTGCATACAATACTTGGAAAATCAGGATCTGATTAAGTTACACTTTTTTTCCAGATTTTATCTGAATTTTTAACTGTGATGAAGATAGAGGTCCATATGATTTGATCTAGTAATGATGGCAGGAAAAGGCATTTTATTTGCTTTCCCCTCTTCCCTCTTTGAGACACAGTCCTAGACATAAATTTTTTAAATGTTTTTTCAATCTTCATCTATGTTTTTCTTCAGTCTTCATCCTGGAGGAAGCTTGTTAAGAGTGCACTGAGGTACAGCTCTGACTTTAGATCTACAGTTCCTTTTAAAAAATTATACCTTCAGCAGTAAGTCATCTCTAATGAGCAAGGAAATGTAGAAAATGCACTGAAAGGCTTAAAGCAAAGAATATGCTTCACTCCTGACAGAAGCTCTATAGGAAGATGACAAAAAACTATTTTTGAGTTTATTTGTCTCAGGAAAAATTAATTCTTCCTCAATGCTCAGCTGTTCCTCCTAACAACTGGACGAACACATTTTTGATCATAGGAGAAATAGTTTTCTGTTGCCACCTATTAATGAGCTAGAAAAGACTGAATATCATGTTGTCAAATGTATACTTTGGTTTGTACCACAGTGACAAAGCTGGAGTAACTGTACAAGGTAGAACTGCACGATGTTTAGCTGGGGCTGTTGAAAGAAGCAGAGAGAGCAATGAAGAGCTGATGTCATGGATACCTTTGTGACTCCCAGAAACTTCTCGTCACTAGTGGTGAGTGAGCAGCTCCCCTCCATAGAAAAACGTTCAGAGCAACATTATGATGTAAGATGGCTTTGAGGTGAATGAATCCCAAAAGACATGACAGAGAAGGGGTGGGGGACCAGGAGAGGTGGCATTATCAGGTAAACAGAAGAAAGTGAGATAGAATAAGATATTTATTTCCTATTCATAGCAATTGGTAAAAATGAGACCAAAATTCAGTCTGTTTTATCTCACTAACAGCAGCTTTCTAATCCTCATGAGATGGCTATCTAGGAGACTGGGCCAAGCTCTTCGGAGGGATGTCTGGAGCGAGATGGAGAGAGAATTCGGGTTACATTGAAGAAAATGAGGTTCAGACTGGAAGCAAGGACAAACCTTTTCAGCACAAGGACAGTCCACAGTAGAACAGTTTGCCCAGAGAGGTTGTGCATTTTCCAGTCCTGGGAGTTTTCAAGACCCATCTGGTTAAACACGATACAACAACGGGATAGCTTGTAGAGGACTTAAATTGTTTTCATACTGGCACCATCTAAAACAGAGCCCTAAACAGTGCTGCTACACTTAAATTTTCTTTGAATTTATTACTAAAGAGAGTACTCCTTTTTACAGAGTTAACGTTCTTGATTTTTCAGATTGTTGACAAAGAAAAATAATTAATGGAATGCAGGGTTTTGGTCAGATGACTAAAACATGCAAGAAGATTTTCAACTAATTTATCCTCCATTTCTTAAATGAAAACAGCCATGAAAACAGACAGGAGACAGCCTTCTACTGCCTTGCATGTTGTACAAGTTCTTTACAATTTACAAAACATAGGTGAAGAGAAAGAAGAACCATGAAGGAAAAAACATTAGATTTGGACTTAGTGATTTATATGTACTCTGAGATTTGTTTTGGCAGCGTGAATAACAGGTGAATCAAAATAACTTTAAGTTTTTCGTTATATTACAAAAGCCAAATAATTGTAGAAGATAGACCTCAGTTTTTAATTCCATAAATCTGCTGAGCACTAAGCAGACACATATTGCAGGAACAAACTGCCCATCTCTCATCATTGTTCTAGAAGCATTTACTCATGTCTTCTTGTAGAGTTGACAATGTGAGCACATTGTAACATGGCTGAGTCAAAATGAGGTGAACCAGGACAGACCTACCACTTAAATTGTTTCTCATTTTGACTGGCATAGAGTGGTTTGGGTTGGAAGGGACATTAAAGATCATCTAGTTCCATCCCCCTGCATGGACTACAACACCATGTATTAGTAAATATACCACTATTTTAACAAATCATCCCAGGAAATCTTATGGGACAATATACTTAGGCAAGAAGTGACAAACAGCTGGGAGGAGTAATATCCTTTACCAACACAGAGGAACTGAGAAGATAATATCCACAACATCTGTAACATTCTCAACATAATGCTCATAGAGCAGACCCCACATCCCGAAAATCCTTTCCAAATATTCCATGCAAGACAGGTTATTAGATCTTATTTGACGTATTTCTTAAGTAATTGTGCCACATACATAAAACATGCATTAAATCCAGTATTCAAAGTTGCAAAGTTAAGATTCCAAAATTTAGGAAATGTCAGAATCAATATTTCAAGATAACTTTCATGTAATCTGGTTGGGCATCTGCCCTGCTCCCTGGCTGATTCAGAGATGTTATATTTTGGTTGATAAACATCAGGCATTAATGTTTATGGAGTCTGCAACAATACCATAATGTATATGTATTGGGATCCATTCTGAGATTGCATGGGCTGTTGAGACCCTGGCTTTTCCTATTACAAAGGCTAAGAATCTAAATTAGCAACCCAGACACTCCTTTAATACACTGTTGTATCAACAACTGCTCATCACTTCATACATCATCAGACTGCAGTCGTGAGCCTTTAACTCTCTAACAAAGGGTTTCAGTCAAACCTAAGTATGCAGACTTCTATGCAGCAATGGGGCAAAATTAGGTGGTTGAAATCTCCATTTTCATCACCTATGAAATCCTCTTCTCCTTTGATAAAGCTTGTTGTACCCAAGAAAAGGCTCTAGTGGTTAGCTCAAGAAGCATGTTGTGAGTGTTGTGTTGGTCAGTAGCACATAGCACAAAGCTAAATTGATAAAGGGGTGCCAGGCCAGCTGAAAACTTCATTGGCTTGCAAGTTGTTTCAGAAACAGTTCAACTGCTCTTGCTATATACACATATGATTCAAGGAAAGGAAAAGTGTCTGGGTGACCATTAGAGCTGTCCAAATTTAATTTATTCTGTGTATTTTTGAGTCCTACTTGTCAGCAGTGGAAGATTATTGCCTCAGAGTGGAACAATAGCTATCCCATTCACTGAGGAATAACTGGCAGGGTCCTTGTTCACTCTACCAGCTATGATGCTACAGAAAGTTTTTTTTAGTGTTACTGCTTTAGAAGGAACTATGTAGGCCTAGCTATTATAATGTTCAGGATCACGGATTTTGGTCAAGGCCGAAAGTGCTTAACTAACATACATAAGAAAAATTAATTAATTATTTTTATAAATGTTCTGCCTTTATGAGGGCATTCCACACAGTACATTTCTACAAACAGAGCCCTGTTTAGATTCTCTTGACACAAACTTTAAAAAGTTTTGAGAATATACTGAAAATACATAGGTGACTATAAACTTATTTCTATAGTAAATGCAAACAAGTCTCATATACTCATCAAAACCAGAAGACAGTTTCTGGAAAATGTCCTTTCAATGGCATTTGCACAAAATAGGGTTGAAAACACATATATATATATATACATATATATATATATATATAACTTAAACTTACTGTTTGCTGTAGATACTGTGTTAGCTTAGCAGGTTATGAAGTCAGCATGCACTGATGTGGTCAGTGCTTGGAGCCTTTTTCCTCTTTAAGTTCTATGTGAGTTTTGGGAAAAATGCATCATTACTAATTCAGAAAACAACAAAGCAGAAGCAAAACTGTACTGTGGGTAACCATTACTTCATGGGATATGGCTTAGTTTGCTACCGCTTTCCATTTTGGAGCAAAAGTATGTGAATTGTGCCAGATAAACATTTTAGATGGGTAGATACATTGAAGGAAATGTTTAACAGATTATTTAAAAGAAAAACATCACTCACATAATTTCTAATCTTTTATCTATAGCTCTGAATGATCAAAGTTACCCATCTTGAATTCTCATGATTCTTGCAGTATTGGTTAGCTCTTTTGCATAAAATCAATAGAATAAATTGTTACAAATCCAAAAATACACGGTTGCCAGGATACATCTTGCTGGATGCAAATGAAAATGGATTTGTGCCGACCAGCTTAAAATAGTTTGGTACTTAGACATTTTCTTTTTGACACTAATAGTGATATGTGAAACGTTACCTCTCCAGAGACCTATTGAAATTATTGCTATTTGTTTTGCATTAGGAGCATTATTTCAAGCAAATCTGAATTCCAGCAATATGCCCTGGAATTTCATTGTAGAAGCACACAGAATTAATAAATATTTTATGGCAGTTGCTTCATAAACTTCTGAATTAAAAAGGTAAGCTTCCTGTTAATTGTTTTTATTATTTTCAGTGCAGCAGTATTAACAATAAGCATCTATCAGTGTATAGGAACACTATTATTATGCTTTGTCCATGTATATGTGAATAAGGTAGTTACAGTTGAGACCCATTCCCAAAAAAATGCTGTAGAGCCTTTAGAGTCCCATAAAACTACATGTAAAATCTCAGTACTGAATATATATTATTCTCACTTTCAAAAAAATCTAAAAAGTATAAATAAATTTTAGTTAAAGCAATATATTTTCTAAATCTCAATTATTTTTAAGCTGTATGCATGCATATCTATATATTTAAATTCCTATATAAGGCACTTAATCACTATCACTTTCCTGAATAAGGTTGCTTAATTTGTGTAAGATTGACAAGGAAAAAGGAGTCTGCATTGAGTGCCTAGTATTTTATACATTAATGTATAAAATAAATGCATTTTTGTTGTGTGCTGCCAAAGTGTGTGCATGTATTTTAAAGGGGATTATATTTCCTATATATTGACTTCCAAACAGGTAGACCAAACAGGTCAGATTTCCAGCTGCATTCAGTTGAAACTCTGCTGGTTTTGGTGAGCTGCTCTAATCTGCCATGGTTGGTCCTTTGACAGAAAAGCTCTGACTGCCCATGCTTCTTCCAACATCACGTGTCAGTCGATAAAAGAAATAAACTGGGGTGTTACTGAAATAAAGGCTCTATGTGTGCTGAGAAACAAAGCTCTTCAAGCTGAAGACATCTACAACTGCGGTGCAGAAGTTTTCTCTGGCCCCTTACTAATGGCTGTTTCTTTTGAGAGGACAGAAAAATACTGACAAAACCACAGCAGCACATTTCTCTCATAGGAAACTATTTCAGACACGATTCAGAGTTGTAAAATGAGAGGTTAACTCCCTCCTCTACTCTTTTGATTTGCCATGTCTCAAAAAGTTACTGGTTGTACTTCTAATTTTCAGTAGTATAACTGAGAAGAAAATTATGTCCCTCAATTCCAAAATAGCACTGTGGTTCATCTTCACAAGTGATGAACAGCTACAATTATGAACAGCTAAAGTTCCAAACAGTATCAGTATTACTGTGAATTATGCAAGTGATGACAAGATTGTACAAATATTCATATAATTTACTTCATGGAATACATTTGCATTATCATTTTTTGTGCATACATTTTGTGTTAACCACAAAAATGAAGTACTACCAGAGTAAGAGGATGGTCAAGGGGCTGCCTCAATGGCAATCGAAATTGACACTTTGCTTTGAACCAAGGATGAGGAAAAGGATGAGATATTTAATGCCTTCTTCCTCTGTCTTCCTGAGTCATATCAGCCATGCCCAGGGGATTCAATCCCCTGAGCTGGAAGATGAGGATGGAGAACAGCACAATCCCTCCCATAATTGAGGTGGAAGCAGTTAATGACTTGCTATGGCACCTTTACATTCACAAATCTACAGGGCCAGATGGTATCCACCTGAGAGTATTGGGGGAACTGACAGAGGAGCTCACCAAGCCTCTCTCCATCATTTACCAAGAGTCTTGGTTAACAGGGAAGGTCCCAGATAACTGGGAGACTTGTCAATGTGACATCTATCTAGAAGAAGGGCCAGAAGGAGGATCCAGGGAACTACAGGCCTATCAGCATGAGTTCAGTGCTTGGAAAAATTATGGAGTGGTTTATATTCACTTTGTGGAAAGTACAGGACAGCCTGAGGATCAGGCTCAACCAGCATGGGTTCAGGAAAGGCAGGTCCTGATTGACCAGCCTGGTCTCATTCTATGACCAGGTGACCCACCTAGTGGACCAGGGAGAGGCTGTGGATGTTGTCTACCTGGACTTTTGACACCATCTCCCACAGCATTCACCTAGAGAAGCTGGCAGCTCATGGAATAGACAGGTATACTCTTTGTGGGGTTAAAAACTGGCTGCATAGCAGGGCCCAGGGAGTTGAAGTCAATGGAGTTAAATCCAGTTGGTGACCAGTCAGCAGTGGTGTTCCCCAGGGCTCAGTTTTGGGCCCAGTCTTGTTCAGTATCTTCAGCACTGATCTAGATGAGGGGATTGAGTGCTTCCTCACTAAGTTTGCAGATGACACCAAGCTGGGTGGGAGTTCGGTGTTGATCTGCTCAATGGTAGGAAGGCCCTGTGAAGAGACCTAGACAGGTTGGATCAGTGCCAAGGCAAATAAAGTGAGGTTCAACAAGGCTAAGTGCCAGATCCTGCACTTTTAACCCCATGCAACACTACAGCCTTGGGGAGGAGTGTCTGGAAAGCTGTCAGGCAGAAAATGACCCGAGGGTGCTGGTCAACAGCTGGCTGAATATGAGCCAACAGTGTGCCCAGGTAGCCAAGGCCAACAGCATCCTGGCTTGTAACGTGGCCAGCAGGAGAAGGAAAGTGATGGTGCTCACCCTTTACTCAGTATAGGTGAGGTCACACCTCAAGTACTATGTTCAGTTCTGGGCCCCTCACTACAAGGACATTGAGCTGCTGGAGTGGGTTCAGAGAAGGGCAACCAAGCTGGTGGAGGGTCTGGAGAAAAAGTCCTGTGAGGAGAGGCTGAGGGAAACAGGAATGTTTGGAGAAGAGGGAGCTGAGGGGAGACTGCTACTCTCTGCAGCTACCTGAAAGGAGGTTGTGGGGAGGTGGGTGCTGGCCTCTTCTCTCAGGTAAATAATGATAGTAAAAGAAATGGCCTAAAATTGCACTGGGGGTGGTTTAGACTTGGGTATCAGGAAGAATTCCTTTACTGAGAGAGTAGTTAGGCATTGGAGTGAACTGCCCATGAAGGTGGTGGAGTCCCCATCCCTGGAGGTATTTAAAAAACTGTGTAGATGAAGCACTTCAGCACATGGTCTAGTGGACATGCTGATACAGATACATCACTTTAAGCTGTGCTAGCACAGCTTCATTGTAACTGGTCCACCAAGTTAGTCACCAGACATTTGATTCTAGGCATACACCCGCTTCTTGTCATTCTTTATATACTTATATGAATCACCAGACCTGGACCCTACTAAGGGCTGTGGTGGGAAGTTAGATATCTATTGTCTAAGAACATGCAGATGTCTGCTTACTTAAATTTAAAGGCATAATTCACCTGCCTAAATTCAAACACATTCTTTAATCTGAGAGAGTTTAGGGTGTTTGAAGTACCAGGATGGAGCTGGTACAGACAGAACTTTATGGGAAACCTGCACTTCTTCAAAGCAAAATCTGGGAATTCTGTGAGATGGCTCAGGCAGCCCAAGAGTGTTGAGGAATCTGAACCCTACTGATGTGCCTCAAACTGAATTTGTCTCACATCAGCAGTGGGATAAGAGTTTCACAAAGACAGTTGCTGTGGTTTGGCTAACACACCAGTAGCTGGTTAAGCAATTATTTCCTGGTCTCTAACATCATTGTCCAAAGCCGAGAATCTGAAATCTATCACTCGCCTGCCATTCTCCCTACAGGCTGTTCAGCTTCAGTCTTACAGCAGGATGTGACACTGAAGCTATGTAGATGTTCTACAGCTGATTGCATCAATATTTAATGGTCTGTTTGTTTTGGCAGGTTTTAAATATTGGACTCTTATAACTCCTAGATACTACTGGTATCCTGAATCAAAATATTCTTCTGGCTAAGACCCTGATGCGTTCAGTGCAGACGATCTGACATTATACCTGACATGCACTAATAGAGTCAGAATATTTCCAAATGTTAGATGACAGCTGCCTCTTCTTTTTTAAAAGCATCCAGTTAATATCCATTATAGAGTGGTCAGAAAGCATGCCCCAGAAAAATAAGTAAAAGAGGACATTAGGCTGCCAGCTGGGAATCTAATGTTCAGTTTTCTCTCCTGGTTCAAGTTTTCCATGTGACTGTCCTTCCCACTTGAAAGTGGAGCAAGGCTATTTACTTCTTTTAAAAGGTACTTTGAGACTTGGGGACAAAAATGCAAGCCAGCAGCTTAGTGTTCTATTAAGCTGGGTGCTGTAAGGGTTGCTATATTAAATATATGCTTCAGTAACAGGCACCAAGCCTTTTAATAGACTAAGTATGTCACTTGAATTATTTTCTAACTGGCATATTTGGAATTTTCAGACCAAAGAAGAACAATTCAAGGACATCTGGATACAGCCTGGTTAAAGGCTAGAAATTAAACCATGCCTGTGATGCTGCTCTGGGATACTTGCTCTGTGGGTGTGACAGACCACAGGATCAAATCAGCAGTAGACCTGCAGCTCTACCAAAAGACGCTCAGGTTCACAGCACTTAAAAACTTGCCTTATTCATGAGAATCACACCTCTGGGTACACACAGGCCCTGTCATCCCCGGGTCTGCCCCAGGCAGAACGCAGCTGTGAACTCTCAGGTTCACTGGCACAGTTCTGTAATGGCTTTGTGGTCAGCATCATGGCTTCTCATATTTAAAGAGCTCGTCAAGCAAAACTCCGGTATGAACAAATAACCTGATGTTTCTACGCTGTACTTCCAATATTGTTACTTGTAGGCTTTTTTTTTTTTTTTTTCTTCTATCTTCCTGAAAATGACTCACAGACTGGCTTTTGGGGAAGGGGCAAAACGAACGCCTTGTAGCTACTCTTGCAACTTTAACCTTACTTAACCCTCAAAACGGCAAGAGGAAGTACAAACTATTTTCACGAGCTGTGAATGGGCTCAGATCTGTTTTTGACGTCTTGAGGAAGTACTGCCTTCTGCAAAGCCAGAAATGCAAAAAATGTATTTGCAGTCCCGTCGAACTCAAGCACTTACACACAATCTCCCGCCCGCTTCTCCCAACCTCCCCACACCCTCCTCAAAAAAGCAAACAAAACAAACAAAAAAACCCAAAAAACCACAAAACAACCAAACAAAAAACGCAGCCCAGCTGGGGAGCCGAGAGGATGGGATCCCTGTAGGAATAGAGTAGGAGTGGCAGCAGCGCATTTCCCTGCCCTTTTTCTAATCAGACACCCAAGCTTCTCCCACCCACTGGCTGGGAAGCCCGAGGGTCTCCGCGTAAGGTCTCTAGGGAGGTGGGGGACCTCCCTTCCCTGTCGCCTCCTTCTTGTTCATAGCCGTGCGGCCGCGACACCCGCACTGCCACCGTCCCGAGAACCTCTCCTCTCCCTCCTGCCCCCCCAAGGGCCGAAGGGCGCTTCCCTCTCCCCCCTCAGCCAGCGGGAGGCGGATCCGAGGGAGCAGCGCCCGCCCGGGGCTGGCCGCCGGCGGGAGCCGTACGCAGCCACTGCGGGGCGGGCCTGCTTGCCGTCGTCGCGCTGGGTCGGGCCGGGCTGGGCCGCGCCATACAGCGGAGCTCCGCCGGCTGTCTCTGAGGAGCGGGGGAGGCGCGGGGGATGGACGAGGGTCCCTGCAGTGCTGAGCAGCGACGGGCGGCTCAGGTAAGAGAGAAAGAGGCACGGCGGAGCCGGGGGCTGCCGCCCGCCCGGGAGCTGCGTGGGGGCGGGCGGGCTAAGCCGCCTCTGCCGCTCGTTCACTCGGCGACCCCGCATCAGCCCCGCCGGCAGCAGGGTGGGGACGGGGTTCTGTAGCTCCCGAGCGTTCTCCTGCCGGAGGGCTCCCCTCGCCTCCCTGCCTTCTCCACTAAGCCCTCGCCGCCGCCTTTGTGGCCGCTCCTGCAGTCCGGGATCACCTCTCCCAGCCCGGCCCGGCCGCAGGCGGCTGCCCCTGCCCCTCGCACCGCCGCCGCGGGGGTGGCCTGGAGGCGAGGCTGCGGGGGGGGCAGGCGGGGACGCCGGGGGTCACAGCCAACTGTTGCCTGGGAAAGAGCCGGACCAGACCCCTGCAGCCCCTGTAGCAGCGGGGCGGTGAGCGCCGGGAGGGCTCTCCTCGGCTACCGACTGCGTTTGGAAAGGCAAAGGTTGCGGTGCGAGCCCCCGCGGAGATTCTCCCGTTGGCCTTGCCCCAGGCGGGAGAGACGCTGTTCCCGGGCACAGGCCCTGCAGGGTGCGAACCTCTGGGGTTTCGTTGCCGGCCGGTGGATGCCGGAGCCGCCGCGGCTGCGGGGCAGGGCAGCGGTGGTGCGGGGACCTGTCTGCCTGCACCCGGGCCCAGGGCAGTCTGGTTTAACCCGAACACTGGCCGAGGAGATCACCCAAACACCACGTCTGGTGCCTTACTGGAGTGAGTACTCCGCGGCTGTAGTGGGGGGACAGAGGGGTGGGGGGGATGTCACTGTCACAACTTTGATTCTACCGAAAACTTTCTACTCCGGCTGCTGGTGGTTGTTGGGTGCAGGGTGCTATGAACGCGGTGTTTGCAGAAGGGTGTACGTAGGCGTGAGATGAAAAGCGCGATCTATAGTGCCGCATTCGTCTTGTTTGGATCTCTGTCCGTGCTGAGATGTGTTACAGTGAACAGAGAGCACGCTTGCATCTCTTCTTATTATTATTTTTGACGTAATTTAATTTGAAGACCATTTAGCTTTAATTGTATTTATCTGTGTTTTGTTATGCTAAGGTCTCAGTAATACACGACGCCACTGAGTAAAATCGGATGCTCCATAACTTGCTGGCAACACAGCAAGACTCTTAACTTCACATCCTTTCGGTGGTGTTGCTTATAACTTTGCGATGATGGTGATGTAGATTGGTATCCAGCTTGTTCCTGGAAATCTTTGACTGCCATGCAGCCGATTTTGGCACCCTTTTTGTTTACTAGATCCTAAAGACAACTTGTATCTATACGGGGGGAAAAGTAGGGTAAGGGGAACAGAGGTGTTTTACTTTCCTCCTGTTCTCGCCATCTGCAAGGTCAGGAAAAAATTAAAATTACTTTGGCTGTGAACTCGGAGAGGTGGGGGGATCTGGAATGAAATGTTGTCCTGACATGAGGTTGCCTTGTGGGCACAGAATTTCACATGCTCAGCACCGTGCTACAAAAATACCCCAACTCATATTACTAAGGGAAGAACCAAGCTGATACTTCCCTTTCCTCTGTTATGCTAACTTTTATATTTTTATAACACATAAGGAAGAAAACCATCAGAAATGTACTCTTTAAAATTTTTTAAGGAATAAATTTCTGGCCTTTCCAGGCCAGAATTAAAAAAATAGTGTTAAAGCCTTACTATTTATGAATTTAGCTTTCCTAGGGTAGATTTAAAAAAAATGTTTTAATGAAATGAAATTACAGATTATGGGAATAGCATGAATGGTTTGACTTAAATTCATAAAAAGCATAAAGTATCAACTAAGAATAAAATTCTTCAACTTCAGTTTGAACCACCGTTGTATAGTGTATCAGTTTTTTAAGATTTCACTTATATGTAAACTATGGCAAGTATAAATGAGGCTCTCTGGCTTATTTATATGGTTTCCTAGTGATTGCCCAATATTTTATTTATTTTATTTTCTGCTCGCACTTTTTCACTGCCCTCCTGCACTGTTTTTGCAGCTTTGCTTTTTCTGTGAACTTCTGTTCTTTATTAAAAACAAAATAAACAAACCACAAGTGATTAAAAAGACAATGTATGCTACTAATTAGAATAAAAAATACTTGGTTAGTTCACAAAGGAAAAATGGTGATCATCTTGGATACTACTGCATAGTTACTGTCAGCAGATGTCATTTCAGCATAACAGTGAGTCTAATAATGAATTTTACAGTGCTGGGAAGACAATTCATTTTTAGTGTGCTTAGCTTGTCTTAATGACATCGTTTTTTGACACTGTTTTGTCAGGCTGAAATATCTTGTCCTCAGCATTATGGTAGCCTCACAAAGACATTGAGGATTTGCATGTGCAGTATGTATGCAGATTCCATGTGTTACGTGTTATACAAAATGAGAGCTTAAAATACATGTCAAAAATACTAGATCCTTTTTAAATAAATAACAATTCCCACACATTAGCAGAAACAGTATTTTATAAGTGTACAGATACTATAACTAAGACCTCTCTAATAGATCATATTCATGTTTCTAAATACACTTTAATTAGAGGTTTTAGAGAAATTTAGTTCTGTAAATTCACTGGCATTCTTTAGCCCTAAATGTGTAATGCATGCAGTAGCACATGAACATGGTCATTCAGTTCACATTTTATACAAAGCAGGAAAATACTCTTCTATAGCCAAAACCTATATGCAATCCAGACATCATTAAGTTGCCTGTTAAAACCTGGATACAAGCTGATCTAGTCAGTGTGACCTCTACCATCAGTGGACAGGGGAATATGCATACTAATATTGAATGTTGATTTGAAGGAGACAGAACAGTGTTTCCTCTGTACTGAATTCAGAATGTATTTGGACCTGTTTCAGTATTATCAATCATTCTTTTAGCAGTGCTTTCTACTCAAGTTATCTAGGAATGCAAAACAGTAACATTAAATCAGGGAAAACAGTTTGAGAGGCATGAATTAAAATATTTAATATATGGGGCAGCTTGAGAGTTGCAAAAAATGCAGTAATAAATTTGAATTTTGTTGTTTAAATTAAAATTGCAATAGAAGCTGCTATGCATTCGTGTGTGAATGATGATATGAGCAGTGTGAATGATGTGTGATGTAGAGGGCCTAATTCTTGTGAAGAATTTACCATTCCTCTACTTCAACAGAATTCCAGTTCACACTTCCAATTGAAATGAAAAACGTGTCTAATTTTGTCTTTATATAATGCATGGTACAAGTTCTTAATTTAAACTGGTAGCAGTAGTTGCTTCTACAGAAAAAATAGCAGTAATAGATACAGGACAAATACATTTTAGGACAAGTGAAGCACTAATTCATGGGTGCTTGAAAGATTTTTTTTATTATTATTTTGGATTTAAATGTTTAAAAATAATCATGGTTGGTATCTTCATGTTTGCATTAAATTAAATATTAGTCATACAATCATAGAATTTTCAGGGCTGCAAGGGACTTTTAAGATCATCTAGTTCCAACCCCCCTGCCATGGGCAGATACATTCTTACTTTATTCAGGAATGGCTCATTTTGCATGCTAATGGCTGAAATTTTCATGTCTAATCTATAAATTTGTCAGTAGACTACATAACCAGTGCCTTAGGGGGCTTTTTTGTGCATTTCATCCTTTTTCTTTCCTGTCTGTGATAGCTGTTGAGTAGGGCTGTTGGTAGTGGCAATGTACAGGTTGACTGTTAACATCATGGTCTAGGTGAATGGCAGTGCAAAAGGTATAAATACAAGGATAAATTTTGAGTAAGTCTATGTAAAGGATTTGTGAAGTTTGTGAAAGGCAAGAAGTTCATATTGAAGGTTCCAGTTGCAACGCAGCTTGTGGTGTTCTGTGTGCCTATCACAAGTGCTAGTCTGGTTTGGTTAGAGTCTTAAATTAATCAATGTAATTGATGAATTTATGTTCCTCAGACATCTTGAAGAGCATCAATAAAGCATGAAGGTTGTCATGTCTAGAATA
The DNA here is from genome assembly GCF_036169615.1 of Heliangelus exortis. Taxonomy (NCBI): domain Eukaryota; kingdom Metazoa; phylum Chordata; class Aves; order Apodiformes; family Trochilidae; genus Heliangelus; species Heliangelus exortis. The sequence continues at coordinate 102,763,594 of NC_092424.1, read as the reverse complement.
TGGCATGGAGCATACTGGGATCTTGAGTTTGGTCCTCTCCTTGTCTGTGGTGAGCTCTTGGATGACTGAGTCATAACAGGGCATTGAAGTCTGCACAATTTAATAACACTGTGGAGGTGGTTCAGTGTTATTAAGGGGATGTGTAGACTTATACTGGCATTCTAAGTAACATCCATTCTGTGCTGTCGTATAGCTCTCTATACATATAGGTTTAACTTAAATTTAAGTAGTTGTTAGAAGCTTCTTTATATATAATTTATGGGACTGGGGGAATGTGTGAGGAATCCATCTCCATCTCCCTGTTGAATTACAGCCTGAATTCATAAATTATTTGAGTGGCCTATTTTACAACTAGATGCCTCAAAGCTAAGGTTGATGTTTTAAAAACTCAAGTCTGAAAGCACACTGTTGTTTGTATTTTTTTCTTGTGAAGAAAATCAGACACAGCTTAATTTCTGCATCCATCCAGGGATGTTGCCACTGTGACTGTTCTGGAGAGTGGCATCTCTCTCCTGCCTAACTGCCTTTGGCATCTGGAGATGGGAATGTGCCCTCAGGATTTGAAAAGCTTGTTTGCTAAGAAATAAGTAAGTGTAAGCTACTTACTCAAACTCGGGGAAGAAGCATTTGCAGTGGTGCTAATCACTCCTCCTCCTGTTTGATGGTGCATTAGTTTACATCCTTTACCCGTGAAGTGTGAAGCTTGGTTCTCTGTCCCCTTTTCAGCTTGAAGTAACTTGAACTCACATCTCCCTCTTCACAGGGGACTGCAAAAAGCAGCCTGTCATAAGCTATCCTTCATTTCACCTACAACTGTGTTACTTTGAAAGGCATAATTAATTAGGCCAGAGGGAGGGTGACTCCTGCCTTGTGATCAAGGTATTCAGCTCAGTTGAGGAAAGTCTGGTTTCTATGGGTGTTTCATTCTTTCATCCAGTAAATATTTTTCCATTTCACAATTTCATCAGGAATAGGCTAGGACAACCCATGGTGTGTGGGTTAGAGCACTACCGGGGCATGCAGAGATGTGGTTTTGAGCCAGCCTCTTCGCCTGGAAAGAGCCGACCGCCCACTTTTACTTCCTCTCTATTTGCTTTCCCAGTGCCCTTAAATCGCTTGGTGGTGCTTGGAGGCATGTTCCTGCCTTCTTCCAAAACTTAAAAATTGCCTGACTCCTTTCCTCATCAGCTTGTGAAGGAAAAGGGTGACCTTGTATCTTCCTTCTGGGGAGGCATGGAGGGTTTACAAACCTTTTTATTAATATAGGTGCCTCTTGAGCATCAAGGTAGGATGTCTTTTAAGGTACAGCCTTCACAACTTGGTTCCTATTAGGTTAAATGTCTTCCTGCATACTATTCCCCTGTTTTGATTTCTATTATATATGCAAATTTATTATAGCCATGTTCAGAATTCTCCAAGTCTGTTTTGTGCTTCTAGTCTCAGATGGACTAGTAAATCTAAGAAAAATGTAGAGTTGTGGGGGGTGAATGCCAGAATTTGTCAGGATTGAGGTTTCCTTCAGGAGAAAGTCTTTAGTTTGGGATTAGAGCACAATTTGAGCCTGGCTTGATTTAGTTGTCCATCACAGGCATCTTATCCTTGATCAGATGCTTTGTGACAGCCAGACAGTGTCAGTGCTTGGCTAGCAGATGCACGATAGCTGGAAGAGTAGCACCTGCTGGGAAGGTGGGATATTTTAAGAGCACTTTGTACTATTTGCCTCTGCAACTGAGCTGAGCCCTGTAGTATCCTAGGACTGAATTTACTTAGACTGAGATGCAGGAGGAAGGGGTCATTTTCGTTATATTTTTTGTTTGTTTGTCTTAAAGGCATTTCAAAGAAAAGCTTCTTTCTGTTTTATTTTCTTTACTATGTATTGTATTTGGTATCTAGCCCAATCGTTTCAGTTTTCATTCTGCAGCCACCCCAGATTAAGACTGGGAGGTTAGCTTGAGTTAATGGCTTTCTGGGAAAGGGGAGGGGGAAAGTTTGTCTTCTGGTTTCCCTCATGCATATTAAAAGTGGCGTGAAGCTGTGGGGCAAAAATTCATTACTGTTGGTTGTTAGCTGGTGCAGAAATGCTGAGTGATGCTGCCACTTGCAGAGCAGAATTGGTTTTGGAGAATGAGGAGAATTCTCTCTGGTAAGTGATCCATATGATCCTATCTCCAGTAAATTGGTTCCAGAGTAGTTTTTAAATAGCCTCCATGAGAGATGTGCAGTGGTATTTATTTGGTACAGATTATTTGCTAGCTCTAATTTTTTTAAGGTTTATTTAATGCTGTAGAAATTGGAAGAGGAAAGCAATGGTGAGGGGAAAATCTATAATAATATTCCTCAAACTTGTTTAAATTTTAGAAGACTAGATTCTTAAATTTGTTACGTTTTATTTCCAGAAGCAATCTAATTTTGTCTCAGTTATGCTTTCTCCCACCCACATACACACAGCCTGACTCCTTGTGGTGTATGGCTTTGTAATTGCACAGTGTTTTGCTTAGACAATCATCTGAAGACTGTTGGCGCCTCCTTCAGATAAAGATTGCATGATGGACTTTGACTGCTTTAGAAGCTTCTGGAAATAAGTCTGTAATCATCTCCCTACTAATTGATGATGGTGGAGGAAATGGGAGCTGATAGACTGTAACTATTTTCCCTATGTTTGTATTATTAAAACATAAATGCCCTGTAGGACTGGAACACTTCCCTCACCCTCTCAGAAGGCCGTGCTGCAGCAGAGCTCTGTAATACCAATTACTGCAGGGTCAGTTTGCCTTTCCAATTGAGATCATGATGAGGATGCTGGAAAATGAGTCTCTCTAAATGTGTTTTATGCTCTGAATACTTGGGAGATTTTGTAAGAGTGCAGCACTTAAGTCTATGGGGTTTATGTTTTTAACGAGAGAAGATGTTAAAATATCCACGTACTGTTTTGTATCAACATCTCTTGTATTCCAGAGGAGTACAGAAAATATTTTCTGATCTTGAAGTATTCTGGCAGTATGTTGCCTGTAGAACTGATAAGTATCTTTATAGCTTCTTATACCCGTACTACTTTTATTTATTTTATTTTTTTCCCAAAAGACGGGGAAAGAGTACACATATTCAAGGCCTTAGAAATGCAGATAATCTGCGTGTCCATTTTTATACTGCGAGGCAAAAAACTGGGAGATTGGGATCTGACTACTTACTCCTTTGTTTTACTGAGGGTTTGATTCATTACAGCACAGACAGTATCATGTTGTCCTTTACTGAACTAAAAGTAAATCCGCCAAAAAAAATCCCCTTTTGTTCTGCTGCTGAGGAACACTGTGGGCTGCCAAATCCGGGCAGTCTGAGTCACCACAATCGTAATAAAGTGTTTGTACTTTTGTGCTTGCTGTTAGTCAGTGTCTTTTAATTTATTCATAAGGCAAAGGGACACCTACAGGTTAAAATACTACTTTTTAAAGAAATATTCCATGTTTAAAATGAAATAACACTTTGTCAAAAGAGAATTCAGTACACACTGGTAACACTTCAAAGCTTCCAGGGAGCAAATGGTAATTCTTAAGAATAACAAACATATATATTTAACAGATTCCATCTTCTGTGTAAAAGCAGTATTAGACTTCAAAAAATGATGGCATTATTTTAAACTCCTCACTGAACTCTGCTGTTTTGGCCATCTGATCTGACGTGATAATGATCTGATAACCAGGGAGTCTGTTTCCTTCCTTAAAAAAAAACAACAAAAAAAAGTTTTAAGGACAGAGACTCTGACCCTGGAAATGCCTATCTGTATTTTAACTTTGATACGTGGGCTGTGACCCAGCAAGCATAACTCATGTAATTGAATTCAGTTGTTTTCAGGATCACTCCCGAACAAAGCAGTCAAATATAAAGTTGTGATATCCAAATAAAATTCAGAATGACTGCACAGGAACACTTGAGGGAAACTAAGGTGGCTCTGAATGAACGATGGGTAACTGTGAGGCTGAAAAATAGTTCCCTGACTCCAGAGAGGGTGTGTGCTGGTGTTCAGCAGGTGCCTCCGTGTACAGTGTGGTAGTCTGGCTGATGAATCCTGTCACCTGTGATGGGGTGGGAGATGGGAGTTCTTAAAAATTCATCAGCCCATCACCTGAGAATGGAGAGGAGATGGGTTTCCTCATAATTATTCAAATCTTCAGCTATTTATGGGTAGGGTAGGAGTGCTCATAATTTAGGCTTTTAACATCGATTATTAAGGCAGCAACAATCATTTCTTTTTGCCTTGTACATATAGAATTCTGGATGTCTCCCTCTCCCTAGTGTTGGGCTAATGGAATTTGTACAGTTCTCTCAAAAAAAGCCAAATTTGATTAGTCAGATCAATGGTAATTTTTCCTGACTCCTAAGAGCAAGCTGCTGAAGAAAAGCAAGATAGCTGAGCTGGGGGTGGGTGGTGGGCACCAGGATGGTGTGGAACACATGGAAATCCATGCTGCAGAAAGTACTATAATTTTAATTGCTGCTTTGAGTCATACTGTCACTACAGCTGTTTCCCAGAGAAGAGATTCACATGGTATTGACAGGACATTCACACAAAGAAAGGAGATGGTAGATAAGCAAATGCAAATAGATTATATGCCCTCTATCTTTTAGGTTTTAATACATTCTTTACTGATGAGTTGAGCATGAAACACTTGGTGGCATGTAGTTATATATGCACTAACTTGACTTAGGGTTTCTTTCTCTCAGGATATATTTTCTTAAAAGTACTGAAGTAGAGATGAGGGAGCAGTAAGTACAGCAGCTCTCAGCTCGTATGGCAATCCGTCCTGCTCAGGGTGCTGATTTCCCTTCCCCTTTTCTTTTGACCATAAAAGGAGAAAAGTGCAGCCATATGACTCGTTTCAGAGAGTATCACAAGATGAGGATTAGGGGGGAGGTTGGATATTCAGGTAGCTTTGTTTCTTGTACACAGTGCGAGACATTCTGTTTCTGTGTTTAGTAGAATATTGCTAGCAGAGTGTGTGGTGGTATTTCCTTCAGCTGATGTTGAAGTAAAGCATTTCATTCTTCTAATAATTTCCTTTTCTTTGTTTTTTTGGTTTGGTTTGGGTTTTTTTTTGTTGTTGTTGTCATGTTGTGGGTTTTTTGTTGTTGGGGTTTTTTTGTTTTGGGTTTTTTTTCTGTGTGAATTAGAGATTCTGAAGGGAAGCAGGATATAAGGGAGTTTGAAAGAAGATAAAAACCACAGTTTTCAGGGATTACGCTGTCCTTCAAACCTGCAGACACTTCCCTGCTTGTGGTTAGAGAATAACTGTGTCACTGTGTGGTGTTCTGTCCTGTGCCAGTGGCTGTAGGTAGGCATAGTTAAGATTATCGCTTGATTTTGCATTGTTAAAAAGTTTTCCAGAAAAAAGTTTTCTACAGTTTTCCAGAAAACAAACTATTCTGGTGATTCTTTGAAGACAAGCCCAGAAATCAAACCTGGACATCTTGGTGGCATTCCTTGACTGGAGAAGTCCTTGCACCCGCTTGCTCTGCAGTCTGGCAGTGACCTTCAGTGTACAGTAAAGCAAGAGCTGCCTGACTTCCTTTCACAGATTGTGACAGAAAGCATGGCCCTCCCACTGATGAGGCTCACATTGGCTTTGTAGACTCAAAGCAATTAACCCAGCTTCTGTTCTTGGTTAGTAGAACAGTCTTGAACTGTAAGCTTCAGCCATGCTGTGCTGTCTGCTGGTGTCCTCTGTATATTTCCAAAGCCATCTCTGTGTCCATGATTCATACTATTGATCAGCTTGGGTTTAGTCAGCCTTCTATGTTCCCTTTACTTACTGATGCTGTGAAACGATTTGTCCTAGGGACTTGTAAATCTGCTGTCTCTCTTGTTCAGTATAACACAAGATGTTTTAGAAATTACAGCAGAGTGGATCTACCTGTGGAAACTTGAGTTATTTTTTGATTGTTGACAACTGTGAAAAGTAGTGCTCTTCAATCCAAACATTTACTTTTTTACAAAATGAAGCATTTAAGAGTCCAGAGGGAACTGAAGAAAATCAAGAACTTACTAATGAACAGTCATTTTCTAGTGTCTTCTTTTTTTGTGTCACCGTAGGTACCCTGGGAACAGACTAAAAGGGCCATACTAATTCTGGACCTAAAGTCACATTTTCTTTTTCTTACAGGTTTTTTTGGGTTTGGATTTTGGTTTTTTTGTTTGTTTGTTTATTTGGTTTTGGTGGGGTTTCTTGTTTTTGTTTTCTTGGGGTTTTTTGTTTTGTTTGTTTGGTTTTCTCTTTAGTTGTTTTTGGGGTTTTGTATGTTTGTTTGGTGTTGGGTTTTTGGGGTTTTTTTGTTGTTGGTTTTTTTGGTTTTTTTTTTTATTATTGGTTTGTTTCTTTTTTCCACATCAGAACTAGGAGTTAGGCCAAGATCTGTGACAAATAAATGTCTGTCTCATGCCAGCAGTGTTATCATCACTCAGATTTATTAAAGTTGTCACTTACTTAAAAATTTGTTATTTCACTTAATCTGGGAGGGGGTTTTGTGATACTGTAGGGTTTTGGTTGTTTTTCTTGGAATATCTGATAATGAGGTTTCTGGTTTGTTGGAGTGATGATCTTTAGTTAAATGTTGATGTCTCTTTTGGGGTACAATCTCATCTTTACATCTTTTTTAAAGGCAGAAATTGTAATTCAAGACACTGAAAAAAGTATTTCCAGTGAAATGGAGGCATGGAACTTCATCATTTGGGACTGTTAGGTTGGAGTGAATAGTTATTTGGTGGACTCTCAGTGGACTCACTGGACCAGATTGGCAGCCAATATTTCAACAGTTATAAATGATCAGTCAAGGTTTTATAGAATAATACACAGTTTTGTCAATAGCCTTACATTTTAAAGGCTACTTCAGGGTAAGCAGAGTTAGAAGTGGAGAAACATGTAGTGAGATCATCTGTAGGTAAGCAGTTGTTTTTGTACTGTGTGTAATTTTTCATACTTTATTATACTTCATAATTGCATCCATACAAAGTTTAAAATGCAGTGATTCTTTTTAAAGTATAATATTTGCATCCAAATTCAGACTAGTATAGTTGTGTTTTCCCTTGGGAAATTTTTATATGCCTCTATTGTCTTTACAAAGACTTGTTGCCTGTTTTTTTTTTCTGTGCAAGTTAAGGGTAACTGGTTTTGATTCAGGTATACATGATTATTTTTTTAAGTAATTTGGGACTTCTAATTTAGAAGAAGGAAAAAATCTGTGAAGATATAGATAAGTTTGTGAGTTACTGAAAAAGTACAGAAAATTTGTTCTCGAAACACTGATTATGTAAAGTGTTTGAATTTCTTCCTTGCTCATCACCCCAGTGTGGGTAAAGTTTGGAGAAGCAGTCTCAGCTGCTGCACACTGGGACTGGGTCAGTAGAGCTATGCTCTCTTCATACCATCTGATGGGCTGGATGAGCATTCTACTGGCAGCAGTCCAGGCTTGCTGAAATGAAAAAGTCAGATGCTGATCTTCAGTCTATCTGAATGCATTAAAAATTCCAAAAACTAGAGAGTGCAAATTTCTGCGTGTGCTGCATAAAACACGTGTACAAACACAAATATGTATTTGGTTCTGTTGTTGTGATTTGAAAGCAACAACCACCTAGGTGAGGTTGTGAGCTTAAAGACAGAAGCTATACTACCTGGGAAAGGTGACCAGTTAATTCTGAAATGCATTGGCTAGTTATGGAATTAACTTGTAAAAATTGTGTTCTCCAGAAGCAACTAGGTACTGTAATAGTGATACACGAACGTAGTAGGAACTAAAAAAGAAATGGATATGGCGTGCAACTGTACTGTTACATTTTTAGTACTGTTCATGACACAGTTTTGTCCTGTGCCAACTAACACTCTCCTAGATAATGCCTGAGCATAGTTCTGGGGTTAGGAGAGATGGTGGACTGTTTCCAAAAGGCTGTTTGGATCTGGCCAGACTGTTTTGGAGAGATAGGATTTTAGTTGTACAGCCACAAGATGTACTCTGCCTGCTGGTTCCAAGCCCAGAACGTGGGTATGTGCCATGTTCTATTTTCTGACATATATGTGACCACAGATCCTGCTTTCCAGGAAGCTTTTCAGCAGCTTCTTTGGGAGGGCCATGGCAGGATTGTATTTGTGTGCATAGAAGGGTAGGAGAAAAAATTCTGTCAAACCTGAAAGCAAAAAGCTGCTTCTGGAAAGCTGGATAAATAATCTAGAGCAACTTAAAATCATAGAATAATTGAGTTTCATGTTATTTTAATAAGAAAAGGCCCAGAGAATACACAGGTGTAATTAACCATTTTAAAAGTGCTAGTTCAAAAACAAGAATAAAGAACTGTGGCCTGGGATTTAAAATCAAAATTACTAAATTATATGTAAGCAGATGGTATCTAGAGTGCCATCAACTAGAGGATGTATATCCTGTCAGTGGTGTAAAATTTATCCCTGTCCTAACCTTTACTTTTTGTTAACTTCAGAGAAGTAGCAACCTGCAAGCCTGAGTTTGCATGGTCTTTAGGTTTTTCCCCAGGGAATCCTGGTCTCTCGCAGATATTTCAGCCCTCTTCTAATATAGGTGGAAGTCTATTCTTAGCAAAAACTGCAGGTCGTGGGTTTGTGGGTTTTGTTTTGGTTGGTTGGTTTTATTGGGATTTTCCTAAATTAGCTGTTAGCATCCCAAGGACATAAGGGTCCAGTCCAACAGACAATTATGGGTTGACTGTAGTTGGCGGAGCGCTTCCATCTGCCTCACGATTTCTCTTTACAGGAGATGAGGAATATTCTGTGGGGTTGATGTAGGCTGCCTGGTGAACTGGCCACATATCCCTCCACTTGGAAATGGTCCAGTGATCGGAAATGGAGCTCCTGGGTCTGCATGCAGACAGTGAGAGGCCAAGTGCCATTCCTGGAATGGGGATTCCTGGCATGATTTGTGGTTTGAGAGTTGTGTGGGGAGAGAATTGAAGCTCAGGTCAGGGTGCTCTACAGGATGAATTGCTCTGAATTACCTGTATTACCATTTACATCTCTTGCATCTTTCTGTGTATTTTTTAAATAGTATCAGCTTGCTAGTAAAAGCTTTAATGAGCTTATGCTTTTGTATTATGTATGTCGATAAGTGTGTGCTGCTGCTCCTTTATTTTTTTCCTGAAATATAGACTTGTAACTTCTTTTTGGAACATATATCATCTACTTTTTGAGTAAAGGACTTCTAAAATATGAAGTAATATTGCAGTTTAGTAGTTGGGATTCAGACTCTGGGCTATGACCCACAGCTCATCTTATTAACTCTTCTGTTTTGCCTTTGAACTGCAACATTATGTAGTCCATTGTGTAATGCAACTTCACTTAACTCTTTATTTGTAAGCAGAATTAATTCAGCATTTTAGCTCTTAATGCTTTGAATACTGATTGGACAGCCTTAATTATTTCTAAAACAGCAGGAAACTTTCAGAGTAACAGCTGTGTTTTGCCTTAAGTCAAATTGGCTGTGGACTGTGACTGCTCAAATCCCTGAGTGGATAATAAGCTTCACTCCCAGCAGGTCCCCCAAACTGTTTCTCTGAGGGTACTGAATTGATTTCTGTGTTTCATTGTATAAATGCATTTTAACTAGGGCTAAATTGACATACTGGGTGTTGCCAAAAGAGTAAAGAGAATTTGGTTTGCCTCCTTGTTGAAGCAGCATTAGTGTTTTTGCTAAGGTTTCCAGTGTTTTATTTCTGTCCAGTTTTGTAACCCCAGTGTTTAAGAAATTATGGCTTGCCTATTTTCCTGATTCACAAATTCTCCCAAGGAAAAGAGCAGTTGCGCATAAACATTTTTCTTCACCCCATGATTAGGTCAGAGGGTTTGTCAGGAGTAGCTTGATATTTAGTTATTTTATAAACATGTTAAAGTGTTGTCCCTCTTGATTCCTCCCAGCTTTCATACAGAAAACTCTGTTATCAATCTTGGCCTGGTTTTCTCCACTTCTAAAGGGCTGTACTGTTTTAAAGACCCAAAATTGGAAATCTGAAATTATTCTCTTCAGAGTAGCTTTTCCTCTTTCTCTCCCATGACACTTGATTTTCCCCTTGGTGAAATCATCTCTCTCAGGCCAAGTGGCTTATTTGATGAACCTGCCTTGCAGCCTGTTCCATGTAGTTACTGCTTGTGGAACAAGAAGTGCATCTTGGCATGTGTTCATAGACCTTTTTAATGGCCATTTCACACCCTTTGTCATATTAGCTCTACAAATTTTGGGGTTTGGAGAACAGGTCTTAATGAGAAGAGGCTGAAAGAGCTGGGGCTGTTCAGCCTGGAAAAGAGGAGGTTGAGAGGAGACCTTAACTGCTCTCTACAGGTACCTGAAAGGTGGCTGTAGTGAGGCTGGTGTTGGCCTCTTCTCCCTAATGACTAGTGATAGGACAAGAGGAAATGGGTTTAAGATGCACCAGGGGAGGTTCAGGTTAAATATTAGGAAAAATTTCTTCATTAAAAGAGTGGTGAAACATTGGAACTGGTTGGCCAGGAAGGTGGTGGAGTCATCATCCCTGGGGGGTGTTAAAAAACCACACAGGCATCGTGCTTCAGGAGATGATTTAGTGGTTAAGGTGGTGTAGGACTGATGGTTGGACTTGATGATCTTGAAGGTCCTTTCCAACCATGATGATTCTGTGATTCTGAATTAGTCTGACATGATTTTTTTCTTTTGGTCTATATTAGGTCTCAAGATTTTTAATTAGCTTCACTAGGCTTATGTGTTCTGAGGAACATACAGTTTTTTAAAACAATCCAGGTGTCATGTTTCATAATATATGAATTCTAAAGTTTCTACCAAACAAATTTTATCTTTTCTTCTTGTATCTTCTTCAAAACCTGTATGCTTTCTTACAGAAAGAGCAATCTTTTCTTTTTACTCCATAGAGTTCTAGCCTGATTTTTTTTTCCTGTCCCACTTCCAATAGATTTAAAGGTTTACAGAAATTTTTTACCATAATTAAACTTGTAAATCTTGTTCTATAATTAATTCATTTTCCTGTAAAATATTTCTGTTCAGATACTTCCATAGAATTTGGCGAGATACATCCTGTGCATTTGAAGGGAATGTAGTTGTTCTTCACTCTCAAATAATAATCTTTGTAGTCATGTTTCCACATAATACTTCCTGAAAGTAGCAGAAATTTAGCACCTTTTTTTTTCCACTTACTAAGGCCTTTTTACTTCTGTTTTCTTTCTTGTGATAATGGGTTGTAAATTCAATTAGACTGTGACCTGTGGCTTCAGTGACTTAAAACTGATCTGTTCACACTGATGAGCTCCTTCTGTCTTGAGTCAAATAAATGCATCAGATAATGATTCAAATAAATAGAGTTCTATAGGCGTCTGCTTTTGTATGAGATACATAATCCATTAATCAGTGTATTTAAGGTATTGAGCTAAAAAATGCTTTCCTCCCCTTTCTCAAACTGATGTAGGGATATTTTTTGTGTGTCATGACATTCCTCCAAAGCCAGTTGTTGTGTCAGCATACTCTGTGCTAGACTTGCCCTTTCAAATCGAATTTCCAGCTTTTATGTTTCTGACAATCATTAAATTTCACAGCCCTCTTTATTCACCTGCAGTGTTTCTACTTTTGTTCTTTCCAGTTGCTTCTTCCCACCTGTGATCTTTTCTCATAATTTTCATCTACCACCTTCACTTACTCTCAGTCCTTAGCTTTGGTCTGTGTTTAGCATGACTTGCTGTGTTGTTGCTTAACCACTCTTTCCAGTTACCCTTAATTAAATGAAGCTTAGAAAATACCTAAGTGCTTAGAAGCTTGGGAGTTAACGTGGTTCAGTGAGTGGGATACTCTCTGAAACTTTCTTAGGGACGCTGTTTAATTAGCATTGGCCTTACTGAGTCCTTCACACTTGTAATTTTTGTTGTTGTTGGGTCAAGAGGGAGGGGGTTCCTGTACTCTTATGTGTTCAGTCAGTAAATGCTATAGAAAATGATGGTTATCCAAAGCAAGTTTTTGCAACCCACTGGGACTTGGGTCAGAAGTTGTCCCTTACTCTATTACAGCTCTGTAGGAAATGGTGGGGTTTTTTGGGTTCTGTGAGGTGCTTCCAGTCCTTCCCCTATCCCAATTTGTAACTCTTTCCCAGGTTCTTTCCCATGTAAGTTGCATCACTCTTTGGAGTTAACTAAGTGTCCTGAACGTGGCAACATCAGTTCACTGTTGTGCTGTACTATGAGATTAATTGACCTTTTGCTCTTGGAGTAACCCACAATAGAAGGTACTGTACCTTGAAGCAGTACCCATTGCCTTTCTTAAAAAGGCAAATTACTATGTATTGAAGGCACTTAAAGAAATCTGATTTTCACTTAGTAATTAAAACAGTTTCATTAATAACAAATCTTTTTAAAAAAACTTTTTAAATCCACAGATTGCAGCTTCTGTCTGAGTCTTGAGAAGGCTCTGGATCATCTTCAGCAAGGTAAGAGTTGAGTGTGGCACTTTGTGTCTTGCACAGAACAGCTTTCTAGCAGGTTTGCATGTCATAAATGAGAAATTAATACATAGCCTCCCTTGAATGGTATCCTCTTTTAATGTTTTACTGCTGGGTGTAAAGAACACTTTTGAAAATGTTAGTTGGGCATAATATTCTCACCTTGAGGTTTTATTTGTTTGCTTTTCCTATTATAGAAAGCAACTGAGAAATCTTCTTCCCATGTACTTTTTTCATTTACTCCAGTGTTTATTTTGAAACATTTCACTGTTATTGTTCTAGTCCATGTAAACCCTTGGGACACAATTGGCCAAGGCAAAGAACAGGATTTGTTCTCATCCTTTTTGAAGTCCTAATTCTATGATTTTGAGGGGGCCTTCTACTGTTCTCCCCCCCATTTTTTTCAAATCTGGAACAAGTTCCCATCCAGATCTCTGAAAAATAAGTTCTAAACACCCTCTGTTGCTACAGAACTGGAGAGAATTTGCAGCCAGCAGCAAAGTAGAAGCAATGATGAAAATATTTTTTTTTCCCTGAGAGAAAGGGAGTTCCCTGACCTGACCAGCTACTAATTTTACAAAGGTTTGTTTACACAGAGGAGCTATCCCTAATTAGTTCCCTATGTGGGTGCACTACTTGAGAAATTAGTGTCACAGTCTGATTTAATTTAATCTTGTCTTATAAAGAATTGTTACAATTTGCAGTAAGAAGTGTATCTTTAGAAGAAAGTGAAATCTATGCCACACCACCCCTGAATTTCAAAAGATAATTCCTCCTTAGGCAATGATCAAACACTCTTACTATTTTTAATTAAATTAATATAAAAACATCACTAATTCAGAACCAGTTATTAGGCATATCTTTATAAATATGGCTGCAAAAATACATTTTTTTTTAAAGCTAGTACTTAATTCAGCTGATTTAGGGACCTGATGACTTGACCTCTTTTTCCGTAGTCATGAGGATAGTAAACCAGAATATTTGGGAAGAGTGTTTTATAAGCATTGTTGAAATAGAGAAGTCTACTTCCAAGCTTTCCTGTAGTGGATTTTTTTTTTTCTAAACTTCACTTCTAGTCTGGCAGCAAACTTCCATTTCTTTTATTGAGAGAACTGAAAAAGTGACTTCAGAGCCAAACCTCAAGAACAGCTGTCCCTATTGCTCCTTATAAAGAGCCTGGTCCCCTTGTTTTTCTCTCAGCCTCCCTCCCCACCACTAACACTTGCAGAATAAAATGATCACTCTTAGGTATTCAAATTACATTCTTTATTTTTTTTAGTTTCAAAAGATAAATTAATGTTTGAACTTTGAACTGCTTTAACCAGACCTCTTTCAATATAAATACTGCTTTAATAAATATAGCCATTATAATAAATTAATATTTTTGAAATAGGTTTACACTTACCATATTTAATTATTTTTTCTTTTATTTCTCAATATAATGCATACCTATACCAGTGAACAGTATTTTTCTTTGGCTAATTTTAAGTACCTGATCATTTCAACCCAGAAATGTTTTGATTGGTATTATTTTAAAAGTTTTTGGAAGATTCAAATTCCACTTTAAAAGTAATAATTTCAGATTTTCATGGACACAGTCAAGCATATTTCCTTTTTAAGATACCGAGTCGCACCTGAAAATTGAGAGAGAGAAAATACAGTCATCTCAAGTGTAATTTTGAATGTTTTTTGTGACAGACGGACGTTGAATGTTTATCATCACTTCTTTGGATTTTTGAATGTGAATTGGAACCACTGTATTTCTAGGTAAGACAGACAAGTGTGTTAAGTACACTTTATTTTATGTGTGAATTGTGAGAAAGTTAACAAATGCAGTATGCTGGACTGTTGAATGAGTCCAATGTTATTTGAGTTTTTAAATAATAACAGCTCAATTGTTCTAAATTTCTGTATCCCCTGAGAGAAGCCAAACCAGCAACTCTACATCATCTGTCCATGGGTTTTAATATAATGGTCAAGTATGTAGTTGTTTGATTGGATTGTTTCCATTCAAAATGCTCTTCAAGTTCTGTCTGCCCTTTGTCTGGCATCAAGACCTGTATTCATCGAGGATTTGGTGGTTTAGGGAATTTGCTCCTGAAAATCTACTGACTGCACAGACTTCTTGGAGGATTATCTGTCAGTATAGATCTCTGCATCAGCTCAGCATGGACTAAAAAATCTACTGGTGTCCAGGCAAGTAAATCAGTGCCAGTACTTGCAAAACAAATTGCTGTATTGGTTTTAAGCTTGTCTGCTCCAAGAAAAGGTTTAATACATGGGGAAAACTACAAAAAAGTTGTGAACAGCTACCGACTTCAATATATGAGGAGGAAGCAGAGGGTGATAGAGAAGAGCTTAGAGGGTTTTGATCTATAGATATAGTGCTGATTACCTTTGTCCCCCTAGCGAAATACTGCAGGTTTTTCCAATTTGGCTACTAGTGTTTACCATGTAGGTCACAGGGAATAGAAAGTAGATCTCAGTGTCACACCCTTTGCATGCAGGGAAGTTGTGGGCAGCACTATGCCAGGGCTCTGAGACTGCAAGTTGCAGTCTCTGGTTCTGGTGGTTTTGACCCAAACATGCTGTTCTTTGCCAGTCCTTTGTGGGCTGATGACAAAGGTGAAGAAGAGATGACATTTGAGCTGGGTAGTTACAGCATGTAACATAAAATCTGAAAGGCAATAATGCCTTACTTCATTGTTGGAATCACTTGGCTGTGCAAAGTGGCAGCTTTCATCCAGTGGTTTCTTTGAAAGAATGAAACCATGGAGTATGGTTTAAGCTAGCTCTGCTTTAGGTTATGGGCATGCTGGCAATTGAGTTGCTGTGGGAGGCATCCAGCAAGCAATGATCACAAAAATTTCAATTTGTTGGAGGCAAAAACCAGCTATGTGGCAGCAGCCTGGCTGGCGTTTTATCACAGCATGTTTGCAATACCCCAGTGAACCCAGGGATCTCAGTGGCATCAAAGTAAATGTGTTTACTCATCATTTGCATTTTTGTTTAAAATAACTAAAGCTACTTGCAGAGCAGTTTGGAAGATGTAGGCATTCATTAGTTTGATGCCCCAGAGGATACTGGTGAATGTGGAACCAGTGCAGTTGAAAGCCAGTGGTTTCATTTCACTGAAGGAGTGAACAGACCTGGGTCCACGGGACAAGGTGAATGTGAGGGAAGACTTATTAAGATTAAAGGTGTAATCATAGCTTTGGCTGTTTCTGCAGTGTAGGAAAGTATTTTTTTCTACCTTTTAAACTAATTATGTGATATTTGTAGGGACTGTATACATAACCAGTAAAGTTGCTTTGTGAATTTTATTCTGACACTTTTTCTCCAGTAAAAAGTCTCTTTTATTACAGTCCTACAGATTTTGAAGTAGGAATTCTGTATCTGACATCCCTATTCAATTCTATAAAAATCTAATTTCAATTAAAACTTAGGTTGCATTATACTTTTTAAAGTGAAGACAATATTCCTGAGTTGTAGAGGATCTCAAAAATGATTGCTCTGGATGGGCTTATCCACCCTGGTGGGGGGGACTGAGATGAGCTGAAGGGAGATCTTGGACACAGGACAAGTAGAGTGAAAGGGAAATTAAAGGGAAAATGATAGGGATAGAGATGAACACTTTAACATGACAGAATAAACAGGAAATTATGAGAAACAAGGAGTATGAAATAAGGAAACAGAGATTTGCTGAATTATGGAAGTTTTTTTATTTAGTTTGTAGAAAGTTAAAATTACTAGAGTGTAGTTCACTACTTTTATGGATTTCATTGGTATGAGCTATAAAACTTGTCAGAACTACAGCTGGTAGGAAAACTTAGTAATTTTTTTTACCTGACATTTTTTTTTAAAATCCTATTTATTAGCTATTAGAGACACTTTACAGATCTTAAGACAAATTATATTTTCAAAATGAAGCTCTTTAATATGCCTTTAATGACCTTAAAGATCGACTCTTTCAGAAGACTGCGACAAAAAGCAGAGTATAAAAGCATTTAAACATTTTTTTCATGAAAGAAAAGGTTCTGAAAATCAAATCTTAAAATGACAATGACAAACCAATAACCATTTCTAGATTCTAATGCAGCAGAAGCAGTTCTTCATGAACATAGCTGTGAGCTGTTTGAGCTGTGCTTCAAAGTCTTATACAATAAGGTTTTTTATTTCTTTTAGTGTAAAAAGAAAGATTGAATCTCTTGGGCTGTTTTTAAAATGATCAGTATCCCTTACAACTCTTGAAAATTATGACATGAAATACTGTTTTAATTCTCCAGAATTTGAATTTTCTTATCAGATTAAATATTTGTATACCTATTAGCAGAAATGATTTTTTGTTTGCATACACATGTATACAATGATCTATTAATGGTTTTTAAATTTCAGCAGGCAGGAGAATGTGGACTGGAAAGGGAACAAACTAGTTTTCATCTTCAGTTTCCTGTTTTCTAAGAATACCTAGGATTTCTTAAATAGTGTAATAGTAAAGATAAATTGAAAGACAAATTATAATATTATTTTAAGTCTTCAGATGGTAAGTATATTGTTAAAATAGTAACTGGTTGACAAGGATTAGGCATAATTTTTTAGCAAAACTAGTGTGAGCTGTTAAGATGAAGAAAGCAATGCAGAGAGAGCAGCATCAAACACTTAACTGAATTCAGACAATTGATTTGGATATTTGAAGTACAAGTGGGAATCTTCACCAGCTGCATAAGGAGTCCAGATTGATGGTTAGGTGCCAGAATTAGTACCTAAAGATGAACCTCTGGAGTAAATCTGTTCTACCTGCAAATATGTCCTTAGGTATCATACACATCAGGTATGGTTACTTCTAGTGTTTAAGCTACATAATAAAATGAGGAGCAGCGTGGTCATGGAATCTCAAAATGCATTTCAGACAGTTTTTTAAAAATAGCTTGAAGTTCAGAAGCCAGATGATAATATTTCACATCTGTTACTGTGCAGTCTTTGAGGGTTTGTGCTGTGTTATGTTTGTAGCACATCTTGTGCATGCATGTTCATTACTGTCACAAGGAATACCATGTAATGAAGTTTTCAACACAGATTACTAGTTAATTAATTTCCAGGTGTTTTACAAATACAATACATAAATGTGACTCAGGGAGAAGCTTGAAGAAAGGTACTGTGGTAACTGCAGTTTGTTGCCTTGCATTTTAGGCCAGATGTGTTTTCTAAAGAAGTAGGCACACTCTCAGTCTGGAATCCAGCTGTAGGCCTGATTTTGGTCAAATCAAAATGCTTTTCCTGAATTTTGCATCCTCAGAGGATGATGGTTTCCCAGCAGGTGTTAATGATGAGCTTCTAGTTTACAGCAGTGAAACTTAATGAAGTTCTTGAAATTAAGGGTAGAGTTTTTCAAAGGTAGCAGAAGATGCAGATTCTGTTGGCTTCTCAAACAAAGGCTCAAATTCTTCACCAATAGCAAAAAGTAAGGCTTTGCATTTATTATTTTTTTTTAATAAAAAGCTCTTTCAAGGAGTTTTCTTAAATGATAAAAAATTGCAAACTTTTCTTTTTTTTGTGGTGTTCACCTTCATTAGCACAACTTGCTGACTTCCTTCCTCAGCTGCAGTTCTTCCTACACTCAGAGGTCAGAAAAGAGCAAGATCAACAAGCCACACATCTGGCTGTCTCTCTTTCCAACTGGAACAAAGAAACAATTTTTTTAATGGCTTTTTGAGTTAATTGTAAACAATTTGGTTTTGGAGTAGCTGACTTGCAGCAAATGTTTGTCGTAGGCGGATGTAGGGAAAAAGGACTATGTCCTAATGCAATTCCTCTGTGACCAGTGAGGGGAAAAAAATAACTTAAAAAAAAATAAAGGAATGTCTTGGTCCTTCTAGCAGTGAAGTATGCTCAGAATTTTGAGTGCATGTGTAGGACATTTCACAGGCTTAAAATACATGCTTTGTAGAGACAGAGACAGAAGTAGTTGCTCATTTGATTTTCCTGTACTATATAGGATATATATACTGATTTTTTCCCACTTTATTTTCAGTAGTTTTTTATATTTGTATAAATTGGCATTGATAAAAGGCCAAAGGCAAACATTAGGGGGGAAATATTTTAAAATGGGAGTTCTGTTGTAATATATTTTCTTTATTTATACTATTCCTAAATGCTTTGTTCCAGTAGAAGTTTTGCAAAACCACTGTATTTATAGTAATTAACACTTAAATAATATTTTGAAAACTAGTTCTTAGTGAAACATTTTTTCTCTTTTTTTCTTTTTTTCTTTTTTTTAATTTTTTCTTTTCTTTCTTCCCCATTTTTGTAGTCTTTTTAATGCCTCCTAGCATCATGTAGAATCAGTTTATATGTGAGTTACTTTTTTGTTACTTTTTTTTTTTTTTTTAAGTAGTTCTTTCTAAAGTAATCTAAGCATCTGTCTAAAGTAAACTAAGTGTGCCTTTTGGTTATTCCACACTTTGCAACAGGAAGTACTCGAATTGTTGATACGCAGCACTTATGAAAGCTCATTGGATTTGAAAATACTTGATTATACCTTTGTATGTCTAATATGAACTCCTTGCTCTGATATTTTGGTTGCTTTAAGATGTCTGTCAGGATACTTTTTATTTCCAACCTGACCACCCTGCTAAATATTTACACGTGTTTTGATGTGAAAGTAAATTGGTAATGCTGGTAATTTGACTGTTTGGAACTATGCCTAAATTTCAGGGAAATACAAACTTGAATAAAATGAATCATCCAAAGAAAATGTTTTCCATCAATTTGTTTCTAGGAGGTAAACTCATGCACTTTACTATTATTACTCCTTGTCAAAATAAGGTGTCTGAGTTGATAATGCCACTTAGTGGATAAGAGCCTTAACTGCAGCCTTTTTTCAGAACCAAATCAGGGAGCAGACAGCTCTCCTGATTTATACTGGATTATTTCTGCTGGCTACAATATGCTGATTGTAGCATGTTTTCAAATAATCTTTTATTATCATTGCCATTTTAAGAAGTTTATGGTAGCCGAATCAGTTTCTGGATGAAGCATATTAAAATATGCTTCTGAAAATAGATATTAAAATACTTGCTTTTGCCAAGAAAGATTGGAACAGGTGATCCTGGAGGCTCCTTCCAGCCTGCTGTTATTTCATTGTATGAAAATGTAGGAATCACTTATTACAGAAGTGAAAACTTCTAGGAGAATAAGAATCACTTTATTTTCATATTTAATTTGATCAGAAGCAAGCAAACAAACAACAACAGAAAAAACCCAAGCTTGATCTTCTTTCACTGGTATTTCCAGCTATTGAGGTATGGTGATAATTTTGGTTATTTTAGGCAGTGTTTGGTTATAGCACTTGAGGCTGGAAGATGGGTGGCTGGGCAAACTGAACTAGAACAAGCTGATTCTACAAGAACTGAGTTAAAGAGGAGTGGATTGAAAGTAGTGCCTTTTCTTGAGTGACATTGTGGAGGGTATGCACAAAAGGGGAGTACAGGACTGAGCTGGGTTCTATTTTAGTTGTACTTTCATAGACTTCAAATAATTCTTCTTTGGAATAATAGAAAGGTGAGACAGTTTCCAAATGTCTGTTCTGTGTCTGATACTTAGCATTTATTGATTCTTGAATATTGATTCTTTCGAGGTCCCTTCCAACCCCTAGGATTCTAGGATTCTATGAATATATTCTTTTCATAAGGACTCTTAGTTGCTGAATAGTTTGGATGCTAGTATTAATAAATTGGTAGATTTGATATAAAATTTAAAAGTTCAGACTCTCTGAGACTGAGATATATATGCATATATATATATAGTTTATCTTGCATACGTATTTATATTTTTCCAATATTAGTGTATTTTAAAAAAATATATTCTATAATAAAAGAATATCATCATCTGCAATTTAATGGTAGGTTTTTGCACTGTTGAAACATATATTGATTTAGGTCTTTCCATTCCTTTTCAATCTGTAAACCATGTTCTTTGAACTTTTTTTTCCCTGATTAAATTTCCATTACTTCCCATCAACCTCAATGTTCAGTCACTAAGCATTTTTTTAAATTAATGTCTCAGGCTTTTCTGATGTTTTCTGTTATGCTGCTTTTATTTGTAAATGAGTTGAATAAAGTGCAACTAACATAACGATTGGCTCAAAAGGGAAGAAAGATAGCTCAATTTCCAGACACATTTCAGTGATGTATGACAAAATGTGGAGGGTTTTTTAGTTATGAATACTAGCACATTTTTTTTCAGAAAATTTCTCCCATCTATTTATCATGAAATTAGGAATCCTTGAGGGTTTCTTCTGCCCCATCCCATCATCCAGAGACCTCATGTCATCTAAGTCATGAGCTAGGAAGTATCTAGGTTTTAAGACCCTGCTAGTGCTGAAATCACACAGGTGTTCTTCCTCCCCCTGGGTGTGCACTGGGCTGTTGCACAAATGCTTGTGTCTCTGGACACCCAGAGTAGATGGTTTTGGGTCAGCAGGCAGAAAGCTTAGTTAAGTTGATGATTTTAATCTTGATTTACTATTATGGTGTTATGGCTGTAATTGTGCTTTATCTGTTTTTTTCCTGTAACCCTGAAGGAACTCTAAGCTCTCTGTGTGCATGTGTGTGTGCATATATATATGTATATATATATACATATGTGCATATATGTACATCCATTATGTAAGTTTTTGTGTGTCATTTAAGTGTGTCATTAAGTTTATGTGTGTCATTTTCACACAGTTCAACTGGTTACATGGTTTTTCTGAAAATAGTTTTGAATGAACTATTTAAATGTTTTTTTATAATTTGAATTGTTGCTAAAAAGTAGTGAATGATGCTTTTACAAGAGTCTGTTTCTTTCACATTTCACTTATGTCACCTCTGTTGAAGTGTGAATGGGGAGTTAGTTACAAATGCAGATGAAACCAACAAGATCCTTAGATCTTTTTTCTTTAAATATAAAACATAATTTTTGCTGTAAACCTAAATACAGTGTATTTTCTAAAATGTTTGATTTGCCTTTTCAGACAGGAGTATTCAGAGGCAGTAAGAAAATATTGGATGTAACTACTGCTTTTGAATGCCTATAATTGGCATTTCAAAGCTAGCATTCCTGACCCCATGTATCTCAGTTTTAGTCACAGGCTGCAAAATCAGCTTTCTTCTTTCAGAACTTTTACTGTGCTTAACATCAATAATTCTAATTGTAATTGAATTCTAATTGAAACTTCTTGAATAAAGACAAATAAAAATGGGATTTCTGTCCATGTGGAGAAATCAGAACTGCTGCCAGGGGCTGATGTAGCCTGTGTTGGATGCTGGGCTAGGATGCCCTTCAAAGAACCTTCACCAACCTTGAGACCTCACTCTCTACTAAGCCTGCTCACCCATAAGCTTCAGTGTTCCAGCAGCAATTTTGATTTTCATAATTTTAGATGCAGTCACAGTCAACTTGTAAACTAAATTCTGAGTACTGGTAGGAGGGAGAGGGAAAGCAATACGACCAGCAGGTCAGGGGAGGGTGATTCTCCCCCTCTCCTCCAGTCTCATGGGACCCCTCTTGGAGCACTGTGTCCTGTTCTGGGGCCCTCAGCATTAGAAGGATATGGAGCTGTTGGAGCAAGTCTAGAGGAAGGGCCACAAAGATGATCAGAGAGCTGGAGCACCTCTCCTGTGAAGGCAGGAGGAGAGAGCTGGGGACTTCAACCTGGAGAAGTCTCTGGGCAGCCTTCCAGTACCTGAACAAGACCTACATGAAAGCTGGAGAGGGACTTTGAGCAGGGGCACGGAGTGATAGGATGAGCATGAACAATTTCAAACTGGAAGAGATTAGGTTTAGATTAGGGATTAGGAAGGAATTCTTCACTTCTGGGGGTGGTGAGACACTGGCACAGGTTGCCCAGGGAAACCATGGATGCCCCATCCCTGGAAATTGTGGTTATGAAAATATCTAGGTTAGTTTGGCTTCAGTTAGAAAGGCAAGGGAAGAGAAAAAACTCACCCCCTGGTACTGGGGCTTTAGCCTCTGTGAAAATTCAGTTCAGCATCTGCTGCAGAAGGAAGTTAGCACTCATGGTTCATTGCTTACACAAAGTAGCAATTAGATCTAGTCATGGCCTTTTGCTAAGGTGTAGAGGTGTTAAAGCATTTTGGATGGGTTAGACAGTTTTCATTTAAAGCGGGATATTTTTTCCTTTGCTTTGGATCAAAACCTCTGGCTTCTGTGATGGTCCCATGGCCGGCTGGGTCAGCGCAGGCCTGTGAGGTGCTCTGGCATTTGGATACATCCCCTTGGCAGGAAATCCCCCGAGTGGCATTGCAGGGTTGTCAGAACAAGGGGACAGTGTCAGCTTCTGTGTGTGCCTCTGACTTTGCTCACATGGCTGAACAATGTGCTGTTTTCTTTGTGTAGTGTGGGCCTCTAGGGGCTTCTGCATCTTGATGTGGGGAAGGGAGCAAACCATTTTGTAAATGGGCTGGTGATCAATCCCCATTCAAATTTGCCAATTAGCTAAATATAGAGTTTATAGCAAAATTTATATTTTTGCTATTTATAGCAAAATTTTGCTATTTATAGCAATAGGAATAGGATGTAAAATCACTGCTGTGCCTCAATTTTACTGTCTTAATAAAAAGTTAGTGTGCAGATTTCATTGCTATATTAGGAATAGCTTCCAGTTTTGGTTTTAACTGATTACTGTCAGGGTCTATATGTTATGTTAATTTTCATTTACACTTGCAAGAAATCTAATTTTTAATTAAAAAGATGGTTTTAATTCAGCACCATTCACAATACTCCTTTCTTATTTGTCATCTTAGACAAATATCGAACTTCCTAATATACCAAAAACAGCTGGAGTGTTTAGCAGCTCATGTTGAGGCACAAGAGCTCATTTGGCATTCTGTGTAAGAAAAACACTTTGGTAGCTTTGATAAGTTTGATATATATAACTTCGTTAACTTTGATAACACTTTGAAAATAGATTTACTAAAGAATGCACTTAAAGTCTAAGGCACAATGCAGAATTAAGACTCTTTATGTCTACATCATTAAGAGGGCTACTGTGCTGGCCTATTAACTAAAAACAATTTTCAAGACAGGCTATTTTGCACAAAAGTGCCATGGACCCAATCTGCATCTTAAAGCAGCAGCAACCTTTTTTTTTTCTCTTTGATTTTTCACCTGAGTTCTGTTTCTCATTTTGTATATATGAATGCATATGATCTAGTCTAGATTTTTCACTCATTACATCCACAAACGTTGAAACCAGGTAGCTGTTCAAATGCCCAAATCATTATTGAGTGTGTCCTGACATGGTTTTGTTTCCTTTATAATTTTGGTGAGAAAAGACAAGGATAAGAAAACTTTAGAAGGAAGATGAGGATGTGGCTGCTCTTTTTTTACAGGAGTTTGGAAGAACTAAGTCAAACTCCATTTGGAAAATAATTAAGTGGTTTTGTTTTGAAGCAAGAAACACCTGAACTGGCCAAGCCTGTCCTGTTCCTGTTGAAGGCATCTCTTTTGTGTATCAGTTTGGTAAATATGAGTATCCTGCTTTGCTTACCTATCAGCATCAATTGATAGAGGCTCCATTTATTGTGTATAGGGAAAGTCTGTCCCTGTTTAATGTATAAGCATCTCTGCATGCATTGCATATTCAAACTAGGTTACTGTACACTCAGAAGGATCAAAGTACAACAGTATTTTCTTAATTTGAAATATAATTTCATTCTGATTACTTAATTGGCTTCCATTCTGCATTTTTTTTGTTGGGGTTTGGGTTTTTGTTTTTTCTTCATTTGAAACCTATGAATCAGATACCAGATACTTTGCTTGCCCGGTTTTCATGCTTTCATGGTGGCTCTTCTGATGTTATGCATTTTCAAAATACATAGGAGTTCTGTTCAAAGTTTGTTCAGGTGTGAGGGCTAGGCTAGAGAAATCCCCCTGTTGAATAAATTATAAGTTCATCTCAGGTAATCTTTTTTTTTAACCTTTTGATTTTAGTGCAACAATGAGCCAACCTCTTTAATCCTTGGGGCTACAAGCACTAATATTGCTGGCCAGCTCTTTTAACATTTTATGATTAGTGAAAATTGTATTTGTCATTACAAACCATTTATTAACTCCCTTTGACTTACATCACTTTTTTTGTAGGTTTTAATTGTGGCCTGCAGTGTGCATATCTGTTAACAGCAAAAGCTCTTGGTTTGAAGTGTTGCTTATCTAGGAACTGTAATAAAATAATTGTTCAAAGCA
Organism: Heliangelus exortis; assembly: GCF_036169615.1. Taxonomy (NCBI): domain Eukaryota; kingdom Metazoa; phylum Chordata; class Aves; order Apodiformes; family Trochilidae; genus Heliangelus; species Heliangelus exortis. Next base: position 102,738,870 of record NC_092424.1, on the reverse strand, counting down.
GAAATTATTCTTTTATCTTCAGTTACTTTCACCTTGAGCAACTTTCTTCTCTTATTCCGCTTTTCACTTCTTTACATCTGTTTGGTTTTTTTGTTGGTGGTTTTTTGTTTTTTTTTTTTTTTTGGTTTGAGTTCTGTTTGTTGGTTTGGTTTTTTATTCTGTTTATGCTTCGCCTGCATAAGGAATGTGTGGCACTGTTTTTTCCTCACTTCTGTGAGGTTGCTTCTTGGAGTATCTTGTCATATGAGTATTTTACTTACATTTTGAAAATGTTACAAATACAGTATTTAGAGGCCAACAGTGAAGAAAATCAGTGTAGCTGACCCTCTAAAGAACTTGGGTGTGTTTGTCCCCTTACCTTGATAGAGAATACTGTGGGTTTTTCACTGTGATATATCATTGGAATTTTTTTGCAATTAGTATCTCAAACACAAATGTATGATTATTTTTACATTTTTTTCATATATAGTAATACAATCTTATGCTTATTTCTAAAATAAAGTCCCTCAAGGAATAATACCACTTCTCAAAACTATTTGCACAAGTGAGGCTTGTGCACCAGTTCTTACATACCTCTTCATCAGTGCAACTAAAGTTTCTAAAACTTAAACATTTACCAATAAAAGCTAATGATGCTACCAAAGATAATTACACTACTGTATTCATGAAAGTATTCACTCTAAGAAAACTGGAGAGATGATTTTTAAAAAAAACCTTAACTTTGGGTTTTGATGGGATAAATATCAGGTAAATACAGAAGCAGGGCTAATGAATTGCCATGATGCAGAATGGCAAGCAATAGGTAAAATAAAACTATACAAATAATATTTGAGGGATGTGGATATTTGAAGAAACACAGTTTTCTGTGAGACACAATTCCTGTATTATATTTGGCATCATACTTGGATGCATTTGGAGCACTGTCAGGTGTCATGACACATGAAATATCATGACTGAGCTTAAAAAGCTTTTTGAAGAGCTTTTAACATAGTTTTGACAGAGCTGCTGCTATTTCTGTTTTGGGATTTAGGTACCCCAACCTCTAACTCCAGTGATTTCTATGGCATTGCCTTGAAGATGAATCAGAATGCTTCCTTGACTGTTCCTGATTCCACCACAATATTCCCAGATCTTTACCTATGGTAATGTCAGCTCTGTTGAGTGACCTTGCAGAACTCCATTCATGGAGTGATGGTGAGAGGGAGAGCTGAGGGAGGGAGGGAGGTGTGAGACACCCACCTGAAAAGGGCTCCAACCTCTGCCTGGAGTGTCACTCTATGGATGACTCTGAGCATTGCAGCATTCCAGCTTTTGTAGCTAGTTTTACACAAATACTCTGAGATTAGGAGGTTTGAATTCTTATTGCCTAGAAGAAGAAAATAAAAAAAGCTAAAATGTTAGTAGCAAAGTGGACAAATGCGATTAAAAAATTGTATTTTATATCTTCTCTGCACTCCTTACAAAAAAAAAAAAAACAGTGATAGAGGGCTTCCATTAGAAAACGAAGTAGATAATTGTTAAAAAATCCTGCATTTTCAAATCTTGTTTCATTTTTGTTTTATTCCTTAATATAATAAGACCATTTTCTGAGTCTTGCACTAATAAGTGAATATCACAGTGATTTGGAATCATGCATTTAGTCTCAGAGATCTTCTTGAGTTCAGATGCGGGTGGGGTTTTTGAAACCATGGTTAATTTTTCAAGCAAGAGGGTCAGTTTCACTTCTTGCATGATGTTAACATGCTTAGAGCAGTACAGTTCCCTCAGACTGGGACAGTCTCCTCAGGCTGTCTCTGCCTGAGTGGATGTGCCATTAGAAGTTACCATTCCAAATCAGTGCTGTCCATGAATTTGGGAATCAGTTTCTCCTGAAACTCCCAATGGAGCTGCTCATGAAAACACTCCCAGCCCCACTTGTTAGGGTGATCTAAATGAGTTTAAGCAGTAGGTATTTGCTGATCCAGCTCATTTTGACAAAAGCCTTTTAGACTGTTTATGTAATCAGATTTAGGAAATAGTGTCTAGCAAAGGAGCACTGGTGAGCAGCAGAAGGCTGAGCTCGTGAAATGTCTCCTTTTTCACTAACACAAAGTTTAAATGCTTTGTCTGTTACATCTTCAGTGCAGCTACAGTGATGCTGAAGGTTTAGAGGAAAAGGAAGAAGAAATGAAGTAGTGCTTCTCTAGCAATTTATATAGTGCTATAGCTATCATTTAAAAATGAAACAAAACTCCATGCTTTAAAAATATGTAATTGCTTGAAACAGTGTGTAAGCAATGATTTTAAATAAAAGTTGAATAACATGTTTCTTAGCTTTGAATATGCAATATTTAGTTGATAATATAAAGTTAGTGAACAGTTACTAAATTTTCAAGGCTATATTTCAATATATATTAAATAAAAAATTCAGTATATTTTTAGTATATGTATAAACAATCCATGGCAGATTTGAAGGGTTACATTTTGATTTGGTTTTTTGGGGGGGATAATATTTTATCTATCACAAATGAAAAAAGAGAGTGATTGGTTTAGTGAGAGAGAAGGAATTTATTTTCCTATCCTAGATAAGGCCTCTAGAATGTTAAAACTGAGTTATTGGAAGTTGAGGAACAAACTGATTTGTTAGAAGTCTGTTATTTTGTTCCAAGCTTATCTCTTAAACTTGAGACTGGATAATGTTTATATAAAGTGCAAAATGCTAAGTGTGCTTTCTTGTTCATTACTGTTTTTATGGTTAATGTCTGTGTGCCACTAATTAAATGTTGAGCATCAAAAATTGAGTTACGAGCTTTAAACTGTCAACAGCAGCTTAGAAAGTACTTTCTGTGTGTTTATGTAATGTCTTAGGATAATATGCTTTAATGGATTGGAAAACAGTAAAAAACATGAAATAGCCAATACCATGTTCATGTCAACATGTCACCATTTTTAACGCATAATGTTTAGAAGCTTAAATTTTAAGGGATTTTGGCACTAGAGAGAAGCTGCTATTATTTGGGAGTGCTGTAACAGCAATATTTTTATATATGCATTGGGTCTTATTTCATCATTTAAGCTGATTTTACAGTAAGTAAAATAAAATGCTTTCAAGTTTAATGAAATGGAATTTTATGCTAAATCTTTCTGATTGGCTCTTGTGCATCAGCTGTTTGCTTGCATTTCTGTTACAACCACAATATACATACTGACCTGCCCAGAATTTGACATTAGTACATTGAAATCTCATTACAAATCATCCTGGAAGTGACTTGAAGTTCCTGGAGTTTGGAATCTGTTATTAGTTTCCAGGGAAAAACAATTTGGAAGATCCAAGTACTGGGAAGCAGCAAGCTATGCAGAATGAAGTAATATAGTTTGGATCAAGGAAATACGTTTATTTGCTCTTCCACTAAGGTTGGCCTTTTAGTACAGAGTTAAAAATTTAATCTTGAATGATGAATTGTAGTTTAAAGTAAAAGGTTTTTGGAACTAGATATGGGGGGTTTTTTTGTTTTGCTTTATTGTGCTTTTTAGGAAAGCCTTAAGAAATTATTTCAATCATAAGAATGTTTAGCAGCTGCCCGAATCATTTCTTCTAGGTGTTGGTACTGAATATCACTACTTTTGGAGTTGTTATACCTTGAAAATAGATGTTGTCAAACCAGTGCCTTCAAGATCACTGGAAACTGCAAGCTGCCCATGGAAATGGGCACATGGAGTTTGTGACAGGGCTCTTGTTTCATGCTTGTGATGTAAATAGCTGAATCGGTTTCTACAGAGGAATTGGAGAGGTGAATAGAACTGAAAATAATCTATATAATATAGTAAAAGTTATGGAAAAATACTCACACTTAGAAATCTCCAGAGCTGTAGTGTTCTTATTCTCATAAGAAGGATCAGAAACCAGAGGTTGGGCACATATCCTCAAGCCAGTCAATGCAAATGAGGGAGCATCTCCTCAGGGTTTTGGCAAAAAGGCTGCCCCTCTGTGCTGTCAGCTAAACTGGGCTCTGGATGCAGTGCTAACTTTGGCAGTAGAAGAAATGGTTGGATACTCTCTGAAGATAGAAGGCAATGAGGTAAGATAAGGCTTAAAATGAGTTCAAAGTGAAGATTTTAAACTCAGTCGATAATATGGATTGGGATAGTATTTCATAATAATATAAATTGATTCTTTTGAGGTTATGAAAAGGAAAACAATTGTATGCACATTGTCTTGTCCCTCTTACCTGATGCTGATAAAAATGTATTAGTGTGACAAAAATGTTAAAAATTATTGAAGATGCAAGGTTTAATGCTGTATAAGATGTATTTTGCTCTGTTTGCCTGTTTTTCCCCTTTGTAGGAAAGTCGGACTCGGATATAATACAATGCAGACCTTGTTCTGAAAGTAAAACTTAATTTTTTTTTCCACGTATACATAGATGTAACTTCATAATTAATGGAGAATATTGCATTGTGTTTCAATACTGTATATGCAAGATGTTGCTTATTGCAAAGGGCTTGACAGTCTGCTCAGTGGATTTGTTCTGGAGAGAAAATTTTGAAAAAGCATTTAATGCAATACAAAGCAGTTTGTCATAACTAAGAAAAGCTTTGTTTAGAGGAAACTGCATGCTCTGAACAGGTTGCTGATTAATTTTATATCACTTTATAGAATGCATGGCTGCTTTGAAATCTCCAAGCCTTCCATTAGCTTCCTGGGTTTTCTTGCAGTATAGATATATCAATTACATGCATATAGGAATTGGAGTTCATGATACTTATACATTTGTTAAGCTTAGGGGGAGAATGTGATAAAAACTTTGTTTCCTTGTATGGAGTATTGGCCATGTACATGCTTAGAATAAATTTTTGGTGGTCTGATTCCTTATGTGGGAAAAGAGGAAAACTAAAAAAAAAAAAAAAAAAATGAACATAAGATGTGAGCCCCAAGAGCCATGGTTTAGAGTACTGAGAATATTTATTTTTGAGGCAAAAATCAGTTTTCAATCTTGAATTTTAAATCTAAAATTATATTTTATTACATCCTCCAGGCAGACCTCTTTATCCTTATGTGTTACTTGCATGGTTTAATTTTTCTCTCTTCTGAGAAAAAATTTAGTTTACCCAAGAAAGCAATAGTTATACATAGTTTTAGAATAATGTATCTTCCTAAGGACTGTACTAGTAAAAAACGTCTTTAAATTCACTTCCTTCATGTCTTCCATGCTTATTTGAGAATTGGTTACTTTTAATTTTTGAATTTTTTTTCTGACTTGAAATCCAGAAGCTTCCACGATGAAGGATAATTATAAAAACTAAAAAGATAGAGCTTGATAAAGCTTTTTCTTCTTTTTGTCCAAAAATGCATACATAGAGTTGTGAATGTTAAAAAGTGGAAGCTTTTTAGCTTTTCTTTCTGATAGATTTTAATATCTATTTTATAAAACCTTAATGGTTAGAAACAATTAGATATTTTTTTTTCCTTAAATTGAGTTATTTTCATGTAATAGCATAGATTTTGCAAGAATGCAAACCATGGGTTAAATCATATAAGCATACTATAGAATAGTATACTGTAGTATATTCATACTATACTGATGTTTTGGATGTAGTAGGAACTATACTATTAGAAGGCTTGGAACAGATGATACTTGAGGTTTCTTCCAACCAGAAATTCTATGATTAAATTTCAATTTGTTGAATAGAATGATTCAGATTTTATACAATGCCATACTCTCTCCCTTCTAATGAATAAATACCATAGACCACCAAAATGTTTCTCTTGGTCCAGAACTTGCCAAAATATTTAATTGATAATGCAGACTGTGTCAAGCCCTTAGTTGTAGTAGTCTTCAGTTCATGTGTATAACTGTTTATGATTTTGTTGCATTTACTAGGTTTGCTGGGATGGGTAATCTTCTTAAGGTCCTTACCAGGGAAATTGAAAACTATCCACATTTTTTCCTGGATTTTGAAAGTAAGTTCAAACAATTATAAGGTAATGAGAGAATCTTTTCCCTAACTTAACAGCAAACTGAGGAAAAACTTCTAAAATCTAATTGCTTGCAGTATGTATTCTCCAGCACAACCAGTCTGTCCAAGTCCTTGTCTCTAAAATAATTTGTTCACTCCGAACTCCTTTTCTCTTCCTTTTCTATTTTTCAGGAACCAAATGGGAAATCTTTTAAAAGTTCTCACTTGCACAGAGCTTGATCAAGGGCCAAATTTTTTCCTTGACTTTGAAAGTGAGCAAAGCTTCTTGCCTGGCTTGCCTTCCTTGCTTATTATTTCCTAGCAAACTGCATGTGCTTACGCATCATAAAGCAATTCAAAAGGGATTTGCAAACAAATCAAATTACACTTCAGTTGAATATTGCTTTTTGATATTTATAAAACCATATGAAATTACTCAGCTTCATTCTGAGCAGAGAAGGGAGCAGAATGATAGATCTGCTTGTTAAATTCACATATGAATGAACTTGACCTCAAATTTCTTTAACAAATTAGACTTTAAAAATAATTTCCTCGTGTTGCTTCCTTGAATGGAAATTCATATTGGAAATAAAAAGCTGAAAAAATATAGGTAGTGGAGGTGGCACTTTTTTTGCCTGGTTCAGTGATGATTTAACTGAGATTACTCTAGTTTCTAAAAAGTAGGGAGAGTTCAAAGTGTATGTGCTTGATTGCATCTCTCTTATTTGCATGGTTATTAGTCTGCAAAGCAGTATTTTGCATTCTAATTTCCTTGTCACACTATATCTGATTCAAAGCTATTTCACTTTGTTATAGTTTCCCTTCATGTAGTTCTAGACATTGTATTGAAAACCTCTCATAAAATCCTTAAATATGGGTTTAATCTTACTTCACTACCTAAGTAAAATGTTTTCTATTTAAAATGCTAAGTACCTTAGTTTAGAGAAGAAGTAGTTTAGAGAGAAACCAGTGTTTTTAAATTAACTTCATTTTGAAGCATGGTTTAAGATATAATTTCAGGTGATTAGATACACGTTTTATCACCCTGAAATTATTTTCTTTAATCATTTATTCCTGAATTGCTTTTTTGAAAAATGCTACTTACATGGGACTTGTGCTTAGACAAGTACTCTGAAACACTGGTTCAAAAAGTCCTTTAAACATGTATGTAAATGTCATGAAATCGTTCAAACATGCTTTTTTGGATCAGAGCCAGAGTGTATAACTAACTTTGCACATATATTAATTTTTTCATCTAGATCTTACACTTATGAAGTGTACTTACGAAGTTTTAAACAATGAAAAACCATTAATTTGTTGGTTTGCATTTTCAAGAAGGCACAAGGAGCCACGTATCCCTTTTTCTCTTCCATTTATATAATTTGAGAATTTTATTGTACACCTGGGATGTCAAACCTTTATGCAAACCACCATGTATTTTTTTCTATCAAACTTTTGCAGGCTTCAGTAGTGCTCTGTGGCTTTGCCAAGCTATTGGTTTTCAGCTTCTCTGAGGTTCCGAGTTTAATTAGCTCCATCATGTTCTGGATGGTAAAAAAGTAGTCCTGGCCCAGGCTGCAGACTTGGCAGGACACAGGTGGTCTGGGAGTGGGAATCCTTGGCAGAGCAGAGTTGGTGGTGAGAGGGGAAAATACCTTTTTTATTGCTTTGGCAGCAAAGGTTGCTTTTTTTTCTAAGTGAGTTTCCAGGAACTGAACAGGGTGAAGCACCCTCTCATGGGAGGTGAGCAGTAGTTAGTGCAAATGCACAGGCACAACTTCCTAGAGAGAGACAAAAATATAATCTCAAAATTTCAGTGAGCCTCATGTTCCTGAGCAAGTAGTTAAAATGTTTTACTTGAGGAGTAAAGTCTTGGAGTTTTTTGTGGCTTGAAATACATATTGTGTCAAAGGGATGTGACTGAAGACCCCTATAGTTTAGTGCTTTGGTTTCCTTTAATTATCCCTTCAGCAGCGTAGGACACTTAGTGTCATGCTTGCTGGATGTGTTACTTTCCGTGTCCTGAGCTTTCCAGTCAGGTTCGTGGATTGAAAAGGTCACTACAGTTGTCTATTCACAGGATGAGGGGTATGTTGAATTGCTGTGTTTCCTGTCTTTCATTATCTGCATCAGCATATTGCTTTCTAGGTTTTGTGCACTTTTTCATAAGCTGGAAGTTAACCATCTCAATGTGAATTTGTCAGCACTACTGAAGTGTCTACAGAGCTTTCAGAGGCAGCTGCCCTGTATTTTTGGAGGGGTTTTTTGCTGCTCTTCATTTGGTATGTACTGTACCTGAAAGGAGGCATCTGACATTAGTCTTCCTGCTAGGCAGTGTGCCACAGCAGTGTACCACACAAATACTGCTTAAAACCCCACCAAAACAGAGACAGCATTTTTCCTTGCATGCAGGAGTAGAACAGGTATGATCTGTCTCCATGCCTCAAAAGGAAGAGTCCTTATAGACTGAAGTTGGTCAATAGTAATGTGAGTGGTTATGTAAATGAAGTGTGGAAAAATAAATCATTAAGGTTTGAGCGTCGTTTGACAGTTGATTTAATCTGTGCTGCTCCAGAGGGGTCATCCCATGGTTGATGTTTTGCCACATAGTCTCGTATCCTTATGGAAGAACTGAAATGTGCAAACACATGATTGCACCGATAGCAAATGATATCTGTGTGGCAAAGTCAACTTGCTAAGAACTGGCTGTAAAAAAAGCAGTCTCCAGACTTCTTTATGTCTCTCCGCCCACCTCCTAAGCAATCTTCCAGTCAGGACAAGGGGATGGGGATGGGAACAGGGTTGGAAGAGCCCCAGCAGTAGCACATGAATGGGAGCAGCAATGTAGGAGAGGAAGGCAAGCAGCTGTACAGGTTTAGATATTTAGGTCAGTCATGAAGCTACACAGTAAGGTCAACGTAGTAGGTTTTTATTTTATTTTTTTCCCTTATTATCTTTAGGTAACACACATTTAGGTAATGTGTTAGGTAACACATAGGTAATGTGTTGTAAGGATGAGTGTTCTGTGCAACAAAAATTAATTTATTATCTTGTGAATTATTGTTCCCCAGTACAGAACTCTGTTTTGATGAAAAATTTTTGAGGCCAATCATGTATTGCATCTTTTAAAAAATTCCTTTACTGTTTTTTGTTTTTTTCTTTTAAAATGGACAAGTAGAAACAAGACCACTTAGAAAAATAAGTTTTCTCATCTAAATGAAATTTGTGTGAGGTTTCAAAGTCTGCCCTGTGCAATATTTGAAAATGGGAAAAATAATGAAACAAAAATAAGTAAGTTTCAAAATTTTACCTTCCAGTTGTTTGTTTTTTGGTTTTGCTTTTGCTTTTTTTTCTTTAAATAGCTATTTTAATTTTTCTCTAGAAAAGTTTAGTCTAAATGGTTTAAATTTTTTTTCCCTTTTCCTGCAGCTGTTGATATCATCAGTTGCACTTATGACACCTTCTTCTGGCATTATTTGTCATTCCAAACTGGGAGACGTGTTTCATAACTCCATGGTCATACTTGACTCCATCATTAATATCAGTTAATGTTGTTATAGCATAAGCAGTTCTGGGTGGTCTCCAATAATAATTTTAGAGTAAAGGAGTTACTCTGGATCAGTACAAGGAGAAGCAGTATGAACATCAGTTCAGTTCAGCTAAGAAAGCAAACAGGGACAAATGAGAACTGTGGTAAATTTGGTGGGTGATATGGGGAATAGTGTTTCCCTATGCAGGTGAAAAAGCCTTTTCTTTGAGGTGAAATGCAAATTACATGCATTCAGCCAAATTTCTTCTTTTTAAGATCTGCTGAAAGCTTTACATGAAGAAAAAGAATCTCTTTGTTCCTGAATGGTGAACTGTATTGTTGTTTTACATTTGCATCTCATTGTGGGCATTCCCAATCAAACTGCTGTGTGTTGGAATTTATTGTATACTACTTATTTTACCTTAATTCCCTCTCCTCTCTCAACTCAATGGTAATGTTAGAAAGAGTGAGGGCATTGCAAGTCTTGAGAGTCTCTGGGTTTCAGGATTTCATGAGGCCACAGGGTAAATTATCTTGAAATTGATTTTGTTGGTTCAAAAACTGTTTTACTCTTTAGATGTTAACTTTTTTTACATTAGTAAATGAATTTTACATATTTGAGGCTCTTCCATAACTGCTTATGATGAGTGCTCTTTGCAAAACATTTATTAATTTACTTCTGTCCAGAGAGAGCCTTTTTCAGGCTTCTTTGCCTGAAATTCCACGTGAATTCTTGGAAATAATTTGAAGTTTAAGGGAAAAAAAAAATTGTTTTCAATCTAAAAGACTAAAGCTTATAAAGTATTGGAAGGAGGTGTCTTTAAGTGACATCTTCAATCCCATCCTCTCCTTAGATACAGATACCTTTTCTAAGACCAGACTCTCTTACCTTAACCTGAACAGGTTTTCTTTTTTCCTGAATGCTAGCTAGTTGGGTTTGTGACATGATCCTAATTTAATCCCTTTCGTGCCCTGAAGAATCAAGGTCACTTATTTTCTAGGATGCCGCCCCCGCATCCCCAGAATGATTAATTAAATTTTCAGCTATCATTATATTCAGTATGATTAAAAGTGTCTATTATTAGAACATGTTTAGCAGCAGATCGACTGCCCGCTTTTTGCGTAATAGGATATTAATTAATACCCTTGCTCCACAAGCAGCAAGGCTGGAGATGTGATCTGCATCCAGCCTGATGGAAGTTAAACTCTTAAACTTGTCTCCTGTGCTCCAGAGTGCCCTGAGCAAGAAGCTGCCTCTTAGTTGGAGCTGCTGTCTGCTCCTCATCTGCCACGGAGCTGGAGCCTAGCACTGATAGCCCTGGCACAGAACTGTGCCTCTAGCAAGCATTAACAATTTAGGGATTAGCAAAGTATTAACAGAAAGGCATCACTTTGTTTTAGCTGGTTTAGCAAGGATGACATGAAAAAATCTGATGTACACAGGGTAGGGCACTGTTTCTACCTAATGCAATTCTTTTTAATATATGGAGAAATAAAGCAGATTATGGTACCCACTAAATTGCATAATTCACTGTAGTTACAGTGCCGTTTGTCATTTCCAAGGACATAAACAAGCTTTTAATCTAGTTTTGTCTCAGATTGGAATGGGAAAAATCATTGTGATGGTGACAAACCTGAAAAAGGACTTCACCATTATGCAGTAAAATTCATGTACTGCTCTCTAACTTGATGTCAGTGGCTGGTGAGATTACTGCCCACCTCAGTGGACAAGACAAGAGAAGCTGAAAACAGAGCCTTTAATACATCTTGTTTTACTCACTATACTGTTGAGGCCAGGAGAGTATGGTTTTTTTTTTAATTTTTAAATTATTTTAAAATTATTTTAATTTATTTTTGCAAATAAGATTTCACATTCACTGAAATGCAAGCACTAACCTTCTTAATCAACAATCAGTTTGACTGAGGGCAGATAAACTCCTGTGCTTTTGGTCTGCATTTCATGGGCAGAAAGGGGTGTGCAGGTTGGAAGCACTTCTTTTAGTGCTGCCATGTTGTCTCTTCATAAAAATTAATTACTGAGATGTTGTTAAATATATTTTGTATTGCTGGAGGCTTTGTATCTATTATTTTTGTATTTAATCCTGTCTTGTGGTAACAGTGTCTTACCTACATAACAGTTGCTATGTTTTTTCCAATGAACACTTAATGCAGAATGAGGTAGTTACCCTGTGCCAGTAGGGTTGGTTTTTTGGTTGGTTTTTTTTTTTGTTTGTTTTTTTTAACAAATGACATGTATTTTTATAAAAGAATAATTATTCTACTTTTGCACCAACCATGCACCTCAAATATTCATCTACAAATAGACTGTAGTGGATCCAGCTTTCTTGCCCACCCCCCCTTTTTTTTTTTTTGAAACCCTGTCCATGTGTAAAGATGAAAGAGAGCATTTGCTTATGAAATGCTCATAATTGTCATATCCTGATTATTTCTGATGGAGCCAGTAGAATTACATTTCTGCCCAGAGCTAAAATATTTGCTTTCTAAATAAAAATTTACTAGTAGAATCTGCATATGGAAATGTCAAGCCTGGTCTGACTCTTCAAGTAATTTGAGACAAGTCATTTAGTTATCAGGTGTAGGGTTCATATTAGAAACATTTTGGTGGGAAAAGGAGGTGAAAGGATTTCCTATTTTCTTAAAGACAGTGTACTCTGAGTGCTTCTCATGAGTGCTCTAAAAACTTGGACTTGAAATGCAGTAAGTCTGGTGAGAATGGTAATTTGGGATTGAAAGGGTTTGCATTCAGTGTGGTTTTCAGTGGCTGTGGTTTTATTTATATGTGGGCTTAAGTTCTTTAAGGGCATGTTGATTCTCTGCAGAGTGAGGATAAGAGTGGAGCTCTGCCAAGCAGTGACCCCACACTGAGGTTTGGGAATGGCATTTTTTAACACAGAACAGAGAAACAAGCTTTGGTATTGTTGCAATAAAAAAAAAAAAAACAGTTTTAAAAACCAAAGTTTGTCATGAAGAAGTATTGCTGCTGTTGTAGTTGCTATTGCTATTACTATTGTGGTTGCCATCATGATAAAATCTTTTTCAGAATGATCAATTACAGGTATTTTAGTTGCCCGTATCTGGCAAGCTCTTCATGTAGAATCCCTTTTGAAATATGGCCATGGTCTCACAGAACATTTGTTAGCATAACATGTATTTAATATGTAAGATGCATGTTTGATTTTTATTTCTTTGAAAAAGCCTGAATCATCCTCCCTACTTTTATTTTTAAGCTAAATACTTTCAGCATAAATATAAACTGCTTCTGCAAATGCAAGCTAAGCCTGTTGCTCTATATCCTTCACAGCTCTTTTCCTCTCCCTTCCCTTACTTTCTCTCTTCCACCCAGCTACCCTCCTCCTGCTACTGCTTTCCCAAGTGCTTGGGTTCTATAGAAAGCTCAATGGGTTTCAAATATTCAACCCTCTCTCAACTTCCCAAAGATGAATTGGGAAAATCTGAAAAAGACTAACAATAAAGGGTGTTGCTAAAGTCCAGTTTCAAGTCCCAAAGTGATGAGCAGTCTGTAGCATCTACATTTCTAAGAATTTTAAAGCAAATAAATTATAAAAAGTAACATACAAGTACTGTGTTAACCAGCCTATGCAAATTTTACACTCATGAGCTGTACTAATGGAATACTTGTTCACTTTTTTCTCTTAATATTCACAGAAAATGTTATTTAATTAACTTTTAACTTTTATTTAAATATTAAAATTAGATAGTAATTGATAGGTGACTTTTACTTTCCCCCTGCTCTATTCTATATATGTAACTGTTTAGCAGGATTACCACTTTCTTCATTAAATTCAGATGTGTTTGCTTTTTTTTTTTTTTTTTAATCACAAGGTGTCAGACTCCTTCTAGTGTATACCTGACATTTCTTGCAGTTTGGGGAAAAAAACAGTCAGTTACTTTGTAAAATTAATGAAATTAATGTGACTGATGGTTCAGTTCAACAGCCCTGTGTCAGCTGGGATTTTCCTGGTTGCAGTAGTTTTTCCCTTGAGTGCTATTTTCCCTCATTATTTGAAGGACTATGGAATTTCTTAGTTACACTAAATACTTCAGATGTCAAACCCAGCAGACTAAGCTCATCTTATTTTTACTTTCACTTGCTCTGTCTTTTAAACAAAATTAGAGAAAACTTCCAGAATAAAATGAAAGCATTTTAATATGCCCAGTCTCATGGGCTTCATGATGACATAGGAATATAGGAAAGATTTTAAGTATTACTTTCTTCAGAACTGCAGACATGTAAATCTCAGCCATTTGTGTCACATTAATGCAAGTTCCATAGATAAATGGGCACATTTAAACAAATTACCCTATCCTGAATCACTGCAGAGAGAATTCCCTCTTTCTCCATACTCTCCAAGGTGAACCAGTTCGTTTGTTTCTAAGGTTGGTGGGTAAACAAATCCTGTACTGATATATCAGTGGAGAATTCTGTCTCATTTATTAAGGAGAACAAGAAGACTAAATAGAAAAAGCATTTTTAATGTTTATTAACGTAGAGATGTGTACAGCAGCTCTTCCTAATCTGTGAGTTTTGAACTGAAGCTATGCCATTACTGTTAATTCAAACCAGTAGTCCTCAAATCCTAAGATTCACCTTTAAAGTATTTATTTTCTTCCATAAAATTTAAAATTCTGTCCTTACAAGCTAAAGCAACTTTAATGAGAAAATAAGTTATGTCTGTACAGAAGTCTTCTGGTACAATTTGACTGTGTCTACAGATACTGACTACAATTCTATATGTAGGTCATCCAGTCTTTAGTCAGTGCCAGTTGTCTTCATGTTTTGAAGCAGAAGGAGGCAGATGATCTCCACCTTGTCTAATGTGCCAGTGTTCTGGGAATAATGTGGCTCCCTGCTGTCACACTGCTGTGAAAATCCTGTTGGATGGGATTGGAATGGGAAAATGGATCTACTTCCAAATGTCATTTCTCTGAACATTAAAGGTCTACTGCTCACTCTTACCCTGCAAACTGATCATCAACAGAGTTATTTTAGTAGCAGAAATAATCTCTGACATACGTAAGAAAAACATCTATTTTTCACAATAATGTACCTATGTTTTACAAAGGGAGAAATAAACTACTTTGGTTAGGGAAGCCTGCAGGAAAGTCAAAGTGGCTTAGTATCCCACTGCTCCATCCACTGAAAGGCCTGATTTTATCCCCAAGCTGCAAGAAAAGTGAACAATTCTTTGTAATTGAGCTGTGAAGCTCATGAAAGAGAGGGACATTTTTACTAAACGACTGATACATTATCCTATTTTCCAATAACATTGCTTTATTATGCTGCTTTACTTTAAGATGTTGCTTTTTGAGAAAGAGGCATTATGAGCCAGAGTGTACAAAAACTGCACTGTTTTTCCTGGCTATAGAAAGCAGAAAGTTGGATGTTAGCAGAATCAGAATGTAGTATAATTGATATTTTCAAAAAACATGTCAGAGTGGATATAATGTTGTTAAGTGGAACTGAGTAATCTTGCCATTTGTACTGCAGCTGCCTTTTGACTTAATGCATTTATTTCACTTTTCTGTTTCTTAGATGCACAGCCCACAGATGGAGAAAGAGAGGTATGGAATCAGATCAGTGCAGTTTTACAGGACTCAGAAAGTATGCTTGCAGACCTTCAGGCTTACAAAGGAGCTGGACAAGAAATTAGAGATGTATGTTTGTTAATGACAGTTCTTTGGAAGTAAAATCAAGCAAAACTCAATGTATTCTTTGCTGCTGTTCTGTATCCAAGCACATTCTGAAAATCTTCATTATCATTTTATTTAGAAAATATGTTACAGATTTGATGTAAAGTCAGATATAAATCCCTGATCTCAAATTGTCAAACGATGGCTGTTGGAACCTCTTTTATGTTTATGATTAGTAATTATTGCACCGTTTCATTTACCTCATTTCATATAACTTATGGTAGAAGTCAAAGGTGAAGACTTAGATGTTCTAGATGTTAGAAATCAACTATAAAAAAAGTTGAAAACAGTTGTTCTTCCATGTTATAGCTGTATATTAATTTTGCACTCTTACTCTGTGAAATGAGTCCTGAAATACAATTCTGAACTGAAACTTAGAATTTGGCTCAACTGATCAAACATTTCCCTGGATCAGCTTTGCAGTTGCTGTTAGTGGGGCTTGTTAGTTGCTTAAAAACGTGAATATGTTCAAGATGTAAAAACCATCAGAATCTGAAAAGAAAGGGGAAAGGGAATTTCATATTTCTGTGCAATGTAATTTCTTACAATTGTTCTGTGTATAACAATAATTGCTTTCTAAAATAGTGAACTAGGAAACTTCCAAACCACCTTTGGCTTGTTATTCTTATATCACAATTCTTTACAGTAATATTTTTATTCCAGGCAATACAAAACCCCAATGATATCCAGTTGCAAGAAAAAGCTTGGAATTCAGTATGTCCACTGGTTGTAAGGCTGAAACGCTTTTACGAGTTTTCACTCAGATTAGGTGAGCTCTGCTTTAATATGTCTGTTCATTAAGCTACTTTATATAAAAAGAAGTAAGAAGTTTCTTTTTCTATAGACTTTTAGAGGTTTGTTATTATTTATGATTTATATCATAAGTATATGTTATATCAACATTATATATTAAATATATAACAAATATATCTGTTATATCAACAGACATCTAGCTGCAATTACATTTATTAGATCATATTTTCAATCTTAATTTATTTTGAAAACTTTCATCGTTTTTTAGTTTGTCACTTAAAATGCATCTGTATTATCTAAATAGAGTACAAGCAAAGAATATGATAAAACTGTACAAAGGTTTTCTCTGGTGCCTGCCACTGTTTTGCACTTCACTGTTCCATATGGAACTAATGCAGTTTGGGTTTTGTGGTTTCTATCGTTGAGCGTTTTAAAATTAATGTAAACCAATGATTTGGATATACTGTTTTTTTCAAAAAAAAGGGGTAATAGGGTGAGAAGGGTATCAATGAGCTCTGACAAAAGGTGAAAATCCAAAGTTGGACATGTTTTACACTGACTTTTGTCATCCCTACAAACCAAAAAAACAGATGTAATTATTCCTTGAATTAGGACTTTGGAAGAGAGCTGGTGTGCAAAAATCTGTGTATAAACTGGGAGAGCTCTCTGTGCAAGGGAATTCTTTTACAACATCATGCTTATGAAGTCTTTCAGTTTTTGAGTTAGACTAGTAATTATAGCCACAGGAGCTGAATTACCTCCCTATCAGTACCTAAGAGTACACTCTTAGTAACAGAGATGCCAGAAGAATCTCTATACTGACCTAATTGGGAAAGATGAAAGAGTTGAGTATCTGAATTCAAGAAAAATGCTCTCTCTAGAATATTCAGTAGGGAACCCAGATAAAGGGTAATTAAAATGGAAAAGAGCTTAGTGATACTACATGAAGGGAAAACAGCAGAGAGCCTGAAGAGTCAGGTGTCTTTGCCTGATGTTTCTCACCTTACATAGTAAGAAAAAGCATTTTTGTTAGGGCTCTGCATGTTTAGCATGTTCCTTTCCTTCAAACAAAGTATATTTAGATGCTTACTCAAACTTTGTCATAATGTGGACTGAAAAGAATCTGTGCTTCTGATTTTTATGCAGAGAAAGCCCTGCAGAGCTTGTTGGAGTCCTTGACCTGCCCACCTTACACTCCAACTCAGCACCTGGAACGGGAACAGGCTCTAGCAAAAGAGTTTGCAGAGATCTTACATTTTACTCTTCGTTTTGATGAACTTAAGGTTAATGAAATCTTTTAATACATCCTGGGGGTTTTTTCGTATATTTTGAACCAAAAATGATTGTTTCCTATTTGTGTTCCTTGAAGATGAGAAACCCAGCAATTCAGAATGACTTCAGTTATTATAGGAGGACAATAAGTCGCAACAGAATAAACAACATGCATGTAAGTAAATAAAATCTGATCTACTCACACTGAGGTATGTATCAGCATGCATTTGTACCATTTGTGGTAATGTTTTTTCTTTTGATTCGCTGGCTGTCATGTTCTCTCCTTCACACTGAGAGTTAATCAGCAGTTGGATGAAGTGATTAGAATGGAGCTATTAATGCAACAATCTGCTTGCTGACATGAGCATGTACTGTATCTTGCTGCTGGCAAGATTTTAAAGAGTTTTACTGACTTATTTTTTCTTATGTTTTTATCAGCTAGACATTGAGAATGAAGTAAACAATGAAATGGCCAATAGGATGTCCCTGTTTTATGCAGAAGCCACACCAATGCTGAAGACACTCAGTAATGCAACCACGCATTTTGTGTCAGAAGTAGGTAATGGGGGAGAAAAGTCTAACACAGACATTCTTGATTTTAATTTTACAAGGTGGTTTACTGAACAGTGGCTGTTTTTAACCCTTCTAGAACAAAACATTGCCAATTGAAAATACAACGGACTGTCTAAGTACTATGGCTAGTGTATGTAAAGTCATGTTGGAAACACCGTAAGTTTTGCCTTAAATTTTGTTTTTCCTGTTATAAGAGAATTTGTATTGTATTTTAAGTACCCACCTGGGCCAAACATAGGATTTTCTAGCTTAGGTCCTGTATGGAATTTATTCCCTATGTCATTACCACTTTTGTATACAAAGCATGAGCTGGTATTAGGAAGCTTTGCCTGCTCTTTTAGCCATCTTATAATATGTATCATGAATCAGCAGTAAATTTTGTTAGAAAGCTTACATTGTCAGCCCATATTTCAACAAAAGGTTAAAATACAAGTGTAATCTTAAGCTTCAGTGTCTGTGTCTTGTCTAACCAGTGCTATAGACCAGCTACTGTCTCTTCATTGCCTGCTCAGTTACTAGCACACTTCAGGGCAAGAATTTGTCTCTTCCAAGCAGTGCTTTGTCAAATTATACACAGGGACTGTTTTGAGGATCACTTGAGCAGATCTATTTTGGATGCAGCCATCTTATTTTGAATGGCTGTATGGAAACCGCACAATTGCATTCTTGTCTTCTTAGCATAGATGTAGCCATTGGGGTTGCCATTGGGCTATGCATTTAGTTGAATATTTTTTATGTTAAAGGTGTCTTTGAATGGCAAACATGCAAGACAGGATCAAGGCAGTCTTACTGTCTTTCAGCCATTTGTTCATGATGCCTTGTAAAGTTTAGAATTCCTGGGGTTATTGTGTTTGTTTATAAAAATTCTGGAGAAGCCTGTGCCAGGAGGTAGGAAAGGGTGTTACAAGGGGTTTACATATTTCTGTTTGCTTTCTAACCATTCTTCTAAATTGACAAGGACATAGACAATTCTGTGATCTTTACATTTTAAGATGCAATTTCAACCTTAAATAAAATTGTAGTTCAGATTTCATGCTCTCATAGTCTGGTTTGCAAAATTGTCCAGTAAGAAGTCCAGCCTGTTTACTTCTTGTGTTCTGTTTTCCAGAGAGTACAGGAGTAGATTCACCAGTGAAGAGACCCTTATGTTCTGCATGCGAGTAATGGTGGGAGTTATTATTCTGTATGATCACGTCCATCCTGTGGGAGCTTTCTCAAAGACATCAAAGATAGATGTAAGAGTGACTTTTCTTTAATATTCTGTAGGTTTGACAATACTAGTCTTCACCTTTTTTTCACCACAAGCTTAAGACTTTGTATAATTCCAACTACATTTGAATGGCAAAATTTAGAATTTCTCCTCACCTGCATACAGGTGAATATCAGCTTGTTTGAAATTAAAATAAGGATCTGTCTTTTCTTTGTATTTTCTTCCAGATACAGATACTTATTTGTTTTAGCTCTTCTTTCCTGCTAACCGTGTGATTGCACTAAAATAATGTTTTATTGCACTTAGCCTTGAATACATTCCATGGTCATAACTTTTTATTAATAATGTAATTTATTTAGACTAAAATTTTCAACTTTGGCAGTAGTTCTTTTGTAAAGATACAGATACTTACAAGTAGCAGAAATAAAATATTGTTGTGGTGCTGATAATGAATGGTAACTTTGGCATGACCAGTCACAGGGACATCAGCCTTATTTTTTTCATCTAAGATATTGCAAGCACGCACACAAAAATTACCCTTTTTATAAGCCTAAATGTCATGTGCTATGTCTTTCAGCAGAAATAAGCTATAATTAATGAAAAATATGCTAAGTCATTCCCTTTACAAGACAGCCAACTTCAAAAGAGAAGAGAAAAAAGAAAAAAAATATTGTGCTGTTAGCATTTTAAAACTGCAGATATCAGTATTTTACCAGATCTTCTCTTTGACTCTGTTACAGAGGGAAAGAAATGTCACAGAGAGGTGAATTGATTTGCTCAAGGTCATGCAGCAGACTGAGCTTAGGAACTGAATGCAGACTTCCTGACTGCTAACTCAGTCTCTTGCCTACAGAGACAACACAAGTAAAATTTTGATAGGACCAAGTCAGTGTACTTTGTTTCTCACATTTATGTTAAAGCCCTAAAAGCTTTCATAAAGGAAAGTTAGCTAGACATAAATGTATGAATTGATGTATGATGTATGAATTGATTTTTAAAAATTAATATATGGTCCCAAATCTTAATTCACCTTAATTAGTGATTCTTCTCTAATAAAAAAGTATTCTAATATTTCAGATGATTGTTTCACTGTAAAAAGCAATTATTTTCTCCATCACTTCTTGGGAGTCATTTCAAAAGAATTCCAGGGTCAGTGAACAAATTACCTTTTTCTTTCTCTTTCAAGACTGGAGACTATTTCAGGCTCTTATTTACAGGCTCCTAGCACACCTGTCCTAACAGCTTCTGTTTTTTAACTGTTTTAGGGATTCTGATTCTAAAAAATTGGAAAAGAATAGTTTGAATTTTTATCCCATTTCAGTTTGTCTGATCTGATGGGGCACATAAACTTGCACTGACTGACATGACTATAGTCCTGAGTTTCTCAAGCTCATGAAAAATTGCTGTGTCTCTTCAAAACATGTGCAACCACCCTAAGAATTTTATCTGATCTGCTGTTTGCAAAGCTAGTTTTATCTTCCTGGTAGAAGTGAGCCAACTGATCAGTGATCAGTGATTGTTAGACTGGTCATTGTGCAGGAGGCTATATTTTAAAAATTATTTTTATTCCTAAGTACGTGACTGACTTCAGTTAAGTATCTTGTCATCAATTTCATGTTCTTTAGCTGCAAAAAAACCAACTTAGATTCAACACTGCAGTGTGAGTAGGGAAATTAAAAAGTTCAAATGTTGACTCTGCAATGTCTTTGTCATTTTAAATAAGATGGAAATAATGAAGACTAATTTCTGGGTAGCTATTAGATGTCTTCATAGCAATGGGAAGAAGTAGGTACTTTTGAAACCATTACATATGAAAGTATATTCTCAATATGTTAGAGGAATTTCTAATTTCTCTGTATTGACTTGACAGAGAATCACTGTGAAGTGGGTCAAATGAATTACACCTCTGCTTTCTCTGCTTCATTTGCCCCTTTGTGAATTCGGACAGAATATCAGCCTGTTTTTACAGTTTCCATGATGTTGTTCATTCAGTGTTGTGTTTAAAGTCAACATCACTGACTTCTTATCTCAGATTAAATTTGTAACCACAAGTTACGAAAGAAGTAAAGTTATCAGCAGGTTGGAAATTACTTCCTTGCATGAAAGCATAAAAATAGAAGTTAAAGTTGAAACATCTCTTCTGATAGCTGCTAGCAGCAATGACACGGAACCATCCTCCAAAATCTGTTTGTTTTTTAGTTTCTATCAGCTATTCTTGGTTTTTTGAAGTTGGAATTACAGAAATCATGTTTGAGTTAAAATATGTTAATCTTGATATGTAATGTACTATCTAAAAATGCTTAGTAAAGTAGACATTTCTCAAAAGCTAGTTTTATCTTAAGGTAATTTTTAGCAAGTTATAGTGCTTTTCTGGTGTCATAGAAAGCAGCATTTACACTCAGTAGTAAAAAAACCTGCCTGTCTGCAGTGAAATTTTTCCATGTTTTCAGCTAGTGCAATTCATATATTATTGTTCAATAGTGACATGCTTCTGTTCCCAGATGAAGGGATGCATAAAAGTTCTAAAGGAACAACCACCTGACACTGTGGAAGGACTTCTGAATGCTCTCAGGTATGTGGAAAATAATTGATTCAGTCTTAACAAATTCCTCTGTTTTTCTCTCAAGCTCATTAAATTAAAGACTTTTCACCTTAGCATCTTGATTTATTAAGAAAATTGCCTGTTCAGGTTTGCCTTCATCACCTAGGGTTTTCTTAAGTAATACTAATTTCTTTTAATTCCATTTCACTTTATTAAGCAATGACTTAATACTGGAAGTCATCATGAGCTTCTTCAGAGACACTTCAGGTTCTTTTTATTTCCTAAAACTTAGCCATGTGAAATACAAACAATATGTCAATGGTAAACTACATATCTAAGCTAGAAATTGTTATAAAATACCCCAGCAACTACAGTATATTAGAAGTGAAGTGTAGAATTTCTATTTCTCAATCTCTTAATACTTTCCTTCTCTCTTTCCCTCTTAATAAGACATTTTTTTTCATACATATAATTTTACTAAATTATCCAGCTTCAAGAAAATAGCAACCTAAATCCCAATCCTGTAGCTAAGTAAGGTGCTGTCTTTTGGAAGGAAGAGAGACTTCACAGAAGCTAAGATAGGAGTTTTAGTACCTAGTCTTTAAGAGCTGTATTAAATTCTCTAGCTGTTGAATGCTTGAATAGAGTGAGAACTACAGCCATAACCACTTCCATATTTGCTTATCATGTATTTTGAATTAAAATTGATTTGGAGCTAAATCTTAGGGGTATCAAATGTGTTTTGAGGTTATGCAATAATCAATCTCCCTATGAACATAAGCAGTGGAGAATGTTTGAGCTTAAATGGAAAAAAACACACAAAAGCTTGTCAGTCCTCCCTTAAGAGCGCTGTCTAAAATTAGGCTTGTAGATGATGCCAAAATTCAGTCTAGATTTCTATAATCTTTTAATATTTCTCCTATTTCTTAGGTTTTTCAATTATTTTTGTTTGGTTAGAAGCCTTTAACTGGAAAAAAAAAAGATACAAATCTGGCCCGTAAGTTATGACAGTGCCATAGACAGGTGGCAAACAGTATTTAGTCAGAATTTAACCCAAGTTCTCCACCTATTAACAGGGAGTAATTTATTGCAAGGGGTATTTAGAAAGTAAAGAGCACCAGACTATTAGCACTTAAGATCCAGCAGTCAATGACCAGAGCAACACGTGAGTCCCTCCTTTGTGTAACTGAACTGCATTGATTTCAAAACCGGACACTGAAGTTTGCAGATTTTTTTAATCCCTGCTCATTTTATTAAATACTGTTTCAACTTGTAATTTGTAGGTTCACTACAAAACACCTGAATGATGAATCTACTTCAAAACAAATTCGAGCTATGCTGCAGTAGTATCCTGAGACAAGTAGATGTTTGTACTGATCACAGAAGATGTGTATGTTTACATAATTTAATACAGTTTGATGTTAATACTTGTGTGTATTTACATAACCATTTCCTTCACCTTGCTAAAATATCTGAATCTGTTCATAACCTGACTGACTTTATATAGTGCAGCCTAAGTTTTTATTCTGTCCTTTATCTTTTGACTTGTAAAAGAATTTTTTACTTAGATACTTCAGCTACAACAGTTTATCTGCACATTTTAATCCTTAAACACCTTCTCTATCAGACAGAGAAGACAAATAAACTGAAATGTCAAACATACCAGAGGAAAGGAACTTTAAGAAGGTTAAAGTTAATATAAGAGAAAGTAAAATGAATTAGATATACTTTAAGAATACATGCACAGTTCTTTAGTCAGCTAGTTTTACGCTATCGTCACACTTGTATGAATAGGAGAATACCTGAATATTCATCACTCTCATAAAAATACATTGTCCTGGTAATGAGTGGTGATCCACCTAATTTTAAGGATTATGTGCTGGCAGGCATCCAGAAATGTATTGCAAAGAGGTAATTTTACCTTTTTTTGTTAAGTATAACCAGTACCTTTCAACAAATGAAAAAATTAGTATCCTTTTTCAGATTCAATATAAATCAACAGAAAATGTGTTTTAAGGCCATTGCTAGATTTTGGAGATTGTGTATAATTTTATTAGGTTTAGAAAGGAAAGGGAGAATACTCTAATGCCTTGACTTAACTAGAAAGGGTTTGTCAGTGTAAATACACCATGATAATCATTATCTCTCACCCAGTTCTACCTGGTGTTTTTCTTCCTGATAAAAACTGGTATAAAGCAGAACACTCTCTTCTGTAGCTGCAAACTTCCCTAGTGTCAGATTGACCTCATCAAACTAGGGATAATATAAATAAGTTGAGCAGCTGAGCTGTTCTTAGGCACTGCCTCAAGTTCTTGATAGTGTTATTCATTTGATGATTCAGAGTCAACACAGAAATATTTATCAGCTGACTGCTCTTCATTGGTTTCAGAGGTGTGATTGATACTTCAAGGAATTCCGTTCCTTCTGAGTTGTTTGTTCTTATTTTCTGGTAACTTTTTTCCAGTAAATCGAATAGAAATACTTTGCCAAAATCAGCAAAGTGCCCCATCTCTGTTTTCGTCTTCTTGGTGGTCTGCAGTTGCTGTACATATTCTTGCAGAGGTCACAGTATGAAATTGTGTTTGATTTTGTGTACTTTGCTTGCATGTATGTGTGACAATTCCAGTGACTGTGCACAAATTCAGGTTTGTATTTGCTTATTCCTGTGTACGTAAATCAGGGTTTCTGTGCAGTCACTGGAATTTTCATGCATATCACTTCTAAACACATTACCTTAAGACTTTGAAGATGCATTTGGTCTGCTGAAGCTCAGCTGTGCTGTGACAAATTCAGTCATTTAACTGAGTCCTTAAACAGTCTTCTATAAATTCTTTGGAGTAGGAATTGCCTTAGAGTTTGTTTCTGAGCAGAACTCAGAAACTTACCACTGTAAGGTTTCTCAAGCCATTGGTGCCAATGTTCCTCATGTTGTAAATACTGGACAGTCACAGTTCCAGCATTCCTTGTGCACACCTGCAGCTGTAACAGCAGATCACTGGGTTGTCAGCAATTAGAAATCATGCTAATTTTTGTCTTTTTTTGCAAGCAGTGATAACGCTGCTTTTTCACAGTAGTAAATCCCCTGTTTACAAACTCCATTTTTAATGGGGGGTGGGGGGGCATTTATAAATGTATATTAGGGGCAATCCTGCTTTGTTTGTGGTCACTTCCAGTAAGGTAAATCTAGGTGGATGACAGGTATTCTGTTGAGCTTTGGTAACTGAAATTAATACATGCTTTACCTGCAATTATGTGTCAAACAATGAAGTCTTATCTTAAAGTAGCCCAGAGGAAAGCTATTTGTCACTTGTATAATAAAACTGTAAACTTTAAAGAATTCTGCAAGTTGTCATGTGCTGTTTGCTGAAGTCACTGAATTTCTTTGCCTGCTATGTTTTTGTACAGAAGTTTGTTTGAAATAATAAAAAGTTTGGTACAGTAAGCATTGGGATTGTCTGTATTTAGAGACAACATAAAAAGATGGATAAGCATCTCTTCTAAAGTTTTGGATCTCAGATCGAGTTAGGGTCAGCATTATACATCCAGTTAAGAGTTTATTTAAAAAACATTTTAAATGTTTCACTTGTAGATCACAAGAGTATAACCTTGTGTCACTTGAACAAGTCCTGTTTTTTTCTGTTGATTCTTGGCTGTCATTCTGACCAGGGGAATTTATTGATACTGTTTTACAGAGTAAAGGGCATGAGTCCCATCTATGACTTCTATATCTTTACATTAGTCATCCTAGACTATGGTGGCCATCTCAGGTTGTGTTTATAATCAGTAAGGTCACCAGAGGATGATTCAATTAATCTTAAGATACATGCAAATTAATTGCTCTCAGAAGAGGAGCCATATAGGCCTGTGGTCAAAGATACTGATCTCCATTTGTTAGTGTTTCTTATTTTGGCTCATCATTATGTAAAGAATAGATGATTGTAATATGAGGAATGTGTAGACATCATAATGACAGCTTTTCAGAACGGGCATAAACGAGTGTGACAAGTTTGGCTCAGAATAGCCCTAAAAATTTGGCTTGGTAAGTGGTGGAGGGAAATACCATTTTAAGATGATAAGAATTTGAAAGATGAGAATTTGCTGTTGCATAATCTACAGCTTCTAAGCTTTCTGCTGCTGCTAAGTGGTTGTCATGAAGGATAGATACTGAGATTATATCTACTGTTGCATGACAGACTGCATCACTCAGATAAATTATCTCATGTTTTCCATGTCTAATAAAATTTACAAAGCAACAAAAAAATCTTTATATTGCTTTCTGTGATGTATTTCTGCTAAATTTAAGCTGAAAATAAGAGGTAAGTAGTAGATAAGATGACTTGCATTCTTACATTTACTCTGAATTAAACAAAGCGGGGCCTAAATTCTTCATATTAAATGATCTCTTTTTCCCCCTAATTTACTTCTTGAGAAGTTTAATGGAATCAAGTGCCAGTTATGTGGATGCATAGTTGGGAAAACTGCATCATTTTTCCATGCCATGTGTGGATTTGGCCAAAATCAGTATGGATTCTTGTCCAGTTCTGAGTCTGTCAAGGTTACTCGGAACGGCAGCACAAGCAACTGATGTATCAGCTCCTCCCAGTTTTGTATCATCTGTAAAATTCCTGAGGGTTCATTCTGTCCCACCTTCTGGGTCACTAATGGAGATGTTAACCAGTATTGGTTCCAGTATCAACCACTGGGGTACACCACTAGTTACTGGCTTCTAGATGAATTTTGTGCAGCTAATCACATCCCTTTTGAGCCTGGCAGTTCATCCAGTTTTCAGTATACCTCACTATCTGCTTTTCTCATCCATATTTCATCAGTTTGTTCCTGAGGATGTTATGGGAAGCAGTGTTAAAAGCCTTGCTAAAGTCAATAAAAAAGCCTTCAATGACATAGACCAGCTCTGAGCATTTGTGGTGCTTCTCATCAGGTCCTGTAGATTTGTGTATATCCAGTTTGGTTAGATGTCCCCTAACCTGATCCTGAGCTGAAACAGTGACGTGAGTTTGGTTTGCCAGTAAGAAAATAAAACCCATTTTGGTTAAAAAGCCAAGGTAGCAGATCACAGAATCACACAGAATCACAAGTGCTTTACCTTAGTAGTTTGCAATGTTTCCTGCTAGAGAGTAAAAAAATTGAATTCCTGACTGCTACATCATCCAAATCCTGCAAACACAGAATTCTGTTTCACACCAATTTGAGACAAATGTAACTCAATTGATTTCAGCAGAGCTGTATCTGATTGACAGGGGTGTAAATGATACCACTTGTCTTCTCTCAGTCATGGCCTTTGACCCAAGTTGCTTATTACTGAGCAAACTGAATAGTCTTCTGCTAGTGCAGATCAATGTTGTAACATGATAATCTTGCAGAGATCTCTTTTGCCTGACTGCTTTGATATTAAAACTAAAATGAAAAGTGTAGTAGGTGTTCTAGAAATTCAATAAGCATATAGTTAAAAAGTCAACCAACAAAAGCACTAATCCCTAGTCTAAGAGGAAGATATATCATGATTTTTCAACAGATCTTAACTTGGGGTCCAGCTGGAATTAATAGAAGTCTTGTCCTGGATATTTGGGCTGTTGACAATTAAGTATGTGGACTTTGGTATTAAGAACTTGACATAGCTCTTGACATCTTAAAATTGTTAACAGATCTTAAAGGTTAGAATATTGGTATGTGGCTTGGATAAAAAATTTCTGTTACAGCTTGTGATTGTTCTCATTCTGATCCTGCATCCACTTCAGTGAAGTACTAGGACTTAAGACATTTTCCATGGATTTTAGTGATGTATCAAAAAGCTACTCTCTTATTGCCCTGAAAATTGTGGAAGTTTGTCTTTCTTCTATAGACACAGGAAAGAAGTTGGATGAGGATAGGGGAAGATGATCAACCTCAACCAGTTTACATCTTCCATAATGAAAAGTGGACAGAGCACAGGAGGACATGGGTGCAGTCACCAGAAACCAATCTGTCCTGTGGGTTGTGTGGCATGGCAGTGTCAGGGGATTAGATCATGTTAGATGGACAGGGAGCTTTTGAAGGGCTTTGAACAGGAAAGGATTCTACCCAAAATAAACAAGCTTGTCTCTTTAGAGGCACACTTTTAGGATGCTGTGGTAGGAGGAGACTTAATGGGATCTTACTAACCCTGCATCCCTTTCTGTGGCAGCAGCACAGGACTGTGCAGAGCCTCAGTTTCCATTCTGGCTTCCTGAGGGCCCATCTCAGGCTGTAACCTCTGTTCTTTGATGCTTGGCTTTATCCTGTAGTGGAAAGGAATTTGAGGTGGCTCAGCTGTATGCAGCCTCCATCTGCCTTCTCTTGTGAACAGTCTTTCCAGTGAATTCAGCCAGATGGGTTCTGAACCTCATCTTGCTGACATCTCTGAGAAGTTTATTGGAAAAAGTGATACTGGTTTTTCAGCAGTATTAATATTTGAAAATTTCTGATAAATATCTAAATACAATGCTGTGGACTTGTATGAATATTTTGGCTTGTTTTGCTAGAATTTTCTTTGCAGTTACTATTTGTATCTTTGTTGATACTATTGGTATCTTGTACATATTCTGATTAACTTTGGATTATGAATACTCAGGTATAGATTCATTACATTATCTATTATATTTATGAAAGATTATGTATAACCATCAACTAAGTCAGTTCTTTGCAGCTGTGTTATAAAACTAGAGGGTGAATGCCACATTACACAGCTTGTCAAAATGACATTTGCTTTATTAAATTTGGAAGCTTAAAAAGCTTATGGAGATTCCTTGTGTTCAGTGGTTTCACATTCACATTGAGACCCACTATTCTGATTATATATTGTGCAACTGCAATTACTTTGGAAATACGCAAATAAGACTTTTTTTTCTGTATTTTTGTCATTCATTATATTATTTTAAATAATAGTGAAGTGTAGGTTAAAAGAAGTCAGCAAAATTACTCAAATAAATGTGATCCGAAAATTAGTTTAAATTGTTTTGTTGAAAATAACTGTGCCCAACCCTTTATCACTGCTCATGATGATGAAAGTTTGAGATACCTCACTTCTTTCATACTTAAAGAAATTTAAAAAAAAAAAATCTGCTCTGTCTGACCCCAGTAATATTTGAAATGCCATACTTAATAAAAATTGGCCAAACGTAGACTAATAAGCAAAGATTTGTGGCTTTTATCTCTGAGAAATACAGGCTTCAATTTAATTCAGATTATTTTTATGCCAGGTAGTGGGGCAATTTCTATATGAAATAAAAGGCCCATAAAATAGCATGTGCCTCATGTGGAAAGTCAGTCTAGGATTTTTTGTGTATTTGGAAAGTTTATTCCTTCTGGTGTGTTTATTCAATTGTGTCATAACTGTATTAGAAACTTCTGCTGGAAGAATTCTTTGGAGAATTCTTTTATTGACTTCATGGGGCAAGAAGCATAAAAATGAAAGACAGCACTTTAGACTTTTCAGTGACGGGTCATTTACCTCCCTGATCTTGAAAGCAGAAGCAAAATAATTCATGGTCACTGTACTGGCATTGGAGCTGCTAAAAGGACATCGTCTCACCTTCTTTTTAATGGCATTAATTTTCAAAATTTTTCTAATAATTTCTGTTCAAAATTAGCAAGTACATTTTTACTTCCACTTGAGGCAGATTAATTCTTCTACAGCTTTGTTCATCTTGACATGATATGCTGTTTGAAATACAGACTTTTGAGTCCTGCCTGCCCCAGACATCTTGAAAGGACAGGTGGCAGGTGTGAGGAACTTCATTTCCATTTGCCCTTTCAAGGGTCACTACTTGCAACAGCCATAGGTGTTGTCTGAGATAGCAAATTACGTTCTATATGTAGCCCCCCAGAGACTACACAGACAGATGGCTAAAGAGCCTCATTCTTTTCTTCAACTTGAATGTTAGGGTGGTGTGAATCACCCCCAGAAACATCTCTGTCTCTCCAGGGTGTCCTATAGAGATGCTGAACTATTAGCCCAGATAAAACAGCAACTCTTCCACTGATGCTCAGCAGAAGCAATTAAGCATCAAAGTTTTCCCAGTGTCTGAAAATGTTTGCTTTGAGCTGTGTCTAGTGCTACCCTGTGCTGCAATTCTATATAAAATAAAGGGCTTGGTTTACATTCTGATTCAAAGCCTTTTCAAATCATTGGCCTTCAAAATGTCAAACTGAAAACAAAACACACCAGAAAAAAAGAAAAGCAAAAAACAAAAACAGCAAAGAAAAAATGCCAAAAAAAAACCAAAAAAAAACCCCAACCAACCAAAACCTCTTCATTCTTATTAGTTTTTACTTTTTCTTCAGGTGTGCTAAAAAATAATCTTTTCTGTCTAGTAGCACTCAGCTACCTGACAGCATCACCAGCCATGCTAATTTCCACAGCAGGGTTCAACAGTTCAACCTTACTGGGTTACTAGGAACACCTTTTGACTTGATCTCTCTGGTCTCTTCTGTCTGTATCCATCTGTATCCACTTTGTAATAAAAGTCTTCTAAATGCCATTTTTTAAGACATTACCTACATTTACTAAAACACGAGTTTTGTGCTCTGCCACAGTGGTAGAGAGTTACCCAAAAAATTTGTTGAGCTGAATTTTTGACAACTTGAACTGCATTCAGTAGACAGCATGAATGTTGGCTGACTTTGCTTGAGGTTTAAATGGAATTTTAATTCTTAACTTAATTTCAAACATAGGACAAAAGGGAAGTAAAGTTACAGCTCTTTCCCATTTAAAGTTTATTGTGATGATATGAGTGAAAATTTGTCTTGAGTGAAGCTGAGGGACTGGATCATTTACCAATACTGAATTTGTTTTCATTGTTGGTAGTATTCCCTGAGCTAGACTTGGTTACTATAAACTTTTTTGACCTGCAAACATTCTGACAACCATGGGCAAAAAAGGCATAGTCCTCTTAGGCATAATCCTATCATATAGGTGTCCTAGATATAAAAAATAGCGTTTTATCACAGATATGGTTATGTTGCATCAGGCAGAAGTCTGTAATGTGTTACTTATACATCATGAAATGCAAGACAGCATAGAGAAGGAGAAAATTTTGCCCTTAGTTTGATCTGATAAGGCATTTTATTTTTTCTTGGTTTTCATTTTGAGGCGGATTTTTCCTCTATTACCAGTGCTACTCTGGCATATTTTTTTTCCTGTACTTACATTTCATAGATTTTTTTTTTACTTCTAGTCAGATCTGCTTTTGTCTTACAGAGGAAGAAAATTAAAAAGAACAGTCTATTATCTCACATTTCAGTTAAGTCTAACATATATTTGCTTAGGGGTAAAAAAGGTTGAAGAAAAAAGGAAAATGTCAAAAATGAATAATAAATGGCATATAAACAGAAGCAGATTTTCTGTGATATGTTACCCCTGATAAACTTGATAATGTTTCCCAAATGTGTTGCCTTGGTTCAGATCCAAATCTACTGGTCAGGTTTTATGTGCTATTTTTAATTGTACTGCTTAAAAAACTTGACATCATCTTGTTGGAATTCCCTCCTACTGCAGAGCTGTATCTAGTTATTTGTAGGTTAAAATTCATCTTAATATAATTTCATATAAAACATGTGTTACCACAGAGGCAGCAAAAAGACAGATCTGGGTGGGTAAAACAAGCTGGATTTGCAAGGAAACTCTTTTTTCTTTTTAATGAAATATGTTTTCCTTTGAGGTCACTCCACTGTTTGATATTGTAGACTCCAAGGTCTTTCCTTTCAGTAAACTTTCTTTGCCCTTTGAACAGTAAAATCAGAATGTGAGAGGTGAATACAAACAGCCAGGGACAGGGGGACCTGGAAGTGTTTAGAATCCACAAAAAGCCTCTAGAACTGGGCAATGAAACCAGGAGGTGCTGCAAAGCAATTCAGCTCTTCAGAATACTTAAAACCAGAAATTGTCTCCTATAGGTAATGCTGCAGTGACTTAGTGGAGTTGCTCCACTCTAGATGGATATTAGTGGAGATATTTTTAGAGAAAGACATTTTTCTCAGCGTAAAATATTAAAGATGTGGAAGCATTAAAATGAATTGAGAAGAGAAAGGATTGATGTTTCCAGTGGCACATTGCACTGACAATACTGATAGAAGAAAATGTAACACTAGGACTAGAAAAGCTTTGCAGTGTTGGTGACGGAGCAGTCTCTTAGCTGGCATTTTTTCCCCACTGTCCCACAGCAAGAAGTAGATCTGCTGCAAGCAATGTCCTTAAATATCAGGTTCATGCTTCAGTGCCCCCACTTTAGCTAAATTAAATATTTTTGAGTAAGTTGGGCCTGATGGACTACAGCATAAAGTATTTGGTGAATTGGCTTAGCTCAGACTGTAGTTATACGGGGTTACTTCTAAAAGGGAGGTGAGGCAAGTGCTTCCCCTAAAAATCAGGAAGAGCTGTGAAAATAAGTGCCAGGTTAGGTAACAGGTCATGTCAGGCCATGTCAAAACAGTGCAGTTTCCTTAACAGAGGGGGAGCAGTGGCAGAGGAGAAGCAGGAATATCAAGTCATTTGCCTCTGTGAGGTTTTTCAAGCTGCCCAACACTGATTGCCCGTAATTAGATAAAGAAATATGGTCTAGCTAAATCTGTTACAGGGTGGATAAAAGCCCTTTCTTGAACACAGACACTCCAGCTTTACAGCTGTATGGGGCCAGGGCAAGGGGTGAGTGCTGAGAGCCAATGCCTGGCATGCTTCAGTCCCACCCCATGGCCCAGAACCCAAGAAGGTCCATCTGTGGATGAAGCCTTTGCCCTGTCAGTTGTGACTGATGTTTTGGAGGAAGAGAAAGGATGAGTGTATGTATGGCTGTAGCCAGATCATGGCAGTGAGCCCACAAGCCAGAGGCTAGACCTGTTAGATTTCTTAGTAGCAATGTAGCCTTTTTATTTAGGTACTTTGAATCTCTAGTAACTGTGATTTGAGAAGACATTGCATGGGGAAAAATAAATGGTTCATCAGAAATTTGGCTGGTGTTACATTATACCTTTTGTGTAGTTACTCGTTAAAACAAAGACCATAAGGTGTTCATTTGTATTAAGGAAAATGTTCAATTATTATATAAATTATATAAAATTGTAGCCAGCCGATGAAATACAAACTCTGCCATGCAGTCTAAAATAAGGAACTTGCATGTCATCTCTCATCCCCTGCTGAATCACACACAGTAACTGATTTCAAATATAAGAATTTATCCTGATGTTTGTGAACATTAACCCAAAATACTAAAATTCTAACAAGAACATTTTTAAAGCTTCCATGAAAGTTAATGGATAAGATATCCTTGTGCTGGCTTTCACTTGAAAAAAACACCTTCTTGCCCTTGTTTACCAGTTCATATAACAGGGATAATTATGCAAGGTTTGATCATTTAATCAGTGAGTTAACAGGGCTTGCATGAGAACACTGGAATCAGAGATTAAATTTGTTTTTGCTTCCTTATTTGAGTGCCCTTTAACTGTAAGAGTGGTTTCCTAAAGCCATGAATTATAATTAATATAATCTGAGAACTGTGAAGTGTAGCATAATTGAATATGGGCAAATTGTTACTCTCGCTCTCTTATTCCTGCTATATAATTATTATCAGCAGATAGTCAAGTAAGAAAACAACAAAAGAAAATCTAGTTGTTATAATGATGGATTTAATAGCCATGGCTACCAAATAACAACTCAATTTTGCAAACTGTTCTTCAGATCAGTTCCATCACTCCTTGGTCTGACTAGGGGAAGAAAAGTCCCTTCATTTTCAGCAGAAGCTGTCGAGCACAATGTTTTGGAAGCAAACTTAAACCCAGTCTTAGACATTTGGTGTTATCTTTGGGGGCTTTTTTTAATATGCCCATACAGCAAAACCAGAGGTGGGTGATTTACTGCTGACATAAACTAAAAGCTGAGCTACTTACTTCCTCACCTCATGGTTCACTTTGCTGCTAGAAGCAGATCTCAGGATCTGTTTGGATAATTTCCCAGTCCCTGGCCAGGGATGATGTCAGGATGTGTTCACATGGGCTGCAGGCTGGTTTAAGAGAAAATCTTCATGTCCTGAGAGGTGCATCCTGCAGAGGCCAAAGAAGGAAAGAGGACACAGCAGCAATGAAAATAAAAAGAGAAAAATAGACTGTGAATGGGACTGAGAGGAAAAAAAGGCAGCAAAAACACTAAAAGCCCCCTGAGTGAGTTGGGAAAAAGGAACAATACAGCTTTATGCAAACCATGCTCCATGGAGAATGATGTGAGACTGAGTCTCTTCTTTTCCATTTGTATATACTGTGGTGTAATTCCATTCGTTTTAATTAGATCAGAAAGTAAAAAAAAAAAAAAGTCTGAGGTCTCTGGTGAGCTGAACCCTTCCACAAGCTTTCCACCTGATTACTTCAAGACTGCGCAAAAAAACTCAGTGTTGGTTTAATGAGAGACATGAAGATTTCTAACCAAATTACTTATGTTGTGATTTTTGCTGGTGAGCAGATTTCTTTTGTTTTTTCTCTTGCCTTGTTTGAAAAGGCAGAAACTGGAGGCTATAGGTGAAAGAATTGTAGAACACAAGAATTACTACAGATGTTATCTTCATATTGCGAGCAGGTTGAGTATCAGCTCACTGACTTGAGGAACAGCTTTCTCTTTGATTTGCCCTAATGCTTAATCATAACCAAACTGGAAAGGCAACCCAAATTTTGCGTAGGTAGCGCAAGAGGCATAGGATCAAGATGGTGCACTCAGAAGTCAGTGTGGAAATAAACTAACTTGCAGTTAGTAGTCCACCTACAACTGCTATTTTTATTACTTAAGTGCAGTACTTTGCTTCTACCCTATTTAATACTATTTTCAGTGAATTTCCCATTTGTCAAGATTATTTTGAACTCTAGTTCTGGCCTTATCTCAGGGTGAATTATCTCAGGGTGCAATTACAGTGTCTGTGGCTGAAAAGAGCATCTCCCCCACCCACCACCACCTCTGTTCACCCATTCTTACCCTATTCCTTTTTCTGAGCCAGGTGTCACGTCACATTGCAGTCTAAAATATGCCATTGAAAACTAATCCTTTTGGGGTGGGTTTTTTTTTTGGTCATATTAGTTTCAAACTGCTACAGGAATCATTGTGTCTGAGAGAAAGAATGGCCTGGGGAAAATGGGGCCATTTTTCAGCAGCAAGCTGTACCTGAGTTTCTTTCTTGCATTGTCTGTCCTTCCAACACACGTATTATCTACAAATACAACAAAAGTATTCTCTAGCCCATTGCCCACGACTTTTTAAAAAATATTGAAGAACACTTGTCATTAGGACAGGCCTTTACAAATCTTTTGATACATACCTTCATTCTGGCAATGAAATCTAAGTACATTTTTCCTGCATGACGTTCAGTTAAGTGAATTATTTTGGATTAACATAGATTTCCTTGTTTATTTTGTGTTGGGATTTTTTCATTTTTATAGGTAGGTTGTCTATACAACATGTTTATGCTAAGTGGATAGTCTGTAAGGTCTCTACTAAAATGGATTTCATATAAATATAAATATTTCCCTCTGAATATCCAGATGTTAGACTAAAGAGGTAGTTCCAGGCCTATCTGGAATTGATGATCCTGATATGGGCAAGCATTGGATATGCAATTTTAGAGTGCCCATAGATAGGAGTTTTATGGATGCAGAGATTTTAAATCAATAAATTGTCTGTGCTTTATATGAGGAGTATATTCCTTTATCAGTCTTCAAGGACTGCCTAATTTTTAGGAACCTTTTCTACACATCATATCAAACAATGTCCTGAACTGCTACATATTAGAATAGTCCTATATAGTAAGCAAATCTAATTTATACAAGTAGAGGATTCAGCCTTACCAAGCACTACATTCTGAGGTGAAATACTGGCAGTTAACACTTAAACCCTGTTTAGCTACATTTTCTGTATAGAAATACAGGCTCCTGTTTTTCAGGTTCTGTTCTAAAACTAAAAAAATAAAAACAAAAACCAAAAAAACCCCATCAACAAAAGCAACAAAAAGGGCAAAAATGATAGAAAACAGGGAAGATTTCAGTGTGAGCTGAAGAGACTTTTTAACTGCCACAGCACTTACACAACTGCCAACACTAGAAGCAATGATGATTGGAACCCCTGGGCTTCAGCAGCATCCTCATCAGTGTCAGGAAAACAAAGCAACTTGCAAATTATACAGAAACTGTAGGGTGGATTTTAATTGTGCTAGTTTTGAGCAAAGTGTGGAACTTTTAGGTACTGCAGACTTAAGGTGTGCTTGCATGCTTTGAGATTTGGTCCTCGGTAAGAATGGTAAAGTGAAGGATGGGTACATAGCAAGCAGTCCTGAACAGAAATGTCATTTTGCCATCATGTTCTGTTCCTCCATTTTTTGACAGAGTGTACAACAAATTCAGGAAGTTTTGTCATTCCCATGAAAAAGAGCTGTAGTAGCACGACAGTGCTGCTTTTCTGAAGAGAGAGAATTTATCTGGCTCTGATGGAATTTTTATTCAATTTTTAAATTTAAAAATATTAAAGTAAACAAAAATAAGCAGGATGTGGATGACAGATATTTGTAACTTCACTACAATAAAGCAAGGCTTTTACCTGAGGAGACCCTGGTTTTGGAGGGAAGAGAGCTTACATGTATGGGTGTGAGCCAAGCTGTGATCTTTGGCATGTTTTATTTTCAAGCAGAGACATAGCCTGAGGTCGTCAGACACACATTTCCCACTTCCTTAATATCCAATCAGCAGATTAAGTCGAGGAAATGTGAGTTGTTTACCACCCCTTCTCTTGCAAATGAGATGTGTGCTGTTGGGGCAGGAGCCTTGTGGCTTTTTTTGCAAACACTGTGGCTTGTGGCTGGATATTAAGATGATGACCTGGAAGAGTTTGCAGTAGGCCCCATGGTAATACCTAAGCAATATATTTGGGTGTGTCTGCATTAATTTTTTTTAATTTAAGTCGGGGGAATGGCATTTTTGAAGCAATTCTCTTGCCCGTGTGGTGGAGCTGTCTTGGAGCACATGAAGCAGCTGCTTTCCCCTGATACTAAAGAAGTTCAGCTCCAGAAGGTCACCCCACAGCTCTAGGTGCTAAATTGGCATTCAGTCCATGTCACCAGAATGTATCTGGTCTATAGTAAAAATTCCAAAATACAAATACGAGGGACATCATTTTAGCACCAAGAACTTTGCTCTACAGACCCATTCCTCTTAGGCCACACAACTTCTTAAATTCTGTATAATTCAAGGATGATCAGTTAACTTTTTTTGACTTCACAATTTGACTTCGTCAAATAGGAAATAGGAAAGGTCCAAATTCATTGTCATTTAGTGTTAGTAAGAGCTTTAGTAAACACTTTTTTGTTTCAATGCTTTACCAAAATTAGCAGGACATGGGAGTAGTTCATCTTCCCTGATCTCCCAACAATTATGGGAAGATGTAACTTGCATAAATATTCACCTTATGAAAACTTTTGTATCAAGCTGGCCAGAGCTGCAGCACCTCCGACAGGAGCCCACAATAAAAAAAAGGCTGCCAGAAAACTAAACCCAAAAGTCACAATGCCCACCTTCCCTCCAGCCAGCTGAACTGCCTGCTAACATCACTTAGTAACACATACTGCTATACAGCATCTTACTTCAACAGTAATTTGGGAAAAATAATCTTCCTTTTAAAACACTTCTGTTCCAGTGTTGCATAAAGATGTTTTCCAAATTCTGTTCTGGATCTTCTTTGTCAGAAATATTTTACAGAAAATTATAATCTCAATCCAGAATCAATGTATGTGTTTAGAAGATTGCTCATTGTCATGTTTTTCACTAATTAGAAAAAGAGGGAACAAGTGAGTTAAAGTTTCAACACATGAACAGGGACACCGTATAGAAAGATGAAGTACTCTGTAATATATGGAAACATGTTTTCAGGGCAATTTAAAATAAATGTTTTGACACAGCTATTATTTATTTGCATGTAGCTGTTAATGGCACAGTGTTATAGAATACAACAGTGTTCCTTGGAAAATGAGATAAATGTTGCACAAGTCCCCTGTGTGAATAGTTTCATTAAAATAATCAGAAACATATGTATGCCAAAGCAAGCAGCTTTTATATTTTAATTTAAGATTTTGACCATGCCCGGAAGTGCCTCTCTGAGTCATAGAGGAGAGGGGTATTCCCAGGGTTTCTGTTCATCTGTATTCACTCATCCAAACCAAAATGTCTGGACTGAATCGAGCAGCTTTACACAAGAGGAAGTTCCAACTGCTAGAAATGTCAAGATCACCTGGGATTTCAAACCAAAACTGATGTGCTCATAAGCAATTGAGCTCCACCATCCTGTAAGCCCTATAAAGGCCGGTCTCAGAAATCAGAGCACCAGAAAATATACAAATTAAAGGGGGTGGTACAGGAGGAAACCTGTGGAGAACAAAGAACATGGGTGTCAAAACAATCCCTATTCGTTAATACATGAAGTACAAAATGTTTAAACCATTTATTAATTAGGTTAGAACCAACCCCACTCACTGGAAAGCATCACAGAAAAATTGTCACAAATATCAGTTAATTCCTTAAACTGAGCAGAAGAGAGAGTTTGCATCAACCAAATTTATCTAACAGCATGGTGGAAACACCAGCAATGGTTTGAGAGCAGTCACAAAGTTTGCTGGCCATCTGAAGTAATCCACTGCAAGGTATAGAAATAAAGGAATTGGTTTGTTTGGTTTCTGCTTTTTAGATAAATCCATACAGCTTGCAGCTGGATTATTCCAATGAGAAAGGTAACACTTGGTAAGCAATGACTACTAGAGCTTGAATTTTCTGAAGTTCTAACATTGTATCAAATCCAAATTTTTAAAATGAAAAATAGAATCATCGTTGCCTAAAATGGCTCCACTGCACTGCTTTTTAAAAGACCTAATGTTTATGTGCTGACAAAATCTATAAAAAAATCCATTCATCAGTGATACAAAGGGCTTCATGAAATCAGGAAGAACAGATCTGTTTTCTGAGGTAAGGACATTCCCAGTCTTAACAAGAAAAACAATCCAAAAGCTGGTAATCGGGTTTACCTTTTTACCTTTGAAAGACACATCAGTTCACCTCAGTTTCCTATCTTCTTGCTTTTCCAGTCCATCTGTCATTTATATGAATTCTTTCTTGCTCAACATTATAGTATTATTATTCAGCTTAATGGCACACATTCTTCATTGCCCACCTGAATTCTGAATTTATAAAACTGTCAGCTATGTAACACTGGGGACTCAAAGGCCTTTATATTAATCAGTTTTGCTGTGTTTCACTGAAGAATTAGTTTTTATGTACTGACTAATAACACAGGGAATACTGAGCATCTCAATCAAGGTCTATCAGGAGCAAGCTCAGGAAGCTTGTTACTTCCCCGGGCTTCTTTTTATGCCTGTGAATCATCAGCTACAGGTGCAACCACTCCACTGTATAAGAATCAAAGACAAAAAAATTTAGCCCTTTCTGTGATTTATCCCTTAAACACAAAAAAACCCCCACTCAAACTATGCTCAATAAATGCATTTGCAGGGAAGACACACTGTTATACTGATGCATAAAAAAGGCCATGGATATTTCTGTATGTGTGTATGGCAGATAAATATTCTAAATTTTCTACACATAACCCCCATTAAATTCAGCTCTTTCTGAATATCACTCATTCTTCATTCAGTCTTTACCCCCTCCCAAGCCCAGTTACTTACTCTATTATCTCTTTTATAATATTTGTATTTAATCCTTTATGATCCTTCTTGTCTTAATATCTGAAATATAAAAGAAAGTAAGTAGGGGCAAAAACAGGTTAAACTGCAGGGAATTTCCTGCTTTCTAATCAGGGATCTTTTTTTAGCTTGCAAAGTGTCACACCTGCTGTGCTACCATAAATTGTAGAGCTTAATATTTTTTCTTAGTAAATACGAGTTGAATCACATATCCAAGAGAAGTTTAGACGGCCACAGCTGTGTCCCAGACACGGAGCCGTGCAGTGCTGCTTTCCCGTGAGGTCCGGGAGACACTGGCACGGGTTGCCCGGAGAAGTTGTGGCTGTTCCTTCCCTGGAAGTGTTCAAGGTGAGGTTGGATGGGGCTTTGAGCAACCTGGTCTGGTGGGAGGTGCCCCTGTCCATGCAGGGGTGTTGGCACTAGATGATTTTTAGGGACCTCTCCAACCCAAACCATTCCATCACTCTGTCAGCAGCGGTGCAGCCCCCGCCCGGTAGTGCCATCCCGCACACACGCCTCCCGTTCCGGCCCCATGGCGAACATCGGGCGGGTCCGGCTGAGACCCGGCTGGGGCCGGGGGGCGGGCGGAGCGGCCCCGAGGGAAGGGAGGGCCGGGGAGAGCTGGGGCCGAAGGCCCAGATAATGGGCGTAGTGTGCCGGGCCATAAACCGCACGGTGCTGGGGAGGACGTGGGGAAGTCGTGTCGGTTTCTGCTCATCCATCACCTGTCAGGGCTCTGCTCCAGCAGCCCTGAGATGAAAGAGCCCGTCTTTGTCTATTGTCTCTTTCGCCGGTCAGTCTGGAACCGCTCCCGCGCCGGAGCCTTGATGTTAATCCTGGGGAACCGGGGGGGCTGTCAGGCCAGCACGCCGGCAATTTACTAGAAAAATCATTTTCGGGCAGGCGCTCCGCTAAGTTATCTTCCCTATCGTGTTGCTCCGTGTCTTTGCAAGCCTCGCTAATCTTTTTCCCATCATCAACAAGGGCTCCGGGGACTCGTTCACATGGGCCCTCAGCCCTCCACCCCCTGGGGCATCACTGGAATTATGGACTGTGAAAAGCTGCACATAACTTCCTGCAGGGTTAGGAGAGGGCAGCTTTTAAGTCTCTAAACCTACAGCAAATGGTTTCTTTCTGATCAGGCACAGCTGAGAAATGAATAGCATGTCTTTGCTACATGGTCCATGTAGTTTCCCTCTTTATTATAATTTCTCTGTTTACATTCATTACTGAACACTTACCGTGGTTATTTAAAAACAGAAAAAAACACTCCGTGTCATCTTTTTTTTTGTTTCCTAGGGCATGCAATTTCCCTCCCTGATGTTTAACACTAGAAGCTTGGCAACTTTATCTTTTATCTTCAGAATCTTAATTAAAAAATAGGAATAATCTCTCAACCTTGGAGAATCAAAGCTCAGCCTTATGGAGAAGTCATAGTTGCATAAACCAGTGTAGAGGTTTCTGTCATCTCTTCTTAGCAGATGAAGATATTGACCATAGCTACATTACCAATAAATGCCAATGTGTTAGTTTTTTTATTATCTGCCCAGCAGATAATAAACTTGAAAATCATCTATTAGGCATATCCTAGTAAAATGTGAGAAGCATATCCTAGTAAAATGTCAGAAGCTGTATCTGAGCACTGAAATTCAGTCGGATCCAAGTCTTTCAGTAGCATCTTCGATTCTGCAGGAATGTCTTGTACCAGTTGCAGTCTGAGTGCAGGCAGCCTGTTGTGGAAGCACCAGAAATGGCAACAAGTGCTCTTCCTGAGGGGGTCCATGTTGGGATGAATACTGTTTTGTATCTTCATCAGTAACAGTGGGATCTAGAGCACTCTCAGCAAGCGTGGAGATGACACCAAGATGAATGGTGCAGTTGATACACCTGAGGGCAGTCGCCTATCCAGAGGCACCTGGATGCTTGAGGAATGGGCACATGTGAACCCCATGAGGTTCAAGGAGACCAAGTGCCAGGTCCTGCACCTGGGGCAGGGCAACCCCTGGTAACAGTACAGGGTGAAGGGTTTGAGAGTGGCCCTTAAGAGAAGGACTTGGGGGTAGTGGATGAAAAATTGGACATGACCCATTGTGCTGTCACAGCCCAGGAAGCCAAAAGTGTCCTGGGCTTCATCAAAAGAAGCATGGCCAAAAGGTCAAGGAAGGTCAATCTCTCCCTCTGCTCTCATGAGACCCTGAAGTACTGTGTCCAGTTCTGGAGTCCTCAGCACAAGAAAGACATGGAGCTGTTGGAGCAGGTCACAAAAATAACCAGAGTGCTGGAGCACCTCTGCTGTGAAGAAAGACTGAGACAGTTAGGGCGGTTCAACCTGGATAAGAGAAATCTCCAGAGAGACCTTGTAGTGGCCTTTCACTACTTGTAAGAAACAGAAGGGCAAACTTTTTAACAGGGCCTGTAGCAGTAGGACAAGGAGTAATGTTTTTAAACTAAAGCAGGGTAGATTCAGACTAGATATAAGGAAGAAAATTTATACAATAAGGGTAGTAAAATACTGGTACATGTATTGTACAGGTACAGGTACAATACATGGTACAGGTTGCCCATAGAGGTGGTAAATGTTACATCCGTGGAAACATTTAAGGCCAGGTTGGACTAAATGCTGAGCAACCTTTTCTAGTTGAAGATATCCCTGCTTATTGCAGAGGGGTGGACTAGATGACATTTCAAAGCTCTTTACCAACCTAAATTCATAGAATCATAGAATAGTTTGGTTTGGAAAGGGCCTTAAAGATCACTTAGTTCCAACCCCCCTGCCAGGGGCAGGAACACCACACTAAACCAGGTTGCCCAAAGCCCCAACCATACTTGCCTTGAACACTTCCAGGGATAAGGAATCCACAACCTCCCTGTGCAACCTGTTCCAGTGTCTCACCACCCTCACACTGAAGAATTTCTTCCTAATGTCTAACTTAAATATACCCTCTTCCAATTTAAAGCTATTATCCCTTGTCCTGTCACCACATGCCCTTATAAAAAGTCTTTTTCCAGGTTGCTTGTAGGCCCCCTTCAGGTACTGGAACTATTCTGTGATTTTGAGAACTTCTTAGCACTGTGGACATGTTCAGATCATGCCAGTTGATCCACAGACATTCAAAACCTGCCTGGATGCCATCCTGTGCAACCTACTCTAGGTGAACCTGCTCTGAAAGGTGGTTGCACTAGACCCTTACAACCCTCAACATTCTTGATTCTGTGTGTGATTTTGTGACCTGGCAGCCCAAGGAATGAGCTTTGGTGTGATTAAATGTCTTAGACACTTTCTAGGGCAAAGAAGGGAAAAAAAAAAAAGGCAGAGGATTTTACATCCTCTGATCTCAGGAAAACCATGCATTTCTATTCCATATGTAGTTCATGGTAGGAGATGTACATCCCTGATGAAATGTAAGGGCAGTGAGCGTGACAATATGTGCTGTGGGATCAGTGTTTCTGCCAGAAGCAGCCACTAGAGACAGGTCCTCAAATATGCCTGTCAGTCGTGACCATTGTGTGACCATCGTGGGTCTCCTTTGTGCTCCTGGGATCCACAGATAAAAACGATTTCAGTAAATCCTACTGCACATCATCAGTACAATATGGAATTTAAGTGGTATGAACAGAAGCAAATACATTTTTTTCACATCGACATTACCCTTTTAGTATTATTTCATCAGCAATCAAAACAGAGTGGTCCTTTCTCATGTAGTGAAGTCATTTTAGAGTAATAACAGCAAAGGAGTTCTTGGTTAGTGATTCTTGGGATTTATTTTTTCTTTGTTCTGAAAATCTGCTAGTTTTTCTCTAACTCTACTCTTTCTGGATTTTTCTTCAGTGAATTTGGTTTGTGTAAAATTCACCTAATGATATGCTTCTTGAAAACCCATTTTATAATGTCCATTTAGAAGCTATTGGAAAATTCAGATTTTAATGGCAAAGCATCAGTAAGTTTAACAGAACGCTACTAATGCAAATATAATAAGGGAACATGTTTTGGGTTTTTTTTAATAGTTTTTACAGGAAGTAAGGGAGAATGGACTTGCAAAGAGATTTCTACACTCCAAATTATCTTAGTGTAAACTAGTCCAACCCGAGGAAATGTTTGCAATTAGTGCACAGGAGATCTAGATACACGTCACAGACATCCATGCACTCTTCTGTTGTATTT
Source organism: Heliangelus exortis (assembly GCF_036169615.1). Classification (NCBI taxonomy): domain Eukaryota; kingdom Metazoa; phylum Chordata; class Aves; order Apodiformes; family Trochilidae; genus Heliangelus; species Heliangelus exortis. Next base: position 102,695,418 of record NC_092424.1, on the reverse strand, counting down.
GCATGGTTCTCACTTGTATTAAGCTCAAGATCAGATTTTATCTCTCTTGATTGCAAGCCCATAAGAATACTCAATTCCTTTAGAATACCGAGGAAAACTGTGTTAAATAAGCTGCACAATATCAAAATAGGAACAAATATAAACAATCCTAAGCATGTTGAAGTGCCACACTTGAAGCATACGTTTCAGGAAAGGAATTTTGAAAGCAACAATCCAGTTTCTCCTACACTACAATTCCTAGTGTCCCATAAAAACTCTGTCTTAACATTTGTGGTCATAAACTTTTAATGATCACTGTAGCATAGTGTAATTTACCTGATTTTCTTCCCAATACTATTTTAAGGCTGTTCAGTGGCTTCTGCCCCTTGAGATCACCCAGAATGCCAGTTGCCTGCTAGTGTTCTTATGCCTCACCCCCAGCTGACTGATGTCTAAAAGCAAAACACTTCTTGTGGATAGATCCCATCTGCCCTTTTCTGCAATGGCAAAAAAAACCCCAAAAACAGCAACAAAACAAAACCACTTCCAAGATCCAGAAAGGCTACTTCTTGCAATAACCTATAAAGCTTGTTTGTCCATAAACTTAAAAAAAATTATTTACTAGCAAAGCTGTAAATACTGAAATAGCTGAGAATACTGAATAGGAGAGAACCAGACTGAGACATCTTACTGAAATGGGGCTGCACTGGGCTGCAAACCAACTTTTTATCCTCTTGTCAAGAGCATGGTGACCATACAAAGGAGTTTTGGAGAGAAAAAAGGTCTTTTGGGGTGAGTTACAAGCTCCTAAGATGAAGGAAGAGTTTAGGAAGAGAGCCACTTTATAGGCTAAGTCATAGTAGTTCTCAGCATATCACTGTAAGTGTTGTCCTAACAATTGAAAGATGTCTTTTTTAACTCAGGAGGTATTTGCTAGTGCTTTCTCTACCATGCTGACATTTGACATGGTGTTTCAGAGGTGCATGAGCACCTTTGAGGAACCTGACTACTGTTTTCCCTATAGACCCTGTGACCATAGTTCATGACTTAGCACATGTCAGCCGAGTGGCCGTAGCCGGCTCTCTGTCTGTGCTTATAGTTTGTGGCACATGGAGATAAAATGAGTCACACCAGACCTCAGTGAAAAAGATTATACTTTAGTGGTATCCTTGGCAGTAGCAAATGGCTACAATTAAGTATGCAGGAGCTGCTGTGGTTTAGTTGATGCATGGTAACTCATTAATATACAATAACTTGAGCATGTGTCATAGTTTTCTTTAGCTCCTTTAAAAAGTCTTACTTAGGGCAGGGATCGTGCCTTGGGAAGGACCTTCCACCTTGAATGGGTATGATTTTCCCAGGAGTTTAAGCCTGTAGCAGCTGAGGCACGTTCTGCCCTTGAGATTGTTGTGAATCACATCTAAGTAAGAAAAAAATACAAATCCTATCCTGGACTCTGGCTGGTACTTTAAATCTGTAAAAAGATCACTCCTGCTGAGTGGTATTGATCCACGTGGAACTATGCAGAATGTAAATCACCTAATCCTGAGAAGGCTTACTAGGCTGTATGGGAGGGAAACAGAAATATGTAAGAGGGGTATGTGCAAAATTAGATTCTTCCCCCCACAGCTGATTTTTGAGAGTTAACATTGGGGTTGTGAGAGATTTAACTGCTGCCTTCTCCCCCCAGACAGTTTGGTAGCAGCTGGAGGGGAAGATGCAAGCTGCTTCTTGCAGCCTGAAAGAACAACAGAGCTGGGTGGTCCAGGCAAAAATAAGTTTTATGAAGCAGATTTTTAGAAGGTAGGCATTTAAAACCAGGGCATTGTACCCCTTCTGTCAGCTAAAGTGGCTTTTTATGGATATCAGCTCATGGGGCTTGACTGAAGGTATGCCAGGAATGCTGGATAGGTCAGCTGGGTGCTGAACTGACATGTCCTAAAGAAGTGAGACATGATCCAAGAGCAATACCCACAGTAGAACATGTGTTAAGGTGTTTCAGAGCAGAAAATGATCAATACCTACTACTTTTAATAGTCCTCGGTTCTGAGCAGCATCAGGGAGAAGCCCATGAAATATTTTATTGGTGACAACATGGGCTGTAAGACAAACTCCATGAATAAAGATTTTCAGGTTTGCTTTATGTCCTTTCCAATAAAGAGAAATCTTTTTTTCAATAAGAATTATCAGCAATCGTTTAAATTAAAAAATGCCTGAAATATATCTTAGCTAATTTAGCTTTAATAGGAAGGTAATTACAAAGCCAATACATACCTATTGATTACTACAATAACATGTCCTGGACTTCATCTTCTTACTGCTACATGCACACAGTCTGTGAAATCTTTCAATTCATATTTTAAAGTTTTAAAGGGTAAACTGTATCTTAATAAGGTTAAAAGTATTGCTGCATACAGGAATCCATTTTCAGTTGTTTAGAATTTCCCTGCTATTACTTTTAAGCCAAGCATCTGCTTTCTGTGGAATTCTGTGCATGTGCACAGAAAATTCTGTCCAAAATTCTTCAGCTGTTTCAGAAAACTAATACATCCGTTTTAAGAAAAGTATATGATTTTGCTGATGTCAAAGAGATGGTTTACTTTAACTAATCCAATTACCCACATACTGTGAGGCTTTTAAATTTGGCAGGGGAAGATTGTGCCTTTCCAGCATCTCAGTCCTTGCCTTCCCACAGCAGCACATCGTGTCACCCCATTCTCTCTATAAAGTTATTCCTTTTTCTCATTTCATTCTCTGCACTTTTACAGACACACTCATTCACAGGCCAAGTTGTTTTTTGTGCCTGATCTGGTTCAGCCAGAGACCCCCCAGATTCCCCTCCCAGGTGGCTGCTTTGACCTCTGATTCTCCATCCAGCTTCAGGTCCTCTCCAGCAGTGCTCTTCACATCCTGCTCATGTATTCCTCCCAGTCTCCTGCCACAATCTCCTTTTTTTTTTTTTTTTTTTTTTAACCCAACAGAAATCCAGTTTCAAGTTCAACCTCTCATTTTATATTTCTAAAGCTTTGCTGTTCCTGAACTTTATTGTGAATTCCTTTTCCCTACATTTTTTTCTTATTTTTTACCAAGTTCTTCTCCCTTTCTGAAGCACGCTTACCCCTATCTAGATGCTTCTAAATTCCTATAGTACCACACTAAAAATACAGCCTTTTCCCTAAAGGGGGCCAAAAAATTACAGAGACTGGAGGAGCTCCTTGCTACTTGCCCCACACACCTGTGCAAGGGTGAGGCTCTGTTTGCTTCCTCGAGGCTCACTGCTCATGACCTCATTCAAAATCCTGACTCAGATAAAACTCCTCTTGAAATCGATGGCTATATAGACTAATTAAGAACTTCTGGACTGGAACCAAACATATTGTTGGAAGCTTAATTAGGGGTGATTATAAGTTGATTGTCTACAGTAAATAAGAGACGCCTTTTTCATTTTCTCTTCTGCACTTCTTGGAAAGTTGAGAGTGACTGCAGGGAAAACATTTGTGTTGATATGATTTGTGCATGGCTGTATGTAGGTGTTCTTCATGAGCGTTCAAAACTGTACAAACCTTGCTAAAAAAAAAGAAAGAAGTAATAAAAAAAAGATAAAATAAAAAAGACTGCACTAAAATTCATAGCATTGTGTTACTGAATCTGCATGGGCTGATTTTTCAGGAAACAGGGGAGAAACATCATTTTCTTGCCCAGATGCATCTTAAAAGTTTAGGAGTAACTTAAAAGAAAGGAGTGATAGAAAAATTATTATATGAATCCTTCATGAGACTGTGATTCTTGTCATGTGCTCCATTTCCATTATTTTTCATTTCTTTCAAATCTGTGACAAGCTGCTGGTTTTAACTTCTCAATGTGTTCTCACCAGGCTACACTCTGAGTATCACTGAAGTAACACTGAAAAATTTCAGTGAAGATTGAAACAGTTTGTGGATATTGTACTTCCTGTTAGATTCTGAAAAGCAGGATTTAATTGTAAATTAAAAGGTAGCAACACAGACAGCCATACATAAAGAATTCAATAATGTAAACAGTATGATACAGTTCCTGTGAGCACAGGAATTCCAGATCTAGTGGTCAAATAATTAATTAAGGATTTATGTTCCTCAGTAACAACAAATGAATCTACTTTGTACTTGGGCTGCTGTTGTAGAGCCCTGACTGCTGATGCCACTTGAACATTTACACTGCAGTCTGGGATATACAAACTGTGTGGCAAATTTTCAACGAACAATAGCAAAACGCTAAATACTGTCAATTATAACCTCATTTTCTTGCTCTGTGACCCATAGAATTTAATTTATGCTGACATTCGTGGACAGCAGTTTTCCAAAAATAAGCAGAGTAGTGTTTAGTGAGATGTATTTCAGATGTGGTACTTTCTCTGACTCCATTTCTTTCCTTGACCAGGTGGGGGTGTTCTTGGCATAACATTTCTCAAGGATACGATCCACAAGTATGTGGCAATTCTCTGCTGACATCTGGGAAGAGTTGGGTTCAGTCTATGTTCCAGCTCTGACAGCAAGCAGATGGAATCACCATTCTGACTGGATCATAAAAATGGTCTTGTTCTGGTAGTCCTATTGCACCAAAATCCACAGCAATGAGACTGGGCCAGTTGTTCTGGAGCAATGCACTGTAGTTTGTTTAGTCATAGGACAGAGTGTGGAATAATTTCACAGCAAAAGTGTTCTGTTTAGTGTTTAAATCTCTACCTGGGGAAAGATTTTGGGGGGGAGAAAAAGAAAAATAATTTTTTTTTTTTTTTTAGTTAAAATTATGGATCAAATTTTACAAGGTGAAAAATGGTACAAGATTTCAAGTCACACATATGATGCAAGGTTAGTGTCAAATATAAGACTATTTTTTGCATTTTACTGTCAATTTTAAAGTTTACTAAAAATAGAAGTTCAGTAAGGACACCAGAGGTCCACTTGTTCCAGTGACCAGAACTTAGTGTCAAGAAAATTAATTCAGATTTTGCCTTTACATTAAAGCTGTGGACTTTCTGTTGAAGGTGACTTCTGCTTCCAAAAAAATGAAAGTGCTGTCACCTAAAATGGCTGCTCCCTGGTCACACAAGGGGAATACTTAACAATCAAGAGTCACTGCCATCAATGTAATATGTGAGCATTCCTCAGCTTTAAAGGGTACCAATCCATGAAAGCATGATGTGAAATTAATGAGGATAACAGTGTGGATGGAAGATATCCCTGTTTTCCTGCTACAAACAGGAGCTGTATCTGAATTTGCTTTCCCAAATAAAACATAAAGTTATATTTCATGTTTCTTTTGTCCCACACAGTGATCTACCCAGTGGCCTGTACTGGCCTGAATCTTCAACAACACTTCTGTGCTCATTGCTGTCAGAGTAAGCATCATCACCTTGACAAAAGTCATGTTTTATTATTGAAGCTACAAGCCAGCATTACCCAGGAGGTTATACCACAGGTCTCTATAGATACATTTGCAGCCCATGATGCTTCCCATAGGGTGAGCAACATGAGATTACATTGCACTTGTGCATATGCAGGAATCTGTGCACATAGCTCTGCCACCATGTGCCCTCTATTCCTCAAAATTCTGAATCACTTAACTAGTTTCAACACAGTACAACAAAAGTTAGAGGGAATTAAATATCCAATTTTGAAAGATTAGTGGTCTAATCAAGTTAGACCTTTCCTGATCACAAGGTTGCAGTGTGCTCTCCACCCACTGGAGAATTCACACAGAAGACAGCTATTATGGCAGCCTCAACCACAGGAAAAGTTTTAATTGGTACTTACACCAGAGAAGCCAACCACAAGACACAAATCCATAAAAACCCCCAAACTTCATTAGCTCTACTGCAGATGGAGCTGTGTGTCTCTCCAGGAGCCACTCTTTACTTCATTTGTGGCAATTTCACCAGACTTTTCATCTTCCATTTCATTGGAGCTAATCTCTCTCCGTGGCATCCAGCCTGCTGAGCTCTGAGGAACAGATGTCTGAGGTCTCTGCCTGATGCTTGGAGAACTTGGCTTGTGCTATTCCAGTGCTAATGCTGTGTGATTGCTCCATGTCCAGTCCCTTTCCAGTCTCTGAATACTCTGAGCTATCACAATGCAGTTGTAGATCAGAGAAGTTTTTGCAGAGACCCCTCTTACATTTATGAGGGTAAAAAAAAATGTTTGCAGCTCCATTATTTCTCATCTTTTGCCAAAAAGGCTGCTTCCAGTTTCCCAATGCTGGCTAATGGAGCCAGTGAGCTGGATTTGGAACAAATGCTTTTCATCTCTAAACTGACTCCAGTCATCTGAACAAGCTTGATACAACCTCCTTTTATCAGTAAAGTGCTTTTCCTGTCTCTATAAAACCTTTATTTTTCTTGGTTTTGTAACTAGCCTAGAGGGTCACCCTCTACAGAGCAAGGCAAGCATCTCTGAAGAGACACATGCCAGCCATTTTTTAGGATACTCTCTGGCAGTGCCTAGATGTTTTATCAACACAGTGAGAGGCCTAAACAAGTAGATTAGGTATCTAAACTTGAACATATTGCAAAGTCTCATGCAAAATATAGGGACTATAACCAATCATTAACAAAACATAAGGCAAGACCATACTATCCAAATGAGAAAGGAGATTTGGAAATTAAGTCATTTATTGATGACAGTGCAATCCTCATTTCAAATAAACTGATGTCAGAAGCCATCAAAATCAATAAGATCATGTTAACAAAACATAAGCTAAGGTTCTAAATAACATTATTTTATTTTCTCTAAATGGGAAATGGTAGGGAGGCAGTTATGGGCTTGAGGAGACCCAAGGAGTTACCATGCTTTCTCTATGCCCAGTACTGACACATAAAAGTCTGGTGCTAGAGAGGAAAAAAATTCTAAAAATAAAGTATGTTTTGTCCATTAAGGGCTGTTCTAACACCAACTCAAAGAAGCAAGATACCAGTGAAGGCAGCCTGTTTTCTACCTGGATGGGAACTCTGCATTCTCTTTGTCAAGAGTAGACAATAAGATACAGTCCCACATGATGACCATGGACTCTTAGAGATGTTACCTGACCCTTCACATTTAATTTTTAGTGCTTTTTACATGTGGAAGAAGGGAAATCTTTAAGCCATCACCCTTAAAATCCTCAAAATGCTCAGGCACTTTACATAAGTTACAAGAAAATGGAAACACAACTCAGAGTTTTTTCAAAGTTAAGTTTAACACTTATGGGACCTTATTAATCCTTTACATCTCCAGTTATAAATAACCCTACTTTATATTAACATATAAGGCCTTTTGATTCCTATTACTTTTCTATTTATTATGAAAAGTGCTAGAACTTTCTACCAATCATTGATAAAAATCTATAGTATATTACCAGTGAATGACAGTGCCACTCTAGATTATGAGGCAGGCTATAGCAGAAACGCTATAACATACTGAGATTGCTGAGAAATTCCAGATGACTCCCTATCCCCCAAGAAGGTTGACTGCATATTAATATCCTTTTCCTTTTGAAAATACACCTTGGGATATGTGAAGGCCATGGTCACCTTTATATGTCACCCAAGGGCAACAGCATGGGGATCTTCAGACTTTTCTAAAAGATATCTCCTTTATCTAAATTGTAATCTGACAATATTGGTGAATATAGCAAAGTGGTTTCCATCGTGTGTGATGCATGCTCTTCTTTCCTAAAATCAGCAAAATGGAAAGGTGGAACCACAATCACAGAATCACCACAGCTGGAAAAGACCTCTAAGATCACCACATACAACACCCTGAACAAAATATATACATCAATATCTGTAGCATGCTCTAGAACTTGTGCTGAATTGCCTCATCTACATGCTTTTTAAATACTTCCAAGGATGGTGATTCCACCACCTCCATGGGCAGCCCATTCCAGTGCCTGAGTACTCTCTCAGTAAAGAAATTCTTCCTCAAGTCGTCTGCAGCCTCCCCTGGTGTAACTTCAGGCCATTCCTCCAGTCCTATCATTGCAGCCCACCAGGAATCCTTCCTGAGCTATCCAGGGAGATCCTGTTATATTTTCATTTTCTGTAAATCTCAAAATACCAGAATTTCTCCTTTTAACCTCTTCATGTGAATGTCAAGAAGGAAAAGACCACCACTGGCAGATGAACAATAATATTTTTCCACCTCTGATGGCTACTTGTGTACCTCCCAAAATCATGTGTGCAGTCTTGGCACAATGCCAAGCATTCTCTTCTGGTACATTGCAGCGCTGGCAAACAGCCAGGGAATCAGCAGTTTTTATTTCAATGAGGAAAGAAAAAAAAAAATTCACTGAAAGTTCAGCTGTGATGGGATTTTAATGTGATCCAGGATTATTTCTTAGGTCAGTGTGTCTTTTCTAGGTGGCAAAAGGAAGCATTACAAAGAGGAAACCTTAAAACCTGGCATTCAGGGTGTTTTCCAAGGTAACTCTACCCCTGTTCTTGGCATGTTGCCCCTCAGTGCAAGCAGGGAAGCTGTATTTAGTTAATGATATCCATAACTGAGGACTTCATAGAGTTGTGACAAATGCAGATGATTGATGGCTTTTCTCAGGCTTTGCTTGGTCCATTATTCAAGTGCAGACCAGCTGCTGGAAAGTGGGACATTAATTTTTTTCTCTAAAACAGAGGTCTTAGTACCAGGGTGTTACTTCTGTCTTTTCTGAGAACATCAGTTCCCCTAAACTGAAACCATAGACACTGTATGGGGGCATTTGATTAATTTTCCTCTTGTATTTTAATCAGTATCAGTTAACATCCAAATTATTCTCTGCTTCCTGCAATGCTCCCTAAGATAAGAGTGGTTGAAGAATGTACGTTTGTGGTCATTAAACCATTGTGAAAGTTGCAATGTCAGGAAATATATGGTTTTCCACTCTTTTCCCTTTCTCTTTCCTCCCTCCCCCCCTCCCCTCTTGCCAGCTCCTTGTCTATTTATAGAAATACACATCACCATTTACATCTGTGGCAGTGACATGGAGAAGCAGATATTTAGAGGAAGTCCATTTGCTTGACAAAACATCCATTACTTTTATCACTAGCGGAGACCAAAAAAGAATCAATTACTGCCCTTGACTTGGGAATGACAAATTGCATTGTGAAATATACTGGCACTCTGAAGTCACTGTGTAATCTAAATAGCAGCACTTGTAAAAGGCAGAAAGTGATGTAGATGAGATACTGATTCACAAGATTTGAGACTAAAATGCAGTTTCAGTTTGTGTTGATGCTCTAAGCTTGTCTGATTCTCACCAAGTTTTATTAATCAAGGGTCAGGTAATTAGCTCAGAAGAGAGAACTGCAGAGGATTTGCACCTGCTTGGTTCAACTATGAAATTAATTCAGAGTGCTAAATGCACAACATTGCATCCTGCAGACAGAGATCAGCTGTCAACTCCTTGTTTCAATCACTGAACCACTTAAATTAGTCACCTGACTGGCTTCAGAAGTACACCTGTCCCAGGTACTCTATTAACTTCCTCACCTTCAAATGCTGCTGGTGATGGCAGAGAGCATGGGCAGGGGTGTTGCTGGGTGGCCTCACTAGAGGTGTGCTCTGAGTCCTCATCCTGCAGATGTTAAGCTGTACATTGAATAGGTCCACTGAGCATCCCAAGGGACTGGAACTTCCTCATCTGTGCTGTTAAAGTGTTAGTAAGCCCTTTGTCACATCTTTAGTTGGGACCAACTTTCATATCCCCAAATGCCTCAGAAGCTCTCATGGGGCATACACCATTTCCAGTAGGCACTTTGGGTGGATGTCCTCCATTTGGGCACTCCCACTGAGTGCAGTATTCTTTTTGCAGGTTTTACCATGTCATCTGACCTCAGTAGCAGAAGACAATATAGCCCACATTTAATTTTCTGATGAGAAGATTGTTTCCTATAACTATAACAAATAATTATTCAACATAAAAAGCTGGAACTCGGAAAGTCTAGCCCAAGAAATATAAATTTTATATATATTTTGCAAAATTAGTCAAATAATATGTTAATACTATTCACTTAAGTAATCTATAAAAAGCAGCACATGAATATAATATAATTATTATGCTTGCTTAGCAACAAGCCTGTGGTTCATTGCTGAAGGAGACTTGCATGTGCTCGGGGGATCCTCTTTTCCACATTCCCCCAGAGCTCCAGGAAGGAAGAAGGGGTGACCTTCCTGCCCTGGTGGAATCCACCCTACAGACACATCCAAATCAAAAGGTAGCTTTTATTTCCAGGGCTTTCTGAGAAGCTTCTGAAGAGTAAAATTCTTTGGTCTTTGTGATGTCCTAGGGGCCTGATAGAAGCAATTTGCGAGCAAAGAGAATAACTGAGCTTGCTACAGAAGGTGAAATCTCAGTGCCATTGAAATAAATGCCATCAATCCCCTTCATCCAGTGAAGTCAGGGTTTCCTTCCACAGTACTGAATAAATCTACCTCCATATCTTTCAACTTTAACTCTTGGAAATAACAATAGTTTATCAATATACGTTGGTGGTAAAGGACTGAATGCTTTTTCTTCCACACAGGAAATAAAAAAAATTCTAACAGGTATACTTTATTGAGGCTGGGTACTAATTCATTTTTTTCCAATGTGTTTTATTTAATTGTTAGAAGAGCTGGGTTTGTTTACAAATGAAATAAACTATTAGATTCTAAGGATTCTCTCCCCACTAAATTGACTCAGTCTCATTTGTATCCAAGTGATTTGTGATTTATCATGGTGTCAGAAAGGAATGTGCCTGTTAGAACTGGTCAGGTTATTCACTATAACAGAAGAAAAATCAGGGAAGGAATGTGTATTTATAACCCATGGTCTGAAGAAGAGAAGGTTTGAGGATTATAAAGTAAAAGACCATTTCTACTACTAATCTCAAGGTGGAGGCAGAGAGGAGGGAGAAAGAAGGAGAGAGAAAAAGGGTAATTTGCTGCATATTTGTAGTCCATATTTACATTGGTAGATGCTTTGATGCTGGGCACCTCATGAGAAATGGCATTTCAGGTATAATGTATCAGTGGAGAAAAAGCACAAGTTCCTTTCTATTTCAGGCAGAATCAAACTATAATTTCACATACTGACCATTATATAGCATGTACCTGACCCACTGGATGTCTTGATGCTATTGAGTGGCACTCAGCACTGCCTCTGTGTCAGTCACTGCTGAACACTCAGTGTTGGAACTGAGATGGACAAATAGCAGGGAAACAAACTGCTTCTGGGGAAATAACTTACCCATAGGCAGAGAACAGCAAGTTGGCAGCAGTGGTGGATAAACCTGGTTTTCTGGCTCTTAGTCCCAGCCCTGCTTGTTCAGTGATAATGAACAAAAGTCTAAAATGAAAACAAATTTCTGTATCTCTTTTCCATCCTCTTTTCCTTTCCTTGCCTCTCTTTTGATCTAGGGTAAAGTTTTTACTTAAAAATTACTTCACACCCAAATTGATTCCTTAAGCCTCATAAAAGTAAGCTTTGAGTCAACCATGCTATTATTTTCTGTTAGATAATTTGAATATATGTTTATTAATATATGGACAAAGCTAAGAGGACAAAATGTAGCTTCAGAAAGATAACTTGTTAAATGGAAATGCAAGTCATTTGTATACACAAATGCAGGAGACAGAGCAAATTTGTCTTATAGAAACAGGATTCCACATGTGGTTTGGAAGCCTAAATGCCTATGTCTTAAAGCTCTTGAAATTCAGCCAGTTTAGAAAACTTTGATGTCATCCTGAAAAATCAGATTTTTTTAAAAGGAAGTTCTCAGAGTATATGCAAGAACAAGTACACATTTTTTCAGTCATGTCACACACAAAAAATGACACGCACTCCAGTTCCATTTCCAAGGCTTTACACCACATATTTTCAGTGCACCTGTTATGCAAATAAAAATTGCACTTCCAACTGAAATTTTATCTGACCATGTCCACATTCTGTAGTAAAAGTTGGCTCATGTACTGAAAAGTCAAAAACTAGGGCCTGAGGATGGTAACGAGGAAATGCTAACACAGATCCTAATTTTTCCTATATTTTCAATTTAGTAGAGGATGAGCTTCTTGGACATTGTACAAAAAGGCAGCCATTAATATAGATGCACCGAGAGAAAAGGAGTCTCCAATGAACTGGAATGTGATGGCCAGGAATGCAAAGTGTAATTCCTGCAAACTCCTTTGGCAGCATCTAGTTATAAGTTTATCATAAAACAAGAATTTTATTTTCCACAGGAAAGTCTGTTCTTTTGTGTTCTCTTCCTGTAAATCTTTATGCTAGCATCAGTTCACAGCACTTCCATTTCCTGAAAAATTATGTTTAGTTGTCTCATCTGGGAATTATTCCCATGTTGCTGTCAATATATCTTATATTATCCATAAGTGATGGCAAATATGCAGTGTGCAGAGCCCTCAACAACTGTTTAGAGCCTTGATAACTGCAAAACAAAGATGTTCTGTGCTGGGCTAAGCTTGTGAGAATGGGACAAGTGCTGAAGCCAACCACATACTTTGGGAATTTTCCAGCTCTGGTAGGAAAAACTTTTTTTTTTTTTCTTTTTTTTTTTTTTGTAGCAAATGGCACTAAGGAGAACAATGAATTTCAGTAATTAGCTTAAGAGGCTTAAACAAACAGCCTAACTAGAACAGAGAAAGATGAAGACAGGAATATAGGTTGTAGGCTTACTGATATTGTAGACAGATAATGGCTTAGTGGGTTATCTGGCATTATTATAATTCATTTCAGCATAAGCTTCATTCCAGAGCTGCCCAGTTCTCTCCTGACTGTTCAGCTTTGGAAGCAAATAAGCTGTGTAACAGAACCAGAAGAAAGTAAATCTGAGAGCTGCTGGGGGATGAATTGACTGCACAGGAAGTAAATTCCTTGTTCAGCCCAAGAACAGCTGCAGTTTTTACAGAAAGGGAGTTCAGCCCATGAGTAAATGTCTCTAAGCTTTTAGAGAAAAGTGTTCAAATTCCTGCTCTGCTGCACATTGGGTATGATCTTGAACTATTCACTTGAACCTCAGTTTCCCATTAGTTAGAAACTACAGTAAGAGACAGGAAAAGTTTGTAAAAAAATTGCCTTTGGTTGCAAAGCTTATGACATGCTGGGATAAGAGGAAATTATTGCATTCAGACATTTTATTAACAACTGCAATATTTTGCAGCTTACCCTCCTAATGCATGTTTGCAAAGAATTGGGGGGTTTAGAACAGTTATTAGAGCAAGTAGGAAGGACACCTCAACCAAAGTGGGGACAAATTGATTTTATTGTTCAGAACCAAGACTGCTGTGATCATAGAAGTCATCTGTGGGGATAAATTTCTTTAGGAATAATTGGAGCTTTATTCCATGCTTTCAATCTTCAGCAACAATGTAACAGGATGGGTTAAGGGAGAGATGAAGTTAAGGGTAGTGTGGGACTGGAAACATATGGTTTGAAGACCAAATTTGTCTATATTTAAGAAATCAGAAAGTATATGTCAAATATTAATTTATTTTTTAATTTTTAATTACTTTATGTCTTCTAAAGTGTTCAATTTACTAAAGCAAAACTAGTTTGGAGAACCTGATAGAGAGGAGAGGTTGGACAGGAAATTTAGGCTGATACTGGGTTATACTTTAACATACATTTGCTACATTCCTAAACCTTCCAATGATTTACATCCAATTCTCTAAATTGTTTATTAAAAAAAAAGAAAAAAAAACCAACCCTGTCTACATTAAGAAGTAAGGTGACAGGAAAGAAAAAAAACCCTCGCATTGATATACTACAATATGTAGAAATACTTAAGCATGTAATCGGGGGCTAAAAATACTAAAAAGACCATGTGAGTAGCTCCAAGTATTGAGAGAAAATGGTAGCATGATAAAATGTATTTTTAAAATGTATATTGGAAGAAAAGTATGCCTTACCATAGAGTTATCCTGGTGTTGGGAAAAATGATTGAATTCTTATTAGAAGACATACTTAAAATTCATAAAATAGCTGAACTGCTAGAAACAAAATACAGATTAGTGCACTATCATATAAGAACAGCAAATTTCTCTTCAGCTTGTCATGGTCTGAGGGAAATGTAAAGCAACTTTAAGTAGAATTAAACACTTCTAAATCCGTGAATGCAGAGTTTGCATACAAATTGCATACAAATTGCTCTAGGAAATGTTCAGTCCTAATTTTTAGCAAATTTCAGAATTCCAGGAAAATTCCAGAAGACTGAAACTGAACTTACTGTGTGCCAATATTAAAAAAAAATGATAAGGTGACTGGAGTAAGTGTAGGTCAATTAGTCTGACATCTGTTCCAGAAAATATAACAGAAAAGCTGGGAAAAGAATCAGCTATGAAATAATTACAGGATAGAAATAAAATTAATACCAGACAACACAGTTTTATGAAAAGCAGATCATGTCAAAGAAATCTCACTGTATTCTTTGATGAAACTGTAAGCTTGTTTGAGTAATCTCATTTTTGTAAATTATTTATATTTAGAAGCACAGGATGTTCTGATTTAAATGTTGGCATCATATACTGTTAATAAAGCAAATGTTTTATGAATTAAGAACTGGTTAAGTGATAGATCTTAAAAAGATACTATCTTCAGGAAATTATCAACAGCTGAACATACTTATAATGGAGTTTCATGGGGATCAGTAGCAGACTTTATACTATTCAGCGACTTCACTGTTTATTTTTGAAAGTAAATAATAAATCACTTATGATAACATTTCTAATTAAGACTGGGGAAAAAAAAACCTTGGTAGAATAGTAAATAAGGATCAAGAAATGAAGCAAGATGGTCTGGATCTTTTCGTAAACAAGACTCTGAGAAAGACCCAGGGATCAAAGTGAAGGAGCAACTTAATGTGAGGTCTCAGCACAGTAAAAGTGCTGATAATTAGCTCTAATTGTAGCCTGCCTACAAATCCAGCTACAGGGTGCTCTGGATTCAGACTCTTCTGTATGCAGTCAGCTCTGGTGCCTCTCTATTGCCCTTCTCTACACTTCCTCTTCTGCTGGTTACTATAAACTGAGACAGCTCAGATGCCTTGGATGCCTTTGCCAGCATGTTGTAGTTTTGCCCTTGATCACAATCACAGTACTTTCACAGGATGTAATTGATATTAAATAACCCTTCAATCTAGGAGGAAGGACTTAACAGGAATCAATGGCTGGAAGTTGAAGACATGCACAGTTGAGTTAAAATGTCTTATAGTTAGTAGATGTACATCTCTGGAATAAATTATCAAGGGAAAGGCCAGCTTTAGTAATGTCTGTGCCTTTGAAGCATGGAATTTTGTGAAATGGGGTGGCAATTTCCATGGGACTTAGGTGAAAAACACTGTAACTTTCTCATTATTCATTTTAATAATAGTGGCCTTGAAGCAGTTTTGTTTTCTGCTTGGAATAGTCAGTTTGCTAACACTGATTTTAGCTATTGACAGGAAAATAGAATATTTACTGAAGAATTTGTAAAACAAAAGAAAATTCTTAATAGAAAGTACTAAAAAGTCAAGTCTGAAATTGTGCTCTTAGGCAAGAAGCCTGCTGATTGAAAAAAAAAAAAAACCAAACCCAAAAAACCAAAAAAACAAAATAGTCCTTCAATGGCCTATGGTTAATACTTTTCAGATGAGAGAAAGGGTATGACCTTGAGAGGTCATCCCCTATCTTGAGTCAAAATCAACTCCACTAAAAGTTGATTAAGAGAAAAATGAAATGCCAGTAATGTTAAGCTCACAGGTATAAAAAAATGTCCTTGCTGCAACAACATAAATGGCTTCTAATCCAACTGAACTCCCCCATAACCCAGGCATCTCAAAGAAATAACAGCAGCTTCTCATAAAATCTGTGGATGTGTGACCCTTCCAGAGGAATCCTTAAAATTCCCTAATTGTGCTGCAGAGACTGCAGACTACAGAACCAGAACGTGCAGCAGGTAAATCTGTGCTTGTAAGACAGTTTGGGTCAAGGATTAAAGAATGTCCTCAGCCTGATTCCACCCAGCCCCTGTGGAAGTGCTGAACAGGTTGTATTTCAAGAGCAACAGAACAAAGAGTTCAATTATGTGGCTGAACTTTCCAGCACAGACAAGGCTCCTGATTTGGGAATATGCTCTTTTAAATTCAGATCTATAGGATCCATAGGAGAGTTCTGTAGTCAGTACCCTAACCTGCCTGTAATCCTTCTGCTCTGCACTGCTAAAACAGTAAGCCTGCAGGACTCCAGTTCCTGTAGATAGTATGCTTAAAGATCTTTAAATTAAAGGCTATTGATTTGGAAAACCACAATACTTTGCAATTAGAATGATGCTGAAATATTTTTTTTTTATAAAACAACCTTAAACCCCCCACCCTCTTCAGTATTTTTATCCGGCATATGTTTGTAGTATATACATCTTCATTACAATATCATTTAGGGAATAGTGTCCTAAATTGGGCTAAGTAGGGGAGCCTGCTGCAGGCAGTGTTAATTTTCCATTATGAATTATTTTGGGATGTAGATTAATGCTGTCCCATTAATAATTTTCAAAGTTGAATACAATATTGGAAGATACATCCTCCATCTTTCTAGATAAAATAATGTAGGAATTACAAGAGGTCTGATATGGCTGCTTTGGGAAATATCTGAACTGTTACTTGTGTAAAACAATGATTCACCCAGTCTACTTGAATTATATCTTACAAACCCCAGTCAAAGACCCTGAGATTGCAGAAGCTAAAGAAGTGGAGAATTTGACCAAAATGTAGAAGTAGATCAATTTAAATAAGATTTGCCTTAAAAATAGTAAGAAACTAAGGCCCTTTCTGCTCCCATTAGCTATCAACCATAATGGTGTCAGATGAGGATAATTTATTTGGCTCCATGGGTTTGAATTTGCAATGACTAAGAAACTGAAATTACTTTTTTTACCTTTCATGTTTATTAACATAAAGGCTCTTGTACTGGCACAAGGAATTCAGTGGGAAGATAGGAAGAGAACAGGATTAGCCCATCAACACAAGTGTAGATTAGCTCAAAGCAGCTGTGAAACCTCACCTGGAGTCTCTCTTGTCTCAGCAGTCTGCATTGAATGCCCTGGCAGCCTGGCTCTCCTCCTGTGCCAACAGAGCAGGGCTCTGGGCAGGGGCATTGCCTTGCACAGGAGCTCTGACCATGCACCTGCTATGGGCTCAAACTGAGTCTCAAACTGCTCCATCCAGCAGCACAGACATCACAGTGCTCCCTTCAGAGACTCTCCTTGGGCTGCACATGTTGCAAACACACAATGAAAGGACAGTGCATGACCCAGTTATAAAGAACTTAAAAGGAAAGTGTAAAGTGAAAGACAGGAAGTAGCAGAAACCAGCAAATTCAGCACAAATAGTGAGATGCATGAGAATTGCCACAGGAACACTGGATCTTCCCATTATTCCCATATTTATACAAGGTGAGACTCAAGCTTTAGCAGTCAACATCCAGGATGCAAATCACCTGCCAAACCCAGCTCACACAGAGTTGCCTTTTTCTCCTGAGACCAAGGGCAGTATGGCAGCAGCAGCTGGGGTCTCCATGGTGCTTTCCCTAATGGACAGCACAAACATTCTCCCTTTGGGATAATGTCCACTTGTCCTATTGTTGGCTTTGCAGTTCCAACACTGATGGTGCTCAATAAACAACTCTACGGTGACAGGCTGGGATCAGTTTGTAATAATCTATGGACACTGCTTGATTAGAACTGTGAAGAGGCTTATGTGTTTACCACCCAAATTCTATAGCTGGCTGATCAGGAGGATGGATAACAGCTTGAAATAGCCACTCCCCAGCAATTGTGGTGGACAACTTCTGCTACTTTGTGGGCTCGCCAGACTGTCTTCCCCAGGATAGTAAACACAGGTAGGGGAGATCAAACTGATAAAAATGGTGGAGAGTAATTTAAATAGTCTGTCTGAAGGGAGAGATGCATTGCTTTTGCTCAAGTAAAGGAAAACCTCAAGCCTAATATATCAAAAGGGCAAAGATCTCATGTAGAGAATCATTCCTGTAAACTTATATTAACCCTTTCCCTTGTAACACTGTGTTACTTATGTGGAGATTGAATTAATCTTTGCTTTAAAAAAACTGTGTTGGCTCCTCAATGGCAAGTCCTGAATCAACCTTTAGGCTGACTCAGGATGTATTCTGTAAATGTATTTCCCATCCTCAGCAATGTGGATTAAATTTATTGGTCTGCTCTTCACAGAGGTTACCCAAAAGATATTCCTTAATAATTTTGTTGGAATACTACTTATGTTTTATTATATGCACAGGTTTATATTGGTATAGCTTTCTGATGAATTATTCTAGCAAAAAACCTGACGGACAAATTCAGCTACATGAATGCACAATATCACCATATTCTTGTGTCTACAGTAACCAACCTCATCTAAACACCTCTGCACCAACAATTCTTCATTGCCTTGTATTCAGCCATACTGTGCTGAATACAACACTCTATGTTATGCTGCTGCCTTTCTTGCCTGAAGCAAGAATTAACCCTGAATTTTTAACTTGAACCATTAAAGGTGTTGAAACTGCAGAATAACAGCTTTTCCTCTGTTCCTCCAACCCTCTGTCTCACGCTTAGCTTTATAGATCTTTAAACTTATGAGGTCCCTTTGGTGTATTGCTCCAGTAAAAAAGAGAAGGGGCTTCAGTTGTGAGTTTCCTTACATCTGCAGACTTCAACAGTCCTGCATCTTTAAGCTTTACTAAAAGTTTTGTCATTGATTCACTTAGTATTTTTATTAAGCATCGATTTTTAAAGCATAAATTAATGTAAATCAATAAATAAATTAAGCATAAATTTATTAAGCATAAATTAAGCATGGTGGTAAGATCTTGTCATAAAACATTTGTATTTTCAGAGTAGGGCTTTCCTGCTCAGGCATAACCATTGAGACACCAAAAAATAACTGTGAGATCAGAAGGGAGAAGATGAAGGACTGGACAACTATGAAAAGGCCATTGGCCAGCAGAACATGAGAAAAGAATTAACACATTTTGAGAGGAGCTACTGGTCTCTGGGGGATGGTACACAGAGCAGTGCTCCTGTCACTGCTCCAAATGACTGACCTAAAGATTGGCTCCAGACCTGGGAACAGCTTGCACAGTTATCAGCCTAGAAACAAATGCTTCAGCAACAGACACGTGAATGGAGAAGCAAATAGAAGAAAAAAATGTGTCAATGAAGTTTTATATAGAATTTTGTGAGTGGGATATAGTAATAATGAAATAACAGATTAAATTTCCTCAGCATTTTTGGGGCTGCGTTAGTGTCTTCAGGTCCTCTTTTCTGTCACCCCAGCTTCTCCTGAAGTTGTGACAACATGAAGTGCTACAGTCACCTCTGCCACAGCCTGCTCTGGCACGTAATGAGCCTGAGAGGGCTGAATAAACCTGCTTTATGTGTGAGTAATAGTACAACAGGATAGCCATGGATACAGGGCAGAAGAGCAAGAAGTTGGATTATGTATTTGGGACCTTCTCCTCTTCTCCTTGCATCTACAGAGACAGCTTTACAGGGAGGGACTTGTTAGCTTGGCTTTTAGAAGTCTTTTCACTCTGGGTTTCTGCAATAGCACAGTAGAAGTCAACAGGAGTAAGGAGAAAGAAATATGAACATTTTGAGCACATCCAGAAATAAAGCAGTTCTTGCAGGATGCATAATATATGAACGTGTGAGCAAAGCAGAAGAATTCAAAACACCTGCAGAGACAAAGGCTCTTTAGCAAAAATACTTTTCAATATTTGAATAACCATTTCTGCTATTCAGAAAGCTTGATTGCTGGCCATTCCCTACAATGGAAAGTTAAGGGGCATCCAGTATAACTTCACTGTGATAAATAGAATCTGCAAAAAACAAACTGCAAGGCTGCAAAGGCAGACTGTTTTCCTGAACTGCTTTGCCCTCTGAAATATTTTCATGGCATGACATACAATGTTTATTGTTTTACATGTCTTTATAGCCTTCAGCCTCTCTCTCTGTCAACACATTTCTCTTCAGCTTCATTGTGCTCCTCTCTCTTCTCTGGTGCCGTGGGAACATAAAGCAAATGATCCTACTGTTCTCAGCTAGAAATTGTTTTTCATTATAATTTCAAGAGGGGCTTTGAAGTATCTACTTAGGCTCTCACAGCTAATAAGAGACAAGGCAGTTGCTATGCTACTTGTTGATTAAATGAAAAACAGACCTGATAACGTGTGAAATCTTCCTAAGGGAGGTGTTTCTCTTAAGGAGATGAGTATTGAGCAGTTAAGACCTGGACTACAAAGTCGAAGGTTAAATGCCTATATGGTCACTTGAAGTTCCCAAGGCAGTGAGCTGGCTATCTGCAGCCAGGGTGTCAGCTGGTGTAAATCATCAGTGACACAAACTCAGTATTTGGGCACTAGGGGCTTTGAGGCCAAAATGTCCATTTTCTGTTCTCATCATTAATTTTCAACTCATCATTAATTTCAACATTAATTTTCAATTTTAATTTTTCATTTAAGAACTTAGTAGGAAAAAAATACGTTTTTTCTGAGGTGGAACATGACAGAAATTTTAATGACACTCAGGAGAAGAGAAGATCCTCAGCTCTGCCAAAACTAGGATGTTATATTTAAGGCCATAAATAACATGTAGTTTCATACCTACAAGTCACAGTTTGAAAATTAGTTTCTAGGGAAGGCTTAAAAACAGAATTAAAGAATTTATGTTTCTGACCTCTAAATTCAGGACAGCAGTCTAATCTAAAGCCCTGAATCTGTTTAGACATCAGAAGTCTCTTAAACATGTTGTATCCCTTCAGTCAGACTTAACACATCCTCAGTGCACTGAATTCAGAATAAAATATAAAAGTTACAATGATTTCCACTGAGAGAAACACAAAAGAAGGTGATAGAGAAGTTTACTCATTAGGGGTTTTTGCACAGGGGTAGGATCTGTATAATTTTGATTTTCATACTAAAAACTGCAACTCCTGTTTTTTCCCCTTACCTTTGAAAATTTGGAACTCGGCAGCAAAGTATCTAAGAGCCATGAGACCAGAAAAAGAACAGGTAAGAGAAAGCTAATTTTGTAGCCCAGTGATTTAAACACTGTCGGGAAAAAGCAGAAATGGTTTTGCTCTGTACATAATTCCTTTTTATGTGTGTTTTTCTGTTTAAATTGAAATGCAGAAGAAACCTACAGCAGCAGAACAGAAAATGTTATTACTTTTTACTTTCTATATTTTTGGTTCCATACTTGTTAGCTGGACTGTGGTTACCATGAGAACTCTTGAAGGAGTAGTTGATATAAGTTTTTTGGTTGTCCTCTCAAGAGTAGAGGAGACCTGAGTTTAACTCCCTTAAGCTAAGAAGGGCTTTCCTCTGTTCCAGTTATTGGCAGTAAATAAACTGTTTTTTCACCTACTCACAAATTATAGAGATGGCAAGGTCTGCAATTTGACTTTACTGAGGAGCAAATATCAACTGTGTGTACACTGGATGTCAAACCTCAAGACAGGGAGAGATGCATTTTTTTCAGATACATTTCTGTACCCATCTGGAAGAACAAGGTGGCTGCTATCAGCACCCTTGTATCCCATTTTCTGCCTCTGCTCCAAGGAGTCTTGATTTTAAGTGACCCATCACTATCTGTTGCAACATATGCTTTTCTTCAAATGGGATTCTGCACAGAGGTCATCAAGATGTATTATCTACCATGTTTATTTCATGCATGTGGTATGTAAGCATTTCAGTGCTTGCCTTAATAATATACATTTGGTGAAGAGCTCAGCATCCATGTGTTGTTAGACTGCAACATTGAACTTTTTCTGCATATAGCAGTCTCTGAATGCAAAGATACATACTGTAATAGAATAAAAGAAACTTATTCTATTAATTCATGCTTTCTGAAATGGGAGTGAAACTAAGGAGATTCTCCTAGAACAGCAGTGTCCACAGATATTTTCCATCTAATACCTTTATTTCACTTTTAATTTTATATTTTATTCTATAATGTGGGGCTGGTGTTGTTTTCACAACATGCACATCCTTTAATAGTTAGATACAGAGGAATAGATCAGTAATTTCAAGTTCATAAAAGGAAATTACATGCAGGGATAATTTTTCTTTATTGTTTCAGATTTTCTTTATTACACTTAGCAATTTAATTCAATGCTTGCACTAAAAAAATAAATTGTCTGTTTCCAAAACAAACAAAAATTTCAGTTGCATAGTAACCAGCCCACATGCTAAGCCCTAAAAATATCAGGTCCAGAGGGCTCAGGACTTTGAGTGAATCAAAGTACTCTTAATTTATTTCTTCATCTGATAATAACTGCAAAAGGGATTTTAACCATTACATTACACAAAATGATCCCGTATTCTCTGCTGTCATTGAAGCCCAGGGATTTACAACACTGGAGAAGAGGATTCTCACTCTTCCCAAGGAGTCTGTCCTTGTGCAGCCTGCAGAGGGGAATTTGCCTCCACCAGAGAGGGGAAGTCTCACCAGGCAACAGGCTCCTTCTGTCAAAAAGGAACTTTAAAGCCATTGTGGACTTTAGATCCACAAAGTAAAAGGCCATAAACATTAAATTCATGGGGGGATGCAGAAAGGCCCCTCAATGTTTGCCATCCTTCAAATATTACAGAAGAAAAAAGACACAGCTGCATGATTTTCCTCTGGGCATCTCACATTAACCTGGTAGTTTCAATAAATGGATGAAACATAGGTTTGGTACTCTTGGAGCAGGTTTGGTGCTGGAATAAGACAAAATTCAAGAGAAACAGCTGGAATCTGGTATGTAGGATTGTCTGGACTGAAGCCAAGGGGTTTAGTTAATGACTCAGCAAGACAGACTGCTCCATCAGTCTGGTGTCATCCAAGGCTGACAACTTCAGGGCCTAAGTGCTTTTTTATTCATACTGGTATGAGCACAACTAGAAAAGATTTATACTGGCTACAACCTTCATAGTTGGTTTATTCTGTCAAAAGTGATTTAATTAATCTGTAATCAGAAAAAATACAGATTGCAAGTGGCTTAGGGACTGCAGAAACTCTACATCAACCCATGCATCTCTCTCAGTGTGAGCAGCTCCATCTTTATAAACAGCCAATGGGAAGTTCTGTGTTGCTTTCTCAAGATATGTCAAACTTAAAGTCTAGAAGGCCTACAACCTTCTGTATTTTCTATCTTTACCTGAGTTGTACATAATACAGCATGTGTGATATTAGACAAGAATATTCTGTTCCACAAGTGTCTATACTCTTAGTAGTAGTGAGTGACCAACCCATTGGAACAGCCAACTGTGTCTGACTATAAGGGCTCCTTCTCTAAGACTTATCTTACTTGAGTTTTTGCCTTTGACCGTTTGGTTTCAAAATTATGATCAGAGTTGAACCTCACTTAAAACCAAGTAAGAACTCTTAGATAATACGAAGTTGAAAAGTTTGCCACCAGATGGCCGTATCTGTAGAAACCTCCTGCAAATTGCATGCATTAAAATCAGTGCCCTAGGGATGTTCATGTTGACAAAGGGGTCAGGAAAATGCTGGATTAGGAGAGATGTCTGTGTGCACAGGGCACTGAGGTGGGAAAAACAACAATGAGAGAGCCTCCTCACTCTCCTAACAAGCATTGAGAGCCTAACCCTTAAAACAAACAAACAAACAAACAGACTTTATCTGTTTGGGGTATCAGAATCACTGTTTGGGGTAAAGGGTTGGCTGAAAGAGGCATGAAACTGTTCTAACAGGAAGAAGTCTCCTCTTGTTTGCTCCCTCCTAAATTCAGCTCGAAGGGGCTTTGTGTAGCCTTTATAAATAAAAAAAGATTGGTGAAAAACTTAATTTTATCACTCAAATCTCCTAGAAGCTGACATAAGCTTCAAGGTTCATTTGTTTTGCCAACCAGGAAGGTCAAAGGAGGCCCTGTAAGAAGTATATTATGGAAGTGCATTGGGAAGAGAAACAGAATCCTTAAGCAACAAACAGAAAAAGATAAACAGCCACCGAGGCAGTGGGAGGACAGGCAGAAAATATCTGCATCTGTATTTGAAATTGTGTGGAAAACAAGGGAAGAAAGGGTCTTGGTAATCTGGAAGAGAAATTATGCCAAACAGGCAATATGTCTGGGCAGCCAGGTTGATGAGGAAGAGACTAATTTTGTAAGTACTGTAGAGAAAGAAGCAGCAGGACATCAGGGTGGGAAAAAGGAATGAGAGAAATGAAAGGTGACATGAAGGTTGAGAGCATGAAAAGAGAAAGAAAATGTTTCAACCTCCAAAGATCCAACCCTGATTATGCAGCTGCCAGCCCTGCCCCTTTAATTAAGTAATTGATTAATTAAAATAAAGCACTTAATCTCTCCATTTACATATTATGCCTCCCACTAACCAGTGCTGACTGCAGGGCCCTCATCAGAAAGCTCCTTCCTATTTGAATTCATGTTGGTTCCCAAACATATTACTTTGTAAATAGGAAGTGACAACATTGGCACAGTGCCCGAATATCGTCCCAGCATTGCCATATGTCAGTATCATGCTAAACATAGGAAGCAGAAGACCCAACAATATAATTATTGGGGACATCTGTCAGCAGCACAAGCTACATCTGGGATTAGTGGCTGTAATACTGGAAAAACCTATAAGAAGCAGAGAGGAAAGTCCTTTTGTGTTGGCTTGGATTTTGAAGAATAGGAGCCAGATCCTCAGCTGGTGTAAATTTAAGCTGTTCGAAGAAGCTAATGAACCCAGCATCAACTGATACTGCTAGGAATCTGACACTGAAAACAAGGCCAATGTCATTAAGTAACAGATTTAATATTTTCTGTTTAAAGGTAGAATGCACCTAAACAATCTGAGTTTACAATGTGGAAGATCATTTATTAGTGGAACCAGCAGGTACAATCTGTCTTTTATCTCAGATCTAAAGGATTGTGGACAAGTTCAGAAAGTTCCTGCAGATCATTAAACATTCTCTTTAATGTGATTTGTACGTCGAGCTCACAGCAGTGCAATTTTATATTTCAAATAAATTACTGGTAGGAAAAAAACAAAAAAAACCAAAACAAAAAAAGAATCTTTTGAGCACGTTTAAAACTCACTAAAGATTCTTCAACCGTGGAAGAGTTCATCTTGTAGTATGCACAGGCAGGCTGTCCAGCAAAACCAGGGACACGTACAGATTAAACCTATTTATTAATCTGAGGGCAAACTCCTGTTGGGAAGCAAGTAGCTGCATTAGTGAAATGCTGCATTTGGGTTAATAACCCTCACAGAAATCATATAGTCATGTTTGTGCCATGCTGTGCTCATTCTCACATACCATGGCTCTCAGCAAGACTTAATATTTCAAACACCACATTGCTCCAATATTGGTTATATGACATCTGGGCTGGAGGTTATCCACATTTTAATACATGGAAGAAAGGTTTCACTCCATGTGTCTGAATACAAGCCCTGAGGATCTCCAGGCAGCTCACAACCCTATCCTTTAAGCACCAAGGATACAATAAGGAGTTGCATCGTCCTCATCAACAGAGAAGTCAAAGGCATTACAGTCAAGAAATTCTGAAAAGCAGATTTTGAGCAATAACAAGAAAGTTGTTTTCCAAAGAAAGTGCCTTCTGATGTTTTAGAGGAGAAATAGAGGAGAAGAAAGGCTAATCTGCCCCTATAAAAGCTTTTCCTGCATGTGTCACATTAAAACTTTTCACGTATCTACACTGCTGATTAATGAACAAGGGCATCTTTGCCCCTCAGTCAGGTTTGCAGTCAAGAGAAAATGCTGATCTCTTTCCTCACTTTTTAATTTTTTTTAATTTGAAAGATTTGTTATAGCCCTAAAACTGCAAGGTATATATGACCAAGAATTGCAATAAATGCAATAGAGTGCAGAACTAAAAGAATGTAGATTTTAAGGGTTTTTTTCCCCCTAAAACTGTAAAAAAACCTTCCTAATGTCAATACACTGAGAGATTTGAGGGATCTAAGAGAATTATGCCTCTTAACCCCACTTGTTCATCAGGAGGTTCAGCAGGAGGTTCAGAGGGACACTTATGTTTATGGTTGTATATGTGCCTATATATGAGCTAAGTGTTTAAACTCTTCCTGCAGTCAGTGAAGATACGGTCCATAAAGCCTGTAGGTCTAGAGAGTGATTCAGCAGGCTAAAGGGTTTACTTTAACTCTGATGCTTTGAATTGCCCTCCTGAGGTGTTTATTGCTCTCCCCTGACTGTAGAGGAAGCATATGGAGCCTAACGTCCTAACTGAATGCCTCTATACATTCCTGCTTCCCCCCAACAACATACCCTTTCCAGGATGGCAAACAAGGCAGCCAATTAACCAAGGTTAAAAATACAAGTTATGATGGTGAGAGATGGAAAAATTAATTCAGAAGAAAATAAATCTGATACTAACCCATGACTGCACTCAATCCATCCAAGTATGTTCATTTAGGTAACAAGTAAAGAGCATTTTCTTTCCAGGTTTTGTGTGTGCCTTTTCTAGACAAGCCTGGTAGGAAAAGAGGCATGAGCACTGTAAAGAAGAGGGGCAAGAGAACTGAATGTACATTTGCAGTGTCTTGCTGCTTCAAAGGGCTGAACACTGCCTGAGCCTCATGTGAGTGTGATGGATGAAAATTCATTATTATTTGTTTATTGCAAGTACTCTTCTGTCAAAGGCAGGGTCTGAAAGAGCACTTGTTTTGTTTAATTCCAGTTTTTTAATGCAACAGAAAAAAAGTCCTCTAAAATAATTTCAGGTGTCCAGTTTCACATTATTCATCTTCTCTTCAAATGACAAAGGAGGATGAAAAATTAATGAAAACCCCCCCCCAATTGTACACACTATTTAGATAACAATGACAAACTTTTTAGCCAATGGCAAATTTTTTTTCTTCAGATAACTAAGGATAGCTAGATTTATCTTGGCATTAAAATTCAAGACTATAGAAATGGCTCAAGCAAACAACTTGATCCTGAAAATTTTTTATGAAAACATAAATTTATCTGCATCAGTAAACCTATCCACCTTATTGACTTAAATTTTAAAAACCTGTATCTTAAATAGGATCTGTTTCTAACAGAGCTGAAGTGAGACTCATACACACCCTTAGCTTGGGGGTAGATTTCATTATTATTATTGAGGGAAAACACCCAGTTCAGTATATTTCTGTTTCTTTCTGAAAATAAAAGACAGTTTAAGAGACTCAAACATACAGAATGAATACCTTATTCTTGGTTGATTGCAGCTCTGTAGTCAACTTTGATAGTGAAGTAGAAAATAGTGCTTGCATGAAAAGGAGTTTATAATGGAAACCACGAAGGAACTTTAACACTATCAGCACTGCCAGAGAATTCGTGCTCTACCCAGAGAGCTCATACAAGTATCAGTCATATGGGGAACTCTGCACCTATTGGACTTGTTCACCAAAAGATTAACTTCAAAATCTATAGCCTCAGTTTCATTAGTTTAACCATGTTTGAATGATCTGCAGTTTTTAGGGTAATGTATGTTGAACACACATCTCTTTAGGAACTATTGGACCCATACAGCTTGTCTTTGCAATGCTCTAGACCTTATGAGCATTCACTTAGGTGTAGCATATTTAATTTTTTTAATGGGTTAATGCGTGTTCTTTCAGGAGAGTTTCTTTATATACAAAGCAATTACTTAAACCAGAGCTTATTTAGCTCACCTAACCAGAGCAGCCACGTAATCTTTAGGCCTTTTCATATCTTGCCAGCATTTTTATTAATGGAATAGGGTTGTTCCTGTCTTAAATATTCTTCTGCAAATGTTTCCAGGCAGAACAAGAATGTGAATAGCCTAGTGTTAAGCAATGAGTTCTGAACAGATTCTTATTCTCCTGTTTGATTTTTTTGATAAGGGACCACATTTATAACATTGCATGTGATTTTTGGTTAAGGCAGCTAGCTAATATCTGGGTTCTTGCAGGGAGGATTTGAGGGAGAAATAGAGGATGGAGTCAGGAGTTTTCTTTGTTCACATTTCCAAAATACTCCCAAAAGCATTATTCTTGCTTTTTCTTTAAGGGTTTGTTTTTTGTTTTTTTTTCCCCCAAGGCCTGGCAGAATTTTAACTTTCATCTTATTTCTCAGTGTCCTGCCATAATGTTTTGCTGCTTGGATTCTTCCTCTCTTTCCCCTCATGAGGGCACATGTGTGCACATGCCTTCACACAACTATACTGAGCAGTAAAGAAGACTTAGATGCAAACCTTTGTTAAACCCCAAACTGTATATCCTAATCTACTCCTAGAGTCTCACATGCAAAGCTGCTTTTCAGCTACCAGTTTTACAAAGGCATTTCATTACTCCTTAATGGAAGCTCTTTGTTTACAGAATTAATTCAGTTTCACATAACCCACGGGATAATGGCATTTACTAAAAAAAAATTAATAAAAAGGATCATTATTCTATTTCTGTATTTGTAGAAGCCAAGGACTGACTCTCATTTTGATCAAGCCTGGCTAAAATCACAGCAATTCTGCTGACATCAGAGGAACTACCTTACCTGCTGTAAGCTAATAAAGAATTTTTTCTTCTGGTATGGGAAACATATTATTTATCATTAAGCCTGTAAAAACGAAGCAGTCACAGTGCCTTTACTACTGTACATCCAGTAATCACTCACCCCTGCCTCATCTAAACCCCTGTCAGGGCACAGTAGGACATGACTAATGTCTATTATACATTTGTTTATTCCTCTCCTTCCCAGGCAATAATCATGTGCAATGACCAATGGAGTATTTAGAATACACCCTGTACACTTACACTAGTCAAGCTAAGGTCAAAGATGTGCAGATTGCTTTTGCAGCAGGAGGTGGTGAGGTTTCTTGTAACTCTTAGTTCCCGTGGGAATTTATTTCCCACTTTGGGTCAATGCTGAGGGAACTCTGGCTCTTGCACTGACACCCTTACAGATGTTTTACCAAAGCAGCTGCTCTGGCTGGGAAAATTTGAATATGCCAGTGCTACGTGTCTTTTCTGTCACTATGCTACTGGTGGGCTTGGCTTACCTCTATTTCCTCCTTCATGCAAAATGAGGTCTTGCTTAATTTTGCACTTCCCACTTCTAAAGTAAATATAAATCCCTCAAGCAGCTTCAGTGGAAATGTCTTTATTTAATACTGCACTGTACAGGAAGCTGCCCCTCTGAAGTACTGCTGTTTTCTACCTCATTAATAGAGATTATATTCTCAGAAAGAATAACTTGGAGTTTCACAGTTGGTGTAAACTAACCATCCAAAGGCATGAAATGCAGAGGAACATAAAAATATTGCACAGTGGGAAAGCAGGGAGGAGAGCAAAGAATATGGAAAACACACATATATGGGGGAAATTCAGCACGATGGAAGAAAAATGTTAAAAAAAACCCCATACTTAAAAACATAACATTCCACATTTGAAAAGTACCGTAGTTGTGGTAACACTCATAATGAGTAAAATATAATTACAAGGTAGAGAATTTGAACAAAAGGGATGCTTGAATGGTTGGCATGTTGGCTTCCCTCACTAGTAGTATTATTATTTCAAAGTAGTGTTGAACAGTCCTTTAGTCAATTCTATGAGGAAGATTACAAACCCACAATGCAAACATTATTTGCCAACAGGTTGGTCCCAGGGTCTGATTTTTAAAAACCTTTTGCATAGCTGTGTACATGCTTAATTCTTACAGCAACACATTGCCTTCAACTTGGATTAATTATTACATTGGTTTGGGTTAAAATTTTGTGATCTGATTCTGCAATTAGAAAAAAAAATATCTGTTGCTGATACATCAGATTCCTTTTCAAGAGACAGATAACTCTCATCTCAGAGGAAGACTCATTATATTCTTTGAATATACATAAGGGCCTTGAGGACTGTGACCATAAGGGGGACCTGGATGCTCACTTGCTTCACCCAAAACATCCCAACATCTGCTACCCTGGAAGACAAAGCACTCCCTGGGTTTTGACACTCCCAAAGTGCCTAAACTGCTTCTAAGGGCCAAATCTGGCAAGTGTGTCATGCACTTATTTCCCAGAGTATTCCTAGAAAGAAAAAAATCTGGTTATAAGCCTTTTTTTCACTTATTCTCCCAGAATGAATGTGCTCTGTGATATAAAGTGCTCACTCTCATCTGCTTTTTTGCATTTCTCTTACCAGATAAAGACATAAAACCAAGTTCTTTAGAACTGATTCTTTTCACCAGCAGAGAGCTAAAAAAGTGGAACTTGGCACAAGAAGGGTATATAGACATTTCTGAGGGAATGTAACTACCACAAGTCTTGAAACTAAAAAAATAACCCCAAACCAAACCCAACCATGCAAAATGCCCCTTACTAGAAAAGCAGCTCACATGGCTTTGCAGCACCTTGTCAAAATTTCTGTTGCATACTTACCCCAACATCCTAGTCCTATGTTCATTCAAATGATGCTCAGGTCATCCAAACCTGATTGAACTGGCACACCTGTGTTTCCTTTGCAAGGAAACCGAGGATGGGAGGGAAGAGCAATCAAGTTTCAGCAAGGCCAAGGCACAAATTTGAGATGAGGATCGAAGTCTTAATAGATACCTTAGCTAATTTTTTTAAAGATTCTTTAATACTAACCATTTGGTCTTTCTAAAGCATCCAAAACGTGTATGCAGTAATATTCTTTGGGTAAAGCAGCTCCAAAAAATTCTCTTCTTCAGAGTCTGATGTTCTTTTCTGAGTCTACTATTGGAATGCATGCAACACCTTTTCCTGTTTTATATATTACTTAAATGAAAACATTAAAAACACTCAGAAAGACTATTAGAAAAAAGACATATCTGAAAAATGTGAAATCAGTAAAGCTGATCAGTAGAACTTTGGTCAGCTGGTTTAACAATGCTGCCTTTAAATCCTGTAGTGTTAAACCAGTTATGTATTTAAAAAGGCTCTATGAAGAGAAGCCTGAAAGATTATGGCTTGGATAATGGGACAATAATTTCAAAGATTTAGAGGTGTGTGTGTCTAAGTCTAGGATTTATACACATTCCTGGTATTTTCCCATCTCAGTGGCATATTTTCCCATCTCTGCTTAAATAAAATGGAGTGGGAGAAATCAGCCACACCAGATGATTCATGTATACTTCTGCCTCCACTCAACTCATATTTTAAACAACATTTCACTGAAGTTTATAATCAAATGCTTATATATTTTTCTTTATGGTATTGGTAAGCAATGGTCCCTTTGTCTACAGTCTGTCTCATAAATATAAAGTCAACTGTTATTTCAAGTTGTATTAGATCTAGGTATAGGAGACCTTTGTTAACCTAAATAGTTTAAAATTCTCCTACTTATTACTAATTTTCTTAAAACCCTGGAGTTAAATTTACATTGGCAAGTTCATAGATTGCTCTTTGCCAAGAGAAAATTCATATGGAAAAAGACATTTCACATCCACATAGCTGATTAATGTCTGATAAAGCAATTGAATAATGTGTTACCTTTACAATATGCATGTTTTTACTCTGGGAGTGATAGTAAAGGTTGGATAGTTGAGAAGAAAATCTCCTTAGGAAAATGGAGCTTAGGAATAAAAATGTTTCATACTGTCTACATTTATACTGTCAACATATTCTTAATCTCTCTGAACAACCTGGATATCAAAATGCAGCTGTCTTGATCTTTGTTCTCTTTTGAATTTTCTGATTTAAAATACATCACATTTATCACAATCACTGTTCTTTTCATTTGGAAAAACAGATTTTTCCCTACCCTTTTTATATTTTGTTAGAATCATGCAGATTGTGGAAATTGCATTATTGTAGAAATTCAAAAGGATACATATGAGGTACTTCAATGAACAATCAATCCACACACTGACATAGAAAGCAGCAAAAATGAAGGACTATCAATTAAATCCATGCCAGGCTCCAACTGAGAGGTAAGAGCTATGATAAATATGATAAAATAGAAGAATCAATAGAATTGCCAAGAGAGCTTCACGCTGTAAAATACAATTAGAAAGATGGGGATCTAGTAGACCTTCTGTACCTCTAGTTTTTAAAACTTTCTTTACAGCTGAAGGATAGTTCAGAAGCAAACCTGATTTTAAAATGGGATCTGGAAATAGTTGTAAACCTGTAACATGATGTGAGACCTCATTTGGAGACAACTCCAGGCAAACTGTACCCAGGAAATCGGGTGGATGTGCCTATCTGGTAGGGCACTTGCAATATCTGATATACCTTTGAGCCTGGCCAGCTTAATTTACCAAACTGCACAGCACTAACCAGTGAATCTGCAGAGTGACTGTGTTTGTGCTTTCAATAGGCCTGGAAATCACCATCAGAACATGTGCAACGACCACCACTGTGATTTCTGGATGTCAAATAGTCTAATGGGTCGTGAATCAATCTGGAACAAATTTATTTCATCTAGCAGGAGTGGTAAGAGGCTAACATAACGTTAGACCCTACAATAAATCAGGCTGCAGATTGATGTGTCCCAGGCTTCAGCTGGAAGTGGCTCTGACCTTCAAGTGCTCTGGCTTTCATTCCCAGATTTCTTCCATGTATCATTCCACAAAAACTTGCTATGAAAAGAAGGCATTTGCCACATAATCAGGGAATTCATCAAATACATATCATTGTCAAGAAATTTTTCTTGGTATCACCCTCTTGAATTGCTCCAGTTTTATCTCTGTGTAGATATAGAAATAGCTCTGCACTTCTTTGATGTTTTCATTATCTGGTTATTTGTGAACTATAGAACTGTCTACCACTGTTCAAATACATATATTTAATCAGCATTTCAAGAAATGGGCTCATTGTGTCAATAGAACAAGCATTACTTTTTACAATCAAATATTGTGCTGATAGCAGTTGTTCAAATATCAGTGACTGATTCCACCACCGGTTCACATTCTGGCAAACATATAAGGTTTATTTATATATACTTATTTTTAGCCAGTTCTTGCAGACCAGATATCACATTCCTTTGTTACTTCCTATCTGACCAGAGTGTAATTTTTATTTTTTGATCACTTTCCATGAGCAGATTCCTTTGGTCCTTTTGAGTCATATTGGAGGACATTAAGACTGTGTAACATTAATACATACAGCTATGCCTGAATAATGGAATACTGTTAATTTTCTTGTTAAAATATTCACAGCTTTAACTGAGCTGCATTTGTGTAACAGCCGTGGCTCACTTACCCACCTAAGACAACATTTTGCTGTACAGTTTTGTGATTTGTCATTAGTCAGCAAGTCTGCCTTCTGCCACCAACTGACTTACATTCTCCCCATCTGTTACCCGTACCCAATTTAATCATCAGGCACAATTGCAAACACAACAACAAATACTTTTATTCATGGAGGGTCTGCCCTTTCCATCGTTGTCAGAATTTTTGAGAGGAAATGTTTTCAAATAGTTTTCTTTACAGATTACTTCAAAAGATCTGTTTCTGTATACATCAATGTTTTTTTAATGTTAGGTTGTAGATGCAGTAAGATCAAGTAGTAATTCAAATAAAACCATAGTTTCATACAGATTTCTCTAATGAATTTTTTCACTTGAATATTTGCAAAATGGAATGGGTTTTTTTTTGACCGTTTCTTCAACTGTAATGTAGTCAGTGATTTTACAGTAACTCAGTACTTACACATTGCATGCATTGCAGCATTGTCAGTTATTAGAAATATCTGAACTGGAAAAGCAAATAGAAATGAGAGATAATTAAAAAATTATTATAAAACTAAAAGAAAATAAGGTTAAACCCAAGCAAGACATAGTGGAAAAAAAACCCAGAACAATTAAACAAAATTTAGAAGTATATTAAGAACTAAATAATCATTATTTTTGTGGGGAAATTAATGATCTTAAACTGAATTCTAATCTCTGTTAACTGATTAAGCCTCTGAAGAATTAAGATGAAAAAATCAAGCTGCGTAAAAAGAATCCTTATATAATTTTTTGTCTAGTTAATTTACATGCTAATGGTTTTTAAAATTCATTTTACATATGCTAGAAATAATCTGGAAAAAAAAGCGCTTTTTTTTTCTCATTTAAAATTTTGAAAAGAAGATCTAAAAATTTAAAAACCTGTATTATAATTTTCATGGGTTTTTTTGTGAACATCTGATGCTGGATTAATTTTTTTTCCCACATATTAACATCTACTATTTGTTCTTGTTTATGTGCTAAGGTTTTGGTAGTGGGGCATGTTGGGCAGAGCTATTTCCAGCTTGCTCCAAGAGACACCTCCTGCTGGCCAAAGCTGAGCACATCAGTGATTTTGGTAATATCTCTTCTGCCAATATATTAGAGAAAGAGTAAAATAAGCTATGCAGCAGGTGTAAAAAGAGTGAGAAAATGCCAAACAACTTTTCAGACACCAAGCTCAGTGAAGACAGAGGGGGAGGATGTGCTCCAGGTGCAGGCATTCCTCTGCAGCCCTGGTAGAAGGCCATGGTAAAGCAAGTTGTCCCTCTGCAGCCCATGGAGTGTCTTAGGGCAGATATCAACCCTGCAGCTTGGGCAGGACCCCATGCTGTAGAAGTCTCATGGTGGGAGCTGTAGCCCATGAAGAGGACCCCACAGAATAGCAGTTTTCTGGCAGGACCTCTGGCCCATGAAGAACCCATGATGGAGTTATCTGTTTCTGAAAGATTGTACCCTGTGGAGAGGGCCCATGCTGGGGCAGTTCTTGAAGTCCTGCAGCCCATGGGAAGGACTCACACTGGAGAAGGTGATGAAAGGCTGTGCCCCCATGGGACAGACCCCAGGCTGGGGAAGAGCACGAAAAGGAAGGAATGGCTGAGATGAAGCATTACAGAGTGACCACAACCTCCATTCCCCATCCACTGCTCTGCTCAGGGGGGGGAGGTAGAAGAGTTAGGAGGGAAGTTGAGCCTGGGAAAGAGAGAAGGGTGGGGAGAAGTTGTTTTTGAGTTTTGTTCCTATTTCTTACTATCATTTCTGACTATCCTACTTTGTTACTCTATACATATGCTGAGACATAGCACAGGTAGGCGTTTGAGGGGGCAAGGTCTGCAGAGATAGGAGGATTGTCTTGGGCAGTGGAAGCTAAACCTGATGAAGTTAATATTCATATTATCTGGCTGGAACAGGTGTTGCTGTGTACTGCTCTATCACTTGTAGCTGGGTTTCCTCTGAGAGAAAGCTGGTTGGGTCATTTTAGCAAAAGACAGGAGGAATGGACTGGCACATACCCAACGTACATAAGTGGGGGACCAGATCTGGAACCAGCTGCCAGACCTGGAAAATAACTATTGACAAGTGCAGGTGCATCCCAAAGCTGGAATGTGAAAGGGCAGGATAGGAGATCAAGAAGGACCGAGAGGGCTGGGACAGCATCTCTAATGAATGGAAAAGGAAGAGGTAACACTCACTGGGAAAAAGGCAAGGAATCTGAAATATTAGTAAAGATTTTGTAATTTCTTTCCTCATTTTCCTGGTATTTTATTATTCTCCTTCCAATTTATTTGCTTTCTTTATGATCTGAAGTACTCCAGCCCTTCTCTGTCTATGTAGTGTTTTCCAGGTCTCAGTTTGAACATGCTCAAACACCATGGATGCATGAATATGTTAATTTGAAAAAAAGTCTACTTGGCTTTCTACAAAAAGATCTTGCATCACCTCCTGGAGTCAAATCTATCCCTGGATTTTCAGTACTCACATTTCAAAGCAAGAGCTTTCCAGCTCCTCTAAAATGTGAAGCTTTTTTTTTTTTTTTTCTTTTGAAGCAACTGTTCCACATTTAAGCCTCAGGCTTCACCTCTCTGTTCATTTATTGACAACCAGTGTTTTAGATTGCCTTTTCTGGCAAGCTCAAGAAAGGAACAAAAAAGTCTTGGTGTCCAGTGAGAATTAATTTCTTTCCTACCTCTGATCCAGAGTAGGGCAGAACCATATTATTCGTGTTCTTGCTGCTATGAAAAGCTTATTCAACCTAGGACACCCCTAGATAATGTAAGTTTTAATAGCTACCAATATACATATTAACAGATTCTGGGTCAAAACTTCAACTGAAAGAAACACATTTATGACCAACATTTAACAAAATAATTCCCTTTAAGATGCACCTGATGTGATGCTGCAATTTGCAAACTAATTTTTCATATTTTTTTAAATGAGTAAAGGAAATATTTAAACTTATTTATAAAAGCTGAGGAAGAGGACAAGTAAGAGTGATATGAAAAAGCAGTGTAAGGCAGTGAGGTAACCAGACTTCATTTGTCAATATTTAAATTTCTTTTTTGGGGGCATCTGAAAGTCCGGTGAAATTCCCACATGTAACTGGTCGAATTCCTGTGGAAAGTAGATGTGGGAAGGGTATACCTTCTTTTTGAGAGAAAACACTTTTCTTTTGTTTTTGTGTATTTCACATAATCTCATCTGACCTGATTTCTTTGTTTCACGGCTTTTTGATTGGATTTTCTAATACAGAAATATCTCAAAATATCTATGTGTCGCATCATCTGACCTTTGTGGTTTGTGTAATAAAATGCTTTTAAGACCACAAAGTACAATTATAATTATTAATTTAAAATATTTTTTAATTTAAACTTCAGTAGAAATCAATTTATTTAGGCTTAAATGGCTTTTTGGCATAATTGCAGTATTTTTTAAGTGTTGACACTGCATGTTGCAAACTGGCTGTGCAATGCTGACACCAGCAAGTCCAAATGCCAGCCAATACTATACAGAGTAGTGGCCCTGGGATAAGGATAGCAAATGAGCATGTATCTAATTAAAGTTCTCTGATAGGATTATATCAGTTGACATTTTGCCACATAAATCAATAGCTGGATTTTCCTCCCTCCGAAAAGCCTCCTTTTTGCTGAGGAAGCTATTCACTCTTAGCTAGAAAGTCAATGTTTTAGGCAGATGATTGATTCGCCCTACATTTTATGCATTCAGATTCAAAATACAAACAACAGATGGCTTTCTCAACAGTCCTAAATCTAGATTTGATTGCTGTAATCCACTCAACACTGCTGGAATTCAAACCCTGTAAACTTACGACGACTTCTGGATCTCTCAGTTACTCCACTTTAAACAGAACCTGATCAGTTTTGCGGGTGCAGTAACAACAGATTTATAATTCCACGAGGAGTATGTTAAGGCAAGGACTATTCTGTCACTAATAGCTGCCAGTAGAATGGGCAAACTAACCTCACACTGTACAGAACCTCATTAAGAGTGACCAGAAGAAACCAGGCCACTCTCCAGATTACATCTTTCATCAGCTGGAGCCTCCAATTGGAACACGTTACCCAGAGCTCTTACTGGTTTGCATGGAAGCTCTTGGGCTGGGCCTGAGAGGATTTGGCTTTTAATTAGGTAATTATAAATCCCTAATTAAAGGCTGATAATCTTTCCAATATCTCGTCTTTAGAGCCAACTAGACCAGATGACTTGGACTTATCCTTATCCTCGAGAAGAATGAGGTTTTCCTTCCAGAGATAAGAGTTGTTGTCTGTAGATCATGAGTGATTTGGTGTAAAGATTACATTTATTTCTTAAGCTGCTTAGGCAAGGCATTAAGCTTCATTTTTTAAATTGTAAATAGTGAACATACTACAACATACTTTCTTTAGCTGAATGAATGTGTACAACAGCAATACCAAATTTTTTAGGAACAATTGTATCCATGCACATTAACTGTTATATTAAAGAAAATTGTTTTTCCATATGGAATGTAGAAATTCACAAAATTCAATAAAGATCTATTATAAGCAAGAGGAAAATTCAACACATATATATAAATTGAAATGTCCTGCTGTTTCTTTAGTGAAAGCTGGCACTAATGAAAGATAGCAGACTGTTACACTTAGTCTGGGAAACTACTCACAGGAGCAGTTCAGCTTCAGGAGTCACTTAAATCCGGAACTTCACTGGAGAAAATTAAAAAAATACCAAGATCACCCAAAACAATTAGTTTAAGGAATAAAATTCTACTTCAGAAACAGACTAAATGTGAGGAAATAATAATGGAACTATAAAAGAGAGGTAACAGAGATTTTCAAAATAAGGATTACTCCTTAGAAAAAGTGACACTGACTAAAAAGACCTCACAGGGAACAATTGCACTCAATAAGCCTAAAATGAATTGAAATGGTTTTGATTAGTTTTGGTTAGTTTTGGGCTACATGAACTATATTTCTTTACATAAAATCATGCAATATTTTTTCAGTTTTGGAAAGACCATTCTTCTTCCCATTCAGATATATTCTCCATCAAATAGCTGAAAACCCCATGATTTGGCTTGGTGAATATCATATGAAACAAACTAGATATTGCTTCTTTTGAAGCATGCAGTAGCTTTGGATTTATGCAAATTTATAGGACAAAGATGTTACACTCCAAGGCCTCTGCCAATCTCTATGGCTAATCTGAGGCCTTGACCAATTTCATTATTAATAGGCACTAAGAAATCGTTCTTCTAAAATGTTCTCTCAACCACACCAAAATGCTTTTGACCAAAAGTGCAGTGCTGAGAAGCTTAACAGTCAAGAATTTTTAGAGACATCTCCAAATAAATGCTGGAGTAGGGAATGTGAATGCCATAAACCGGATATGAAGAAAAGAAAATGCATGGACATGAGAGAAAGAGAAAGTGGAAATGTATGTGGAATTTACTTCCTTTGAATGATCTGTGCATCTTGAAGTCAGGAAATCCAGGATATTGCAGTTTTAAAATAATTTTTGAACTGTAGGATGAAAATGCAGAGTTAAGTTCAGGAAATAAAATAAAAAATATTGCAGAATTAGTTCACCTACACTGTGAGTGCTCTTTCATGTTTATGACCTCTCTTTGGAAGCTCATCCAGATCACCAGGAATTCAAATGAGGGGGTGGAATTTTTCTTTGCAGATCCCTTTGTATTCAACTCAATGTATGGGGATGACTTTGAATGCAAACTCTGGTTATAAAAAAATCCATTTTATTGATGCATACTTATATAATTCTTATGAATATGGATGGAAAGCTATAGTAGTTTCACAAGGAACCTATAAAACCTACAGATCCTCAATATGAATCAGTTTTGGGAATGAGAACTTTTAAATCATTATGATTAATTTTTTAATTAGGCTTGAAGGATGTTTAAGAGGACACCACTTAAAAATCTACATTGCACTTGTAAGTTCTACATTTTTCATACCTCTTCGTGCACAATTTTAGATAGGCATTTTATTCACCATTTTTAGAAGAATTCTAACATAAAATAATGACTAGAAAGGTGCTGTCCATATGCCTCATTTTTTGTATTATGTTATTATGTAATTATTTTTTAATTCTTTTTCATGTCTTCTGATAGTCATCCAGAACCCCCACTTATGGGAGCAAAGAATCTGGCCAATAATAAGTTATCAGATGTGGGTGTTTTTTGGTTTTTGGGTTTTTTAATCAGTTTTGGACACACTTTCCTCTCTGGTTAACCTCCCTCTTACTTGGATGAAAAAGACATTGTCCTCTTCTGGAAGAGTTATGTGATAGGAAACCACTTCTGCAGCAGACAAGCTTGCGGTCAATTTTCTCCCTGTGTACAGAGCAAAGAAAAAGCTCTCTGTAAAGAAGAATCTAAAATAGGTTTTTCATGAATCATTGTTTTCTGGACATGCCAGGGAAATCTAAATTAAGGAAGCCATCCTTTCACTGACTTAGGGAAAACCGCAGTTCATAATTCTTTCAGAAACACACAATGGTAAACTTTGTACTGTTTAGATACTGAAAGGCAAACCAGATTAGATTAAAAACTGGCCAGCTATATTTTATGATGTTCCAGGAAGTACTTTCATGAGAACTGCAGGGGAAAAATTAGCTGCAGTAGAACTGATCAGGAAATTTGGACTATATGGATTTTCATTTGAAAATGTTCAAAACTTAACTTTTTTTATAGAAAAGGGAAGGTTTGGAAGGAATCACCATTGGAAAGCTTCACAGTTTCAAAAAGGCCATTTCAGGCTTCATTACAATTAGACAAAAACTGTGGAGATCCAGAGCCTGGTTCTGCAGTCCTGAAACATAAAAAAAAAAGGAGGTTTCCAGTGTAAAATATGTGTGACATGAAACGTGAACAACAATCTACTATATTCTAGTTGAAGGTCCTAATTAGAGGGTTCATAGTCAATGCTCAACCAACGCTATTTTTATGAGCTCAATCAACACCCAACAGAAAAATTACACAGCTGGTGTTCAACAGGCTGGTGTTGGAACATTCACCTGAAATACTGAGATGCAGTTCCCTGCCATGAGAAGGCCAGACAGAAACTGTCTGCTGTTACTTAGAAAGAGAGGGAGGTAACCTAATTTAAAAAATCACCATCATTAATAAGTATTTGTTATAGTGTGACTGAAGTTCTTATCTATGTCCAAGGCATCTCTAAACTGTAATACTTTACTACCTTACATCTGTCTACAATGAACTGGTCTTTACCATTTCTGCCACTATGTTTATCTGAGAAATTGTTTCTTTCTTTTTTCTGATAACTTTGAAATGGAACAAATATGAACATAGTTATCTGAAGGGACGATGAATGATGTTTACCAAAATTATCCCCAAATAAAGACAAGATCCAAAGGATTACATCCTGAGAACTTATGTTTCATTTACATCTGGATCCAGAACCAAACTCTACAGAGGTTCCTTTAAGAACAAATTGTAAAGTCCTTAGAAATGAATTACAAGCCCTCAAATTAGCGGTGTTTTAAATTTGAATCAGTATTACAGCAATGCAATAATAAGTCTTGGATTTTTTTTAAATATAATAACACCAAGAAATAAGGTTAACCTGTAATTTATTAATAATATTCAGAATTACTGTTATTTTACTCACATTTGAACTTTACAATAGTCATCTGAATCAGAAACAGGCTTTCAGGAGGGAGTGGAAGGACATGAAAAAACAAATGAGTCTCATCATCATTAAATTTTTATATTCACTATAATTTCTTATGAACTTATCCTTTACCTCCAATCTACAACATTGTTCTCCAAGTTGGTATAAAATTCTGAAAAGCATAGAAATCTTTCTACTTTTTACTTGACCTCAAGCAAAAATCTATAGCTTAGATGAAATTTTATTTTCATTGGATATATTTAGTTCATTCATAGTGATGAATAAAAATTTGAGAGGATGCAAGTCCGTATGGACGAGAAACAATTTCATTACTCAGCTTTGAAAATACTGTACACCTCTAATTACTGTACACCTCTGAATGTTCTCACTTGGCAAACAGAGTAAGACTTAGACTGACAGTCTCCTACATTGAATGAATCAAGTGTAAAAATTGTATTATTACATAGAAGGTAGCACTAGGGTGTGTGAGAAAAAAGATGAGCTGGAAAAAGAAACTGAACTGTTGCTACAGGAGTGAAAAATTAGAGGCTTGAACAACCCCTTTTTTTGGTGCTCAAATAGAAGCAAGTTAAATACAGGCTAAGAATAACACCTCTATTTTAAACTTGACTATAGTAGTCAATTAGCCAGTTGGACACAGAAGGGCAGTTATTGATTGAGAGGAATATTAGCAAAAACAAAGTGATAAAAGCTGTGAGCTGTGTGAGTTACAGATGGTGATATAAGAGTGCCAGCAAAACTTCAATGCAGAGAAAATAAAAATGTTTGTACATGCCATGAAAACAGCATCTCTTTTCAGTCCATGACTTTTAGAGAAATCACATATTTTAGTCCCAAAAGCTTTTGTAAATTTTTTAATATTAAGAGTTTGAAGAAAGCCTAATTATTATGAAAAGGACTTTTTCTGTAGTCCTTCACTGGTTGTCTTTGTGAGCTCATTCAGACACATAGCTGTAATTTGGTAGATGATTTTAGATGTATTAGCTGCAGAATGTTGCATTCTGGTATGTACAAGTTTGTCTGATGGATTTAAATACTTCTTTGAATGTTCATGGCAATCCTTGATGTCTGCAGATGGGCAATGGCAGGAACTGCTAACATAGAAACTAAGAAATGATCCTGAGAGAAGGTAAGATAAGACTTTCTCCATGCAGATTGAGCCTTTTACAAGGAAATTATTATTTTCTAAATTGTTTTAGGCATTATGGTAAGCACTGGATTTCTCTGTGGAAATATTCAACAGCCAAACCACAGAAGCTTGCTTTAAATTCCACCAAGCCAGTTAACAGCACTGAATCAGGCCTCATATTGTACCTAGATATAATCAGCATAATTAAAAGCTGAATTCATAAGCAAGGGGTAGAATATAACTTTGTAACAAATAAAGGTCAGAGAAACCAAAATGAAGCAATAAAAGATCCTGTTCTGAATGTAGCAGTCTTGTTTCTACAGTTCTTTGCCTACTGGTTTATATCATCCAGCTGCTGGGAAATCAGGTGCTTCCTGCCAATTGAAGATCATTAACACTCTGAAAACAAACACATGGTTTTCTATAGTTTCTCCTTAGCATAATATTTAGGCTCTTGCTTTATGGGAGTACATTTTGATCTAACCTTAGACAGGCAGGCCCTTCCATATGTCTTTTTTAGCTTAAAAGAGAAAAATGCTTATTTTATATCAGATTATAAAGAAGTCAGGATAACACAGAAGACAGACAAGAATGAAATTCATCATGTATAACCTTGGACATCTGTAGTGGGAGGTGTCTGTGTCTAAGCTAATAACATCCTCAAATGCCTTTGATCATAAATAAAAACAGGCACTTTTGGTGCTCTAAACAATTAGCTCAGATGTCAATGCTAACAGTGGAAATGTTTACATTTATTCAGGTGAATCCCACTCTGGAGTGTTCTAACATACAGCCTTCAATTTATGATGTCATGCTCTTAAGTCTGAGTTGATTTCTGTGGCTTCAAATCAGCAATGAGTTTAAGCAATGGCCTAATTTTAAGCACATGAATAGTGCTATTGAAGTCAGTGGGATATTCAAGCATTAAAGATAGACTTCAGCACTTTACTGAATCAAGACCTATGTGAATGAAGTGCCACATGTGCTTTTTCTTGCAATAACTGTTACATCACTTTGCCTTTAGGCAGTAATTTTGCTGCACAGTGGAATGAATGTTTTCAGAAAGCTCTCTTAAATTTTTAAGATTTTGGCATTTTTAGAGCACATGCTAATAAATTAGCAAGGCTTGTATTCTTTGCTATGCTTCATAATAGCACTAAAATATAATAAAATATAATTCAATGCTTTGGCTACTGCATTAATTGAACACTAAAGCTGTTTCCATCTCTTAGTATTGGTTCAAAATATAATTAGAGACATGTTATTTTTTTTATACATTTCACACAAAAATGATGAGCCCCAAATAGTAAACCAGGTAATAGAGATTTTTTCAGCCATTTAACAGACAGCTCAATAGATCCATCCCATCTGTGTCATTTCTAATCCTTAAAAGCATAGATGGCTCTAGAAAGTTCAGAATGTTTTGAATCATCCTTCAGACACATTTATACATTCTCACTGAATCTCACCCTAAACCTAGAGCATATCTTAAACTGTAGATTTTTAGTGGAGTACTCTCTCAGTTCAGCTGAAAGAAGAGGGCTCTGTTGCAGTGAACTGCAACCTGAAGTCAGAAACTGTGAAGAGGTAAATCCTGCCACTGAGGTGTTTGATGCCCTGTTTCAGTCTCAGTGGAGATTCGAGCAGAAGACAGGATTCAGGGGTCAGCAGCATACCCGGCCTCTTGGATCAGGATGGAGGAGCACTGCCAAGAGATCTCCCCAGCCCCACTGCTGCAAGGGAGGGGCAAGATGTTCAGCTGCATGGAAATTAAGTTCAAGCCTTAGATTTCAAATCTAATTCCCAACATGGCCTCGGGTAGGGTAAAAGGTTGGCCTCTTCTCTAGCCAGTAAGAAACACTGTTTGGCTTCTAATTAACTTCCAGTGAGCTACTCAATATATTAAGATCTTCACAAACATACCTCACTGTAAACTATTTTTATACCAAGATATCCTGTAGCAGTCTTTATAAAAATAAATTAACTAGTGACATTAAGCTGAAAGGTAAGCAAAGGTATTGAGTGTTAAACATATTAAGAGAGGGAGAAAAAAATCTGTTAATCATTTTACTAATGTTTTCTTTTCTGCAGAAATCCTTGAAAATGCTTGTAATTCTTTACAGCTGACAGGCTGCTGATTTTGCAGAAAGAAGAGCTTTTTGAGTCCCTTGACTCCAAGTCACAGTTGTTCCTTATTTTGACTCTTGTGGAATTAGTTCAATAGCCTCCAAATAGTAAGTGCCTATAGTCTAACAATTTAGGCATAAGAAGGTTTGCATCTGAGAAATATTACAGTCAAACAAATACTGCATTGAAACACCAGCTTAATGAGTTACACTGGAGCTGTGTAAGGGACTGTCAAAGTAATTTTGCTGCAGTATGGATTTTTACAATGCTGTTACTTCACTTCTTTCAGCAGATTTAGTCCCTGTTTGAAGGATTTCTCTCTTTCACCCTCACTAAGTGGCACTCCAGCATTCCCAAACTTGTGGGAAACAGCAGCCCAGGGTGAGGCCTTGGCTCTCCTGTCTGTTCTGTGCCCATGATAAAGTCCATGAGGCTCAGTGCACAACTGTTCACTTAGCCCAGCACCAGTGCTGTCTTGAGGGCTGTGATGGTGGCAGCTCCCACATTTAGGCATGTTCCTGGTGCAGGTCTCCAAGCAGACTGGATATTCCCCCCCTTTGGCTATGCACCTACCAACCACAGGTTCTTGGTGCCCAAGATGTGTTATGGCCCACCAGCTGCTTTCCCCAGCTCATCCACTCTGTTCCTCTGCCTTTGCTCACTGTTGAGAACACACGGGGCACCAAGTTGTCCCAGCCAACCTTGCTGCCCACACCTCTCTTTCCCTGGGGAAAGATAAAGTGTTCTGAGGGAAGAGATGTGTTTCAGATCACAAGCGGAAACAGGAGCAGATTCCCTCTGCAATAATGAGTAGAAGGTTATGCAGGGACATAATTCCTA
This sequence comes from Heliangelus exortis, assembly GCF_036169615.1. NCBI lineage: Eukaryota > Metazoa > Chordata > Aves > Apodiformes > Trochilidae > Heliangelus > Heliangelus exortis. Next base: position 102,650,488 of record NC_092424.1, on the reverse strand, counting down.
GCAAATCCCTGAGGCTTTTTTGCTTTTCTAAAGAGTGCTCTAAAGCACCTGATGTTCCTGCTCTAGCTAGCCAAGACTGGGTTAAACATCTGACCCATTTGGCTTTATATATTCTGCAAATGGCAGGAGCTCTTCACCATTTTGCATGGCCCTCCAGCTCTCCATCACTGACTTTTCTGAAGACAAACTTAAACATGGATAGTGAATTGTGTTAAGAAAACTTTAAAAAAGTAAAATTCCACTGTGGTGGTATTTTATATATTTTATTTATATACCACTAAAGACAAGTATAGTGAGAAAAAAGAGAAATTCTATTTTCTCATGTCTATGAACCCTAGGCCTTTCAAATGTACTATGGTCTCACATGAATTTTTCTTGTCTCTGTCATCATTATTGTTATCTGAACATTATATTATTCTGTGAATCACCTTTGGATAGGGCCTATGACTTGTGACTCAGGTCTGGACTTGAATGATCTTTTTTTCTGTTTTCCTAACTTTCTAATGTAGATTCTATTTGTTCTGAATAGAGCATCTTTATCATTATTTAGTCTCAGATAAAATATATACATTATACCAGGAAAAAAGTATTTTCCAAAACTTCTCCTTTTGCTGTTTGAAGAATAATTACCTGGTTAATCTTAAATCCTACACTCAATGCAATCTATTCTACACTAACAAATTTCAGAGAAATTACTGGGTAAATTCAGGTCACTGCCTTCATAAATTAAATCTGAGAGCAATGGGAGCAGTAAAGGAGTAAACAGGAATAAAGTACAGAGAAGAGAGTTACAGCAACATACAGGAATTATGAAGGGCTTGCCAGAAATACCAATCTCATGTGGAGACAGGAAGAATTACCACAGGGTACATATCCTCACATGGAGAAGAATGGTAGAAAGACTTTTTACTTACAGACAAGAAAAGTAGAAGACAGAATATATTTTTTTTAATTCTAATTTTTACCCTGGATTGAACAAAGACATGATCAAAGCTGCCAGCAGCCATGAGGCAGTGACTGCATGGTTTTAGGACCATGCCATCATATCAGTCCTACACCTTTTTTTAACCCCCAGCTCCCTTGTTATCCCTGCACAATCTCCCTGTGCTCTGTGGAGCTCATGTTTGTTACCACAGCTAATGGGCATAAGTAAAAACTGAACTCTGCTTCAGTTTCTGTTGGCATCTCTCCACTTTGCAATGGGAATGCAAAATCACTGATAATCCTCCTGTGTCCTTTCTGTAATTCACTGGACTTCTGCTGTTGAGACCTTTAGCAAATGGTACTAAAAACTCAGAAAGATTTAGACATTTTAGCTGCTTCTTGTAACTGAGGACAAAGGAATGAAAGTGGGATTTCCCTGTGGAAATGATGATACTCAGTGGTTAACCTTGACACAAAACCAAAACAAAAATGTGGATGGTGGTGGTATAAAAGGCATGAGCTGAGTGATGAGACTAAGGCTAGCTTATAAAGTATCATTCTGCTGTGGAGCAGATTTGGCTTAATTTCTGCTTAGTTAATAGAGATCCACCCTGAACATGATCATTAGAGATTAGAGAAATCAAATGCTGACAAAATGAATACAAAATACTCTCAAAATACATTCTTAAAATTAAAGTCAACACAGAACAACCTTACTATAGTTAGAGGATATTTTGGGGCTACACATTGTCTGTAGTTCAAAGTGAGATAAGCAATGTATTTTGTGGTCCTGCTGGAACTTAAGCAGTATGTAATAATGTCTGGAAATAGAATTCAGTCTGCTCAGAGAGGGCTCTGCTTTTTTGATAACCACTGCAAAAAAATTAGGGAGTGCTTTGTATCTCAAATATAGACTAAAATTTAAATTTAGAAAGTGATTCTTCTTGTGTTAACTCTCTTCACTTTGTTTCCAGTGAATTCAAGCAGCTTTGAGTAAAACTTCAGAGGGGAAAGGCTGAAATCTTAAATCTCAAAAAATACAAGAAACGGATGAGAGATTCACAAAGAAGATAAAAAACCTGTTGAAATTGAAGGGGATAGAAATGCCTTTCTAGTGTCAATAATGGGTTTGGTTAAGAGCTGATCCTGAGTGTAGGATACAACTATGTGTATTTTGAAAAGTGAGCTTTAAATGACCCAGATATCAAGACTACAAGTGGCACCCCATTGAGTTAATTCTTTCCCTGCCATTCATTTACACAGCTTCCTCATGTGAAATACTCTTGGTCCTGTATTCTTACACAGCCACAGAATGCAAATGCTTTGATAGTTTGCATGCTACTTGGTATGAGGAAAATAAAATGGAGCTTTATCTTTTCTCAGTCTTCTCCTTTCTAGACTAAATGCATTTGTGATATTTCCCTAATACTGTTTTATTCTAATTTTCTTTTTATCACTTTTCTTCTTTTTTTGAATCTAAGCAATTGGTCTGTCTTATTTTTATAGCAAAGTAGTCAAAACTGGATTCCAGCTGAGGTCTTATATGTGCAGGATAAAGAATAATTACCTCCTCTGTGTTACTTGCCACAGCCTGTTACTTGTTAATAGCATTGCATTTTTCACCTGGATTTAGTTTGTGATCCACTCTAACCTTACTTCCTCAACCTTTTATTTTTTCTAGCATGCTAACTAGCTAGTTATTCCTGATTTTCTCTTTGTGTGTTCAATTTCCTCTCTCAACTGCTGCCTTTTCTTTCCTGCTTCATCATGTTTCTTTTGGACCATTTCTACAATTTGTCAGAATCACTTTGAACAGCAGCCTCAGCATCCAATATAGTTTCATCTGCATGACTTACAAATGGCATGGGCAGTCTCTGTGCTGTCATTCACATATTTAATGAAAGTAAGGAATAGATGAGTGTGCCACAGAAATATGGTGCCAATGTATGAGAGAAATGTTGAGAAATTCTCTCAGAGTATGGTTGTGGTTTGTGTTTTTTCCATCAGTTGCACATTTATCACTTCCTCAGTATAATATTTCCTTCTTTGGCTTAGGAGACTGTCATGCAAGTCAATGTCCAAAAAAATTACTAAACCAAACTGGAATATGTTACTGCTTTCAGTTTACCTAGCAGACCTTTCCAAAAGAAAAGAAGGTAATGTGTTTTTACCTTCTCTTTGTTCTCCATTTGTTTCTTTTTCTCTCATGTGTGCCATCTCTGCTTCTCTTCCTCCTTCTCAACTCAGAACCCAGTGGGTTTCAGTGAATTGGTTCAAACAGAAGTGATACTGAACACAGAGAAGGAGAAAATGTGCCCCATAACACAATATAGAGCTTCAGTAATGGACAAGAGGAGAGTAATTCGGCCCATTTGTTCAAAAATAACATTAATTGAGAACAAACTCTCAATTTTAAACACGGTATTCTGCACTTCAAATGCTTCTGTTGACTCCAGGCAGATGGGTGACTTGGCATGTTTTGCAAGAGCCTTGGGTAAACTGAAATGCAAATAATACAAAGCAACTTCATTTGCCCAGAGAAGTGTGGCTGTGCAAGGGTTTAAAGAGAAAGCAGACTAAGAAAAAGACACTCCCTAAACCGAGTATTTCTTGATATTTGGGATACTTTTGATTTTTGCATTGTTGAGTGACACGTTTACATTTCACCCAGTATGTCATAACTCATACTGATTTGTCTAGCTCATAAGAGTTGTTTCATTCCTCTCTCATTCCTCCTGTCCAAGAGCAAAAGGCAAGGTGACATTCAGTGAGATGCAGAATGTCAAATATTACCTGAAATGCTTTATGCAGAATGCAAACTGATTCTGTGAATAGTGCTTCCACAGAACATTATGGTGACCAAGGCTTCTGTAGGTGATCTGACACACAGATGAATAAAGAGGCAAAATTAAATTAGTTCTGGAAAAAACCTCCTAATTCATTGACTCAAGATTTGGAAAGAAGACTAGTCTGAAAATTATTGAAGAGGTCAGACTAAAGCTGACTACAGAGTTTTCAAGCTGTAGCTCTGGTTTAGATGGACTTAGCATCTGAGCTGGTATGACAATTCTGCTTCAAAGTCTGCACATGAAGCACTATGAGAAAAGTTATTAGCAAAACCATAAATTCCTTATTTCACCTCCAGTATACTAAAATAGTAGCATAGAACCAAACTGGTTTGCATGACCTGGGATAAGCCAGAGGCTCAGTAGCCTGGTTTTGTTATTTCCTTGCAAAGAGGAGTGGTAGCTGCTGGCTCTGTGCTGGACAGCTGTGTGTGTGGTTGGAGCCCCAGCATCGCTGCCCAGCTGGAGCAGCTGCACATGATTCCAGAATAGGAATACTGCGCCCTGTTTTCTTGGAAAGAAATTGTCAAACAGTTCAAAAGTGAACAGCAGCTCATCAGCTAAACTGGAGATAATTTGGGATGATTACCTTCCCTCATTTTCAGAAATCTGCAAGAAGAAAAAAGCAAGAACACATTTCAATAAATCAAGACATGGCTTCTCTGAGGTTTCAGTGGTATAAGTAATATCAGATTATGGCTCTGTCCTTGTTGATTAAGGAACTTCTTAACATTTCTGTTACTTTTACATATTTACTTTCTGTGGATAAACTTTATTTTCTGCATGGCAGTAACAGAACTGAACTCAAGGGAAATTACTCACATATGTCAAGAAGGTAACATGCCCCCTCACTTTCAAAGAGTTGGCATCAGTGTAAATTATTGCTTACAGGTGTTAAGTAACCTCTTTGATGTTGTTTTTTTTTTTTAATTGGCTGACTCACATTTCTATAGAAGATAAAAAGCTACTGTAATAGAGCAGTTAGTTAATTAAAAAGAACTAAGGATTTTCACAGTTCAGAAATGGGTGTGGATACATGATTTTTCTTGGGCCGAGACTGAAAAATGTTTTACCAAGTGTTCTCTTTACCTTTCCTTCCATAATGATATCTGTACCACGTGTCTAAATGTGAATTCTGTTCAAATAAAGGCTATTACCTGACTTTTTTTGTAACTTGAATATACGTAAATAGTGATATTTAGAAATTCTGTGGGCATTTTTTATGATTTTCAGTAAGTCTTTCATGCAACATAGTCCTTCAGACTTCCTGCTCTGAATCATGTGATACTTTCTGCAAGTTCAGTGGAATGAAACTTCTGTCAAACATAACACATATGTACAGATTCCAGAAGACTCCTACTGCTGTATTCCTGAAGTGATCATCAAAAAAGCCCAATTTCAATAATTTCCTTTTTCTTCAAGTCCAAATTTTGATAACATATTTGGAAGCGCAAAAGGCAAAAGCTAATTCTGTCTGGCTTAAATACCAGTTATTTCCCATTGAATTAGTTCTTTTCTTTTGTAGTGAAGCAAAAATAGACAAGAAAATCAGTTTATTAATTCATACTTCCAAAATATATCTGCAACAATACTTGTGATTCTTTGCAAGAAACTTTACAATGGAAAAACTAGACCAAATTTATGTTTTCCTCTCCCCTTCTCTAAGACAATATCCTCTTCCCCCCAGAAAAGGAACATGTAAAGTCCTGTTCCTGGTTTGCACTGCAATAAAGCACCCAGCCACATAGTTTTATCAACTGCTAGTATACCTTTAACAAATCACAATTAAATATTAACAGCCCATGGAGCAGCATGGAGAGCTCTGCAATCCTTTGAAGGCATATTTGCCAATTAAACAAAGCCTGACATTAGAGTAAAGGTGGCAAGGATCCAAACCAGAGAAATGAAAGTCAACCACTTCAGTGGTATACATTACCTCAACAGACATTCTTTGTGTGGCCTGTTTCTTTACTGCTGCCAAATCCACACCCTGTTCAGGAACTTATCCAGGCTCAGATAAGCTTATTATGGAAATAGCACTTTGTCACCCTTTACAACTTGCTTCTTGTTAAATTATCTTTTATCTTCTTTGTAATATTTGTCACCTCCCCTTGGGCACCCCTTGTGTGGCCAATGGTGTTGTGTTTGATTTAGAATAATCAGATTCCAAAGGTTAATTGAAGTTAAGAGGATAATATTTTAAAGTTTCCTTCTTCAGTATAATCACACTACAGTGGTTATGGAGAGATCTCTGTGCATATACACAATGTTGTTTTTTTGGAAACGTATAAATGTTTAGGTACTCATTTGGGTCATAGTAATAGGTGCTGATGGGGGTGAGAACAAAAATTTGGATGTGAATTCTGTAGCCTGTACGTGACCTTCCTAAATTATTGTTGCAACTGCAAAGCCTATGCTGAAACAGCAGAAATGCTTGGTGCTGCTCTGCATACTGAGAATGTGAGGGGTGAAAAAGGACCCTTTCACTTGTCCTTTTTCTGACAGAGCTTGTGTCCCCTTTCCTTCATTCTGCAGCTCACTAAAGGGCCCTTCTTCAAAGACTTGGTCTGTCTGTTCCTGGAAGAAGATCCATACAAAGACAATTATTTCTGCCTTTGTGCCTCTAAGAGATAAAGCTGTAGGAAGAATGAGGGGAGTTCAGTCTCCTCAGAAACAGTTCAAAGGAGTAAAAGCAAAACTGAATATTACCATTCCTACCAGGTCAATACAAGGCTTGGGCTATCATGGCAGGGAGTAGGAAGAGGGATGGTGATAGGATGGAGAAAGGAGGACAAATGGTTTTGTACAGAAGGAGCCCATATAAAGACTTTCTCCTGAAATAGTGCTACTCCATGGCAATAGCCAGCTTTGCACAAACCCTGACCCCAGCTTTAGTACACCAGGAGAGCTGGCTTGTTTCCATGGGTGATAAAACAGACAGCAAGGCTGGTTTTCTGCACCTGTATGCATATTTTTCCTATGTATATCCCTGCATATTTGGGGGGTGAGGTGTGGGTTGAGCACTGCATTTCATTTCACTCATCCTCCCACACAGAGACAGGGAAACAAGATATCCATCAGTAAGTAACTACAAAAGACTAGAGAGCCAAGTGCAGAGAGAAAAGTAATTTCTTGGGCAGATACTTACTCAAATGACCATCATATTTTGAATGGTTCTTTGTATATGTCATATTTCAGCTGATTACCTAGTCTGTGTTATTTTAATATATATCTGTTGCTTCCCAGGATTTATAATTACATGAAATCTTACTGGCACATAAATTTAGATACTTTTTTTTTCCTATATTTATTCATGTATATACATGATGCATATTCACTGGAGTCAGATGAACTATATTTTCCATAGACACAAACAAATGTAGCTTTCACTGAAGCAAGAAAGAACAAGAATATCTCAGGGCTGTATGGTCTTCTAAGGCCTCATAAGCAGTGTTATCTCATTCAACAATATTATTGCTCATATATATTACTTCAGTTTCTCTATCACTGTTTTTAAAAAATGTGCTACTTGCTATTCCATACACTGGAAAATCCCTCACCCAGAGTCATCAGACTGTTATCCTGCCTGAGACAGATAAAGGGAATTATAAAATAAGCTTTCTTTGTGAACATGAGAAAGAAAGCATTGCTTTTTTCCCTTACTCCTGTAACATGGGCTTCCTCAAAAGTTGTTGAACCAGTGCCTCAGCAGGTGTCTATCTGCTTCAATGTTGCTGGTGCTGTGCAGATTTGCAATACCAAGAGGTTTTGCCTCAAATCTGGTGGTTTTGTCATCCTCCTTACTGCTGATTTAATGAACCCAGTGTTATAAATAGGATTACAGGCCCCAGAGGTCTAATTCTCAGCTCCTGAATACACTGTAGAGTAACAGTAACTATGGTAAATAATTATCTCAAATCAAAATTACAGCTTTCAAACTTGAATTCTGGAAATGTTTGTTCAGTGATATATATGGTGGGAGTCACTTGTCTTTATCTAACTCCCAAAGGAATTACATGGCACCCAGTGAGCAAATGTCATCACAAATGGTACCTTTGCAAACACAGTGTAAAAGGCAGCACTGAAATAAGCTGGAACCAGCAGAAACTGGTGGTTTTGCAGTGGAAACATGGCTGAACTGCAACTATTATGTTCCCTCAATAGCTTTTTTTTATCTTTTTGACTGGAGTAAAATCAGGATCTGGTTCTCAAAGTACAGATATACCATGCAGTTCTTACAGAGTGTGATGGGAATGAAACACTTCCTTTGGAAGCTAATTTTTATCAGGAGAATTAAGGCTTGTTCGGTGCTTTCTTTATGGTTCTAATTTTCAGATACTGTCTGATTACCAGGATGCCCATGCGGGATATTTGGTCACCTGGATAATTATAATAAATATTCCTCTTTTATGTAATTATTTGAATGTAGATTTTAAATCATAATTTGCAACTGAGGGTATTTGATTCAGGTGGAGATCCAGTGAAGTAATTTGCTAATAACCTAAAAAGGTTAGCAGAAAACTAAAGGATGGGAATCAACCCTCCTGTCTTTTATCTGGTATCTTCAATCACTGTGACTCTTACAATCATCAACCAGTTTTCAGCTGTTGTAAGTTGGGATGACATTTATGAATGTGATCTGCTGTAGGATAGATATATGCAAATTTTTCAGGGTGTTTCCTAGTATTCATCAGCAATGCTAAGTAAATGATATTCCTAGATGTGATTAGTTCTGTATATTGACAGATAGTTATGTGCATATGTAAAATAGATGCAGCTGTGTATTTTACACCCAAAAACGTGCAGTGATGAGCACATAAAACAGTTGCTCTGACACACGGATATGCATACACATATACCACTTGTGGCAGATAAAAATATGTATGCTATGGGGATGCTTTCTTAGTTGAGCATATATTGTGCTTGCCTCATAAAACTGATGAAGATGATTATAATTTGTGCAGTGCTACAGGACTGTTTTCTAAATGAGATTAAATACCATAAAGATGCTTATATAGATTGTCTATATGCCCAGTTGCCTATGCAGAATCACAGAGTTAAACCAAAGGCAGCAAGAAGTAGTCGAGCAGGAGAGGGGAATAAATGCACGGTTAAGCAAAAACTTGAAAAATTAAAGAGCAAAGAAAAGAGCAAATTGAAAGCTGCTTAGATTTACTGTAGCTGTAATTTGTTCTGTTTATTTACATAAGGTCTCTGTGATTATCTTCTCCTCTGTTCAGTGAGAATAGTCCTTACTGTAGTATCTGCTGCAGCACATGGTACTTTTGTTATCTTGGATATGCAGCCCTCTTATTAAAGAAACACACCAACCAATATGCATGGTGAACTTTTGACCGTTCACAGTGTTGGGAGACAAAGAATTTATTCCACTGGTAGCAGATGCAAAGGGCCAAGTTTATATTCCCAAGTGTGCAGATTGGTGTTTCTATTTTAAGCTTTAGAAAATATTTGTTTGTTCAGGGCGAGAATTGTTGTCAATGTCTTTTTGAAAATACAGACTCTCCTTTCTGGACTTTATTTTAATGCATTTCTAAGAAAAAGTATTACACTCCATTACTTGCAAGACATAGTCCTTTTCATGAAAATGTTGGACTCTCTTCTGGGCCTTAATTTCCCTCAATGTTTTTTTTACTCGCCCTGTATACCTAAATCTCTGTCTTAAATGTTCCCTAAGTATCAGCCTTCAACATTCATTTGCTAAAGAACAAGCTTTTCACTTTACCCTCTTTCTGTTGTACTGGCAGATGGGATGTATATCTACTTGTTCTCATCTATGAGGCTGGGGCATGTGCCTCAGAAATCCTATTTATAGATCAGGAGGCAGGGATCAGTTCTAGGACAAGTAACAATTTATATGTAGATCCACAGAACTCTTATACCTGTGTTACACTGAGGCTGTTAAGTCCTTTCTGGTTCTATACAGAATCTTAAATTTGATGTCAGGTAGATGGCTTTGCCCTAAAACAAAATATCTTTCAGATATTGGGTGTCTCCTCATTCGTTCTTTCTAAGTTTTACTATAGATGGGAATGCGTAATATGACCTGGCTTATATGAGCACTTAAAAATAAAACATGGTTTTTTGTCTGTTAAGGTGTTTTTCATAGCTTTCAGCTGATCTCATTATTTGAGATTTTTGTAGACAGGTCAAAGCTGGACTAAGATGAAAAGCAATATTGTTCCAATAAAAAAATTGTGTTCTTCTATTTGGCAATACAATTTCTAAGAAAGAAGAGGTAGATTTCTTAGTAGGGACTCACCCCTTTACTATTTCACTCTGGCTCCTTTTAAATCAACATTCACATCAGAGTACCTTAATTGCCCATTTCTTTTAATAGTTCAAAATCTTGGTATGTCTGGACCTCTAGGAAAGAACCAGTGCAAAGATATTTCTCTAGTAATTTAACCAGATAAATACCAAATAAAAACACAATTGAGATTAAAAGAAGGAAATGTGAGCAATTGCTTTAAAGTTAAAATTATTTATGTCAAATTAATTTTTCAGTCACCAAAGTAAAAAAAGAAATGGGTATGTGATATTTCTTCAAGGAAAGCAACTGAGAAACATTTTCCTGATCACAATTTTTGTGATGGTTTTTAATTTAAAATATTCACAAGTTCTCTAAAGGGATCACGAATTTCTTGATAAAAATCAAACTGTGGGTCAGGTTCCATAAGGGAATGAAAAGACTCTAACACATTCTGTGGTGTCCTAAGACTAAGGGTGTTTTAAAGATTTCTTCTTGGCAAATCAATTCACATGGATATTTTAAAACAAAAAAATTTCTGCTCCTAAACCATCTTAAGATCTTCAAGCTACATCAAATGAAAGAATTTCAACTCACCGGTGAGAGAAAATTTATAGGTTATCTGTCCTTCCTTCATGAATGAGAGCTCTTTCTACTGTGTCTCAGACTCTTCTGTGTGGGAGAGCATTTCACTCTTTCATAACTTCCTCTGATTTCTTTTCATTCCTAAAATGACAGGGCCAGGCTGGTGAAATGCTGCTGAGGCACTAGAAACCAGTCAGTCTATTGTTTGAATATGGGGTTGGAAAAAATGAGAGAAAGGTATTGTTTAATTGTTAGGTGCAGGAAATATTTTAGCAGTTGTACAAGGAAAAAAAAGAAATACTTTACCAGGAAAGATAATAGGGTAATTTTTATTACAAACATGACAAAGCAATAGTGGGATAACTCTGTGAGATGTGAAACATTTCAAAATTCCACAAGTGTAAGTTCTTAAAAGCTGCATTTGAGAGCTCTCAGCTCTTGTTTATGAAGTCTTTAGTAACTCAATAAATGTTTACTATTTAACCAGCCTGTACCAGAGCTGGCCTTCAGCCCATGGTTCTGGACACATATGTGTTATTAAACTGCCTTTTCCTCCTAGTAGTCATCTTCATGCTCTCAGTTGGGGATTAAATCTGCACATCACTTCTGGTATCAAACACAATAGGAAAATTAACCAGACTAATTTCTTCATCAGCTAAGAATTGCCATGTACCACTACCGAAGTAACCAAGAAAAACCTAATATTCCTTCAGTCCTGTCTATGTAAGAACAGGCAAGTTTTGCTATGTTGAATGAAATTTAGTCTTAGACTCCACTCCTGGTAGTGACTTATAACCAACCTCCCCAAAGAACCCAAAGACATGGGTATCCTCCTGGACAGTGAGCTGGCCACATGCCTCCTGCTTTTGTTCTTGAATAATGAAAACATTCTTGGCTAATGTCACTTTAGTTCATCTTTCACTGGTCCAAGAATTTCAGTTCAAGTGGCACAACATGAATGCCTCCAACCATTGCTCTTAATCATAGTCCTGCTTCCAAAAACCAACATAAAAAGAGCCAAAGTCCTATTCTGTTATTCCTGGCTGGAGTGCACTGTTGGCCAGCTTTGAACACTTCAATTTCTTCAGAAAAATGTTTCAAAGTTCTCAATGTGTGCACTCTAAAGTGCTGGGGTTTGTTGGTTTGGGTTTTTTTAAGCAGTAGAAATAGTACTATTTTCAGTGAAGGCTGTTTTAGCAGAAAGGACAGTCTGGCCAACAGTGTTTTCTTGCTGTTCCTCTGACCTTATTCTAACTAGCATGAGCTAGGGCAACTCTGGATTGGCAGTGACAAGATTTGTTTTGTTTCAGTTTTCTTTCTAACCCACAGTGTAAAAAGCATTCTGTTCTATTCCTTCTCTGCCTCAGTTTACTTCAATAAAATGGAAATTGTAATTTCTGGTTTAAAATACTTACATCTGTGGATGGGAAGCATTACAGAAGAACTAATGATTGTTATGCTTAAACATTCCAGCATTGAAATTAAGTTATTTTTATGCCTTGATAATTATATTCCACTAGGGAAGAGTGGGCAACCATCCATCAAGCTTCTTGGCTGTGACTGAAATTCTAAGCTGACAGAAATTTTGTGGTAGAGTCATTGATAACCATGGTTATGAATAGCTCTGAAACAAAGTTGTGAAAGAATTCACAGCCTCTTCAGATTGATGTTATTTATAGCACACCCCAGGATGAGGTAAATTTCAGTCACGTACAGCTTGTTTAAGAGCAGAGTAAATTTTTATCAGTCTCCTGAATGCTTACAGAAGAAAGGCTGCATTCAGATCTTTAGACCTTATACAGTAGATGACATAGCAAGAGGTAATTGGTGCTGCTGGCTTTCAGTGTCAAGGTTAACATGAAATAAAGCTCTTTGACAGAATTATTATTTATTGTTTTCTGCAGATGGGTTTGATTTGTACTTTGGAAGTTTCACAAAGCATCTGTAGTACCCAGCAGAAAGTAAAAGGAGTAGAATAAATAGAAAGAGTAATAGGTACATAGATTGGTTTTAGGAAAATATCCACTTCAGACAGCTTCACTTTAAGTGCAGCTTTTGAAGTCCTTACTTGGCATTCCTTCCTACTAAATCAGTGTTGAGCAAGGGCCACATGATTTTACTGATAATTAGGTAAGAGCAGTTTGTTCCAGACTTACATGGAACAGAATCTCATTTTGCAACTTCTTCCTTTTCATGCCACTGGGATTGTTGAAGAGTGAAGATCTCAGTAGGCCAGGAGTTACAAAATGTTGTCCAAGGAGCAGTCACATCTTGGTCTGACTACAATATGTCTGAAACAGGCACCATGTCCTGGCACCCCAGCTTCCATCCGTGAACACTGTTGTCCCTTACTGTGGTGTGACAATAACAGAGCTCCCATCTCATCCAGAAAGCCCGTTTAATGACCTTTATTGTCTTGTGGCAGATGAACACCTTTAAAAATCTCTTTAGCAGAAAGTATTCTTCTGTTCCCAGGAGGAAAAATGCAAAAGGCAGATCAGGCACTGCTGACAGCAGCCACCCAAACCAGGTATTGCACGATGGTACAAAGGAGAGCAATGGAAAAACAAAACACTTCCTGCAAACCAGTGCCACTGCAATGTGGAGCAAAGCTGCCTTTGGTCTGACTATCATCACAGTGAGGGATTGCTAATATATATATTGCATGATCTTTTACAAATATACAGAATTGTAGCTTTCTGTGCAATAAATAATGAATGACTCAGGCCTGAACTTAGCCATTGTAACACAAAGCTCTGTGTTGTTGAAAGTTTGGGAAACCTGAACTCCAGTGGTGTTGAAATAAATGCATAAAGCATCTAAATTCCCTAGATATTGAAGAGACCTGGATGCCTAAAACTAGGGTTCAGCATTCCAAGCACACCAAATGGAGTGGAGTCTCATCTAGCAAACAGAAAATGCCTGTGAGGGATTCAGTTTATTCACCTCCTCTCCCCACCTTGCCCACTGGCATCTCTGTGGTAGGTACTTATATGAAATGAGGATTCAGAGCCAAAGCTGTTTCCAGATTCCAGGCACCAGCTTCATACATTTCCATAGAAATGACTGGCTCAACTTAAAAATAGGTAATCAGTTCATTTTACTCTTTCCAAAATAATCTAGTGGTTAAAACATTTACCTCCTCAGCCTGAAGCATTCAGAGCTGCACCTCCTGCTTCCTTACCCAGCAGGTGATGTGTAAGCCCTGGGGTGAGGGAGCTGTGTCAGCCACTCCTCCTTCTGCATCTGGGTCATTCTGTATTGCTGGGCAGAAGGTCCCATGGTGGAAGCTGCTTCTATAAATTCCCAGGTAAAGGACACAATCTGAGCAGAGTTGAGAGCTCTTCTTCTTTATTAGGCATGACCTGTTTACAACCTTTAGGCTCACATGTCTATTGAAGCTCTATCTGGTTCACAGGCACTATCAATATGGGCAGCATATAACTCAAACATTTACTGAGGTGAACTAAGACATGTTGTTGGTGTCCTTTATATGTGAGCATTTGTCATTTTATACCTCAGATTAACTTTAAAAAGAGGGATTGAGGGATTCACACTGAGAGAAGAATTAAACTTTTTCCAGGGACTGATGCCAATGCAGCCTTTGGCACATCTTCACAAATCACTTTTTTTGTGCTACATAGTAGATCTGTATGGAGAAACAAGGGCAAGCTCTACTCATAGACTTCAGCTGGCTTCACTCAACACTCCTTGGAAATGAGCTGGATAATCCCTCTCAAGAAAGAGTGAATGAAATAATAGCTGCTATGGGCAGTGAATTTATAGAAGTTATATATTTCTTTCATAATAACCCTAGCTGATTGGGAGGGAGGGGGAACAATAAATAAAAAACAACTGAAAAAAACCAGCCTGTACAATAAAAGGCTTACATTGTGCATTACTGTAATTTCATTTAACATATAGATACCTATAGGCATTTACTGTTTTGCTAGGAGGGTTTAAATATGCTGAGCTAATTATATGACAATATTTTCTAACTTAAAAGGGTTAAATTGAAAGCACTGCTAATGAGATACTATTTCTGGCTATTAAACTGAAAGAAGAAGGGTCTATTTAATTATAAAGTATGTAAAAAAAGTGTAATCATCTTGTAATGTACCAGCTCTCATCTGGATTATTATTTTTGTGCACATTTATAAACACCGTCTGGCATGTTATTAAATTGTTTAACATTTATGTGAAGGTATTTATTCTACAATAACAACACTGACACTAGGGGTGAGCCTTCTTTTTATTTCAAGAAGAATATTTTGTGTCTACTAGATTTTTGTCCTGTATCAGAAGTCAAAAATAACAAGTTGTGAAAGAAGTGTGAAAGGGAGTAGGAACTGTTTAACTCACCTGCCAGTACCTCTGTATGTTTTCATGTGGCCACTGAAATATTAAATCATTTTGCTTTAAAGAACTGAGGTGTAATGCAGCTAGCACTTCTCAGTAACCTATGAGATGAACTAGAAAGCAAATTATAATTTTTTTCCTCATTCTAACCCAGTTACAAAACCATTTATAGTACAGGTTGCTTTTCTAGAATAACTTGTTCAGTAAAACTCACACACTTCTTAAAAACTGAGATGTGAACATCTAACTACTAAAAATATGCCAAGGTTTGCTTGCATGCCACTTACTTGAAAGCCCTGAGTCCTCTTTCACAGCCGGCACACAATTTTTGTTAATTTTTTGCCTTCATCCAGATGAGAAGAGCTGCTGGAAATCATCATAGAATCATAGAATCGTCTGGGTTGGAAGGGACCTCTGAGATCATCAAGTCCAACCCTTGATCCACTCCCACTGCAGTTACCAGCCCATGGCACTGAGTGCCACATCCAGTCTCTTTTTAAATATCTCCAGGGATGGAGAATCCACCACTTCCCTGGACAGCCCATTCCAATGCCTGATCACCCTCTCCATAAAGAAATTCTTTCTAATATCCAACCTAAACCTCCCCTGGCACAACTTAAGACTGTGCCCTCATCTTGCTGAGAGTTGCCTGGGAAAAGAGACCAACCCCCACCTGGCTCCAACCTCCTTTCAGGGAGTTGTAGAGAGTGATGAGGTCTCCCCTGAGCCTCCTCTTCTCCAGGCTGAACAGCCCCAGTTCTCTCAGCCTCACCTCACAGGACTTGTGCTGGAGTCCCTTCACCAGCCTGGTTGCCCTACTTTGGACCCGCTACAGGACCTCAATCTCCTTCCTGAACTGAGGGGCCCAGAACTGGACACAGTACTCAAGCTGTGGCCTCACCAGCACTGAGTACAGGGGCAGAATCACTTCCTTGGACCTGCTGGCCACTCTGTTCCTGATACAGGCCAGGATGCCATTGGCCTTCTTGGCCACCTGGGCACACTGTTGGCTCATGTTCAGCTTCCTGTCAGTCCAGACTCCCAGGTCCCTCTCTGTCTGGCTGCTCTCCAGCCACTCTGTGCCCAGCCTGTAGCTCTGCATGGGGTTGTTGTGGCCAAAGTGCAGGACCCGGCACTTGGCCTTGTTGAACCTCATCCTGTTGGAATCAGCCCAACTCTCCAGTCTGTCCAGGTCCCCCTGCAGAGCCCTCCTGTCTTCCAGTTGATCTACACTCCCCCCCCAGCTTAGTGTCATCTGCAAATTTGCTCATGATGGATTCAATCCCCTCATCTAAATCGTCAATAAAATATTAAATAGAACTGGTCCCAACACTGATCCCTGGGGGACACCACTGGTGACCGGCCGCCAACTGGATGCAGCACCGTTCAGCACCACCCTCTGGGCCCGGCCCTCCAGCCAGTTCCTAACCCAGCACAGGGTGCTCCTGTCCAAGCTCTGGGCTGACAGCTTTTCCAGGAGAATGCTGTGGGAGACGGTGTCAAAGGCCTTGCTGAAGTCCAGGTAGACCACATCCACAGCCTTCCCGTCATCCACCAGGCAGGTCCCTTGATCATAAAAGGAGATCAGGTTGGTCAGACAGGACCTGCCCTTCCTAAACCCGTGCTGGCTGGGTCTAATCCCTTGTCCATCCTGCAGGTGCTGTGTGATTGCCCCCAGGATGATCTGTTCCATAACCCTGCCAGGCACTGAGGTCAGGCTGACAGACCTGGAGTTTCCCGGGTCCTCACGTGTGTGAGACTGGCTGTACCTGCTGCAAGCTTCTGGGCACAGAAAAGTTACATTTGATTGAGATGGGAGGCAAGTGATATGAGCCATGGAAGCAAGGAATGTGGACGAAGGTGATATCTACACTTTGGGTGCTATACAGGTACCATGTGGTTAAAGGCCAGGCACAAGTAACAAAAGTTTCAGAGTACATCTCTGAGGCACCCTGTAGGGTCTCTAGAAGATTGCTGGGGACTTCTTGCTGTGGCAGCTGTCAGCAGATAAATTGGAGATGTTTATGCTTGTGGGTTTAAAGACTAGTTTGTGAAATTAACTTCATACCTAGTAGAGCCCTTTCTTGAATGTCTTGGAGACACTGAGCTTCTGTGAAGGAATCAAAGCTTCCAGCTAACAGAAGGCTGCACACATCTCACTGTGGATCAGAGACAGAGCACAGTGTATTAGGGCTGTACTGGGACATTATGTATCTCTTCAAGCGGGTGAAATATCTTAACTCCTTATCTCCTGGATTTAGAAACTGAGGTTTTATTAAACTGGATATTCTGAAAGGTCACAAGTAATTAACAGCTGTCATTATCTCCCTGTAAAGAGCTTTTTGTCATAGGATTTCCTTGGCTTTAAAATGGAAAGAGAATGTCTATAATTGCCTATATGGCAATTATCTCAGGGGCCTACAATCTGATCAATATTCTGACAAAATATAACTGGAAGACACTATTCATCTTACTGGAGTGGAACGGAGATAAGGACCATAATTTCATATATGTATCTGCTCACATACGCACTTGAGAGGGATTACAAACAGTTGTGACTGCTCCTTTATCTGAAAGTCAAGCATGTAAAAGAGACCTGGTGTGTTTCTTTCATTCTGCCTTACACTATTTCCTAAAACATCCACATTCACATCTTTCTGTTAGTATTTTCCAACTGACTTTCAATGACTTTCAATTATTTCTTCTCTTACTGCTATTTTAGAAGCTACTGGCATACAAGGTCTTGCTTCTTCATGTCTGTGGCTTTTTGATGCAGTCCACGTGTGTCAGGTGCAGCAGCTGACTACTGACTGGTCACTCAGAGGTGGGATAACTCATTGATCATCTTGTATGAACTTGCATGTTAAGAATGGAAAAACTCTCCCTAAAGACCATGATTTATGAACAGAAACTGAGGAAGATGTACCCTGGGTTAGGAAGCCTACATGTTCATGGGGGGAGACTGGAAGGAGAGCTCACTCCTACTTACGCTTCATTTGGAAAAAAAAAAAAAAAAAAAAAAAAAAAAAAGGAAGATTAAATGGAACAACTTGTGACACAGTCTTCATATCCTTTTAATTACACAGGAAAGGAGAATACATGGTTAATATTTCCACTCTCAATCATTTTACCTATTCTATTTCTCACCTGTGTAATTTGCTTTCGTGCTCCTTACCTTGTTTTTTCATTTCTCTGACTCTGTGCTTGCTCTCTGAACTGTCTCCCATATCCTTTCCCTTCTAACCTAGCCCACAGGTTGGCATCCTTTTGTGTGATCTGCCTCTTGAAAGCATTTGCGTGTGGATTGCAATTTCTTCTCCAAGAGAATTTGGGAAGTTTTATGCTATACAGTGATTACATTTTGTCATGAGGAGAAAAAGCAAACAAACAAAAAACAGAAAAAATGAAACAATGACAACAAAAAATTAAAAATCAATCAAACAATCAATGACAACAAAAATTTAAAAGCCAAGCAAACAAATAAAACTTACAAAACAAAATGCAGATCACAAAACAAAAAACCACCAACCAACAAATAAAACAGAAAAAACAAACAAAAAAAACGTCCTTTGCCTAGAGGCACAGAATCTATTAAGTAAATATGATTTTAAGTTTGGCTCACATTTTAGTAAAACAGAGAGAAGATAAAGTCCTCTTGAAGCAGTACTCTGAAAATCATGGAATCACAGTTTTTTTTCCCATGCACTTAAATCATTTGGGTGAAAATATTAAAAACATTTTATAAATTTAGATTCTATGTCAGCTATACTAACACACATTGTTGATTACAAAATCATAACTATTATGACTGGTCAGACAAGACAGATGATGTTTTGCAAAACATTTTGCAAATATCATGCTTTTACGCTTGTGATAATTGCATATTCCCCAGAATTTCTCATTCCCCCTGATATCATGAGGGTTTGCTTCAGGACTGACTTTCTCCTTGTGGCTCTTTTGAGAGATATGATTGGCTTTGGAGAAATCTACTCAATAAGACAGATATGTTTTGCGAAGATGTGAGCATTTTCAGATTTTTTTAAAAGTTCATTACAAAATCAGAAGCATGGATATATATCAGGGAACTTCTGAGAACATTGAGCTTACTTTGTTACTGCTATAGGCAACCATTTTAGAAACACCCTTCTCCTAAACCAGTTTAGTATGATATATAGTTCAGCTTTTTGTTCCCATTAGTCATTTGTTTTGGGGTGAATTAATTTTTAACCATTTATATCTATTTATTCTCATGCCACACTGTTCTTCTCAATCTGATATTGCTCAAAATTTGTTTAAATTTGCTTAAAATTTGTTATTTTCTCATTGCATTTCAGCCTTCATTTTGACAGAATAACACAGCAAATATTACCAATTCATGATGAATTTACTGTACCATTTTGCAAAACAGCACAAGTACTTACCTATTGATGATTTAATTTAGGATTACATTGACCTTTTTCACAGGAACAGCCTATTGGAGATGTAGTCCTTTTGTTAATAATGTAGGCCTGAGTCTTTCTCCTCAGTCAAAGCCTTACTTTTCATTAGACCCTAAAATAAGTTGGAGCTTGAAGTATTGAATTTATTCTCCTACTCTGGTCCTTGACACCATTCTGCTATTCATCCTCCCCGGTACTAATCATTAACTTATCTAATTCTTGGGCTCTCAACCCTTTGATGCTTCTTCAGCACCACCCATTTCTTTCTTTTAAACAGTTCATGTCCTATTTTATAATCCTTTCTTGTCTTCTTCTTACTTTCATCTCCTACATGATACTTTAAAAATTACATTAGGAGTAGCACTGCACATTTTTTAATCCACTATTTCATCGCACAGAGTTATCAGGACAGTTTAGCATAGGCAAACCTTAGCAAATTCATGTTTCATGTACATGATTTTTCCATTTATCTTCATTATCCAATTATTATTTCTTATCCAATTATTAATCAATCCATTTATTATTCAAAGCATGTTCAGGTTTGACATTGTAGCTGGGCAAGCAACTTTTCTCACTTAAATATTAAGTGCTAACATCCCATTCTGTAGTTATTCACTACTACTCTTAAAAGACTTTAAAAAAATGTTAAAAAAACTTGCTACCAGATCAGCAACTTCAGAATTCTGGAAGATCCTTGATTTTTAGTTTTAAATTATTATTATAGTTTCTATTTCTACATATTTTAATTTCTATATTTTAATTCACATTAAACCATCAGACCTCTGATTGTGCCACACCTTTACCTTTTCACCAATAGTCACTGTATAAAATAATAATTTAAAATAATAATTTTTTTAGTTGCCTTCTCTTATTTATTTTCTCCTGTTTTATCAGCAGTTTTTAATTATTTGATTCCTGACAGTTGCTATTTTGCTCCTTCCTGCTTCAAAATATTATTTTGTTTACAAGGTATTCTTTCTTTTATTTTGGTTTGGTTTGTTTCTTTGTTTGTTCTTTTTTTGGGGGGCTGGGTTTTTGGAGGGGGTCGGCTTTTTTTATTTATTTATTCCTTGTAGAATATCTATGACTTGGTAAAGCCCAGGCTAAAAAGTGAGTCTTCTATACCTGGGACAGAAATTCTTTGTAGATTTTTTACCTTTAATAGAATTCACATACTTATAATGCAGTGAAGTCTATGTGCATCAGTACAGCTTTTACTAACTAGATAATGTAATTTGTCCTTTTGAAATTGGGAAATCTAGTTATAACCATACTTCTGTGTATCTTTACATTTAATTTAAATGAATTAGACCAGGACTGGCTAACTTTGAGTAATTTTCTCTTAATACCTCTGAAGATCTCCGAACTTTTAAAAAGTAAAGCTTAAACAATCTTACTGCAGTCTTCATGTTTATTTGTTTGGGGTTTTTTCCTGTAAATGAAAGGTCTCGGAAATAGGTGTTACCATTATTTGCACCATTTGTCTTCTTTATTACACTTGGAAGGAGAAGTCACTCATGCTACAATTACAAATAGTACTTAATGACTTTATACATTATCCAAAGTCATCATTAAGTGTAGAGGTACAGAACTTGTGTGATAGCTTTCTTCTGGAATGATGCTGACACAGGCAGGCTTATATATTCATAGATTCATAAGTTATTAGTTTACTTGTGACTATGTTGAACTACCAATTCTTTCTCCAGTTAGAGCTTTCCTGAGCAACACATAGCTTAAAAGCCTTTGTTTCAGTCATGTTTCCCATTTAATAATGTCTTTCTTGTCATTATAGACAGGAGGTTATAGATAGTTACAGCTCCTATTTTAAAGGAAGCCAAGCCCAGGGCAAAGCCTGAAGCTGCCCAAATACACACCAAGGGCTCTGATGTGTGCTGAACAGTCCTTGCTCTTCAGCTACAAGTTGTGGAGGGTGTCTGGGGAAGGATTAGCTGCCCAGGGAGAATTATGTTCCCCATTTCATATGACCACCCTGAACAGGGGCTTTACTGACAGTCTCAGTGGTGTAGAGGCGATGTTGTTGTGCAGCAGTGCTCAGTGACCTCAGTGATCAAAGAATCTGGATAAAAAACATATGTGATCTAAGTGGCTGCTTTCTGCATACTGCACTTCAGCATTCATGCTCTAAAATACCATACACA